>NW_026250946.1:0-315015 GCF_022114955.1 Emericellopsis cladophorae
CACCGCCCCGGCCCCCCCCCCCCCCCCCCCCCCCCCCCCACCCCCCCCCCCCCCCCCCCACACCCCCCCCCCCCCCCCCCCCCCCCCCCCCGCTGGAGATCTAGTCCGGTGCCAAGTGCCAACTGCCTGTTTAGGCTTAAGCAAGTCGAGAGCTAGCGAGCCAGCGCAGGCACACCTTGTTCTGGGACTTTATCCGCCGTCTTGGCGGCCTGTGTCCTGGCGAGTGGAGGCGGGCAGGGTCCTTTGCGTCCGCGCGTCCATGGACTGACTCCCTACATGTGTGAATCGGCGTCCAAATGTCGATACACTTGCCAAAAGATGATGATGGATTACCATCAATTGAGCCTCGCTCCAGAGTCCAGACCAGCAGCCCGCGCCCGAGAAGGTGTCGGGAGGCGACGCCACAGCCGCAACAGGAGGACAAACACGAGCGACGCCTGGGGGCCCAATTTATCAGGGGGACCATCTTCAGTGCCTGGGAGGGAGTGGAGCACTGAGAATTTGGGAAACGTGCGATTTCTCGACCGCAGGCAGTTGTGCATCTATCTATCTGCCAAGGTCCGCCGGCCCATGCAGTCTGCACGCCCAGTCTTGGGGACGCGTGGTCTGGTCCGCGCCCGACCCTTCCGCCATGGGCCACCGCGACCATCTCGTGGACCTTGGACTGTACAAGGAAGTCAAGGACGTCAACGGGGGGGCCGATTGTAAACACAGCTGAGCAGCACAACGGGGCGCCTCCAGCCAAGCCAAGCAAGCACGTGTTGACGGCTGCGAGTCTGCGTCGCGCCGCGCAAGCGTGGAGGAACGACCCATACGTACTGCGCTAATTGGGAGGCCCAGGGGTCGACATCGCCAAAAGACCATGTTGGATTCTTGGCACGCATGGCTGGCTGCATGGGCCTGCGGAAGTTGGCTCGATCCATTCTCGCGGGCGCAGCTCCTGACCCTGGTGGTGGTCGTGGCGGTGGTTATTACATTTGCTCGTCGTCGGTCGTTCGCTCGCGTCTTTTTCCCTTCTCTCCCTCTTCTCCCCACAGCCACTCTGTACGGCTTCACACTCGTTTGATAACCCCCTTTGACAGCCAGGATGTGGAAGGGATTGCTCGTCGCGGGCGCGACCGGCCTGCTTGGGCTGGTCCATGGCCTCGCCTCGACCGACACCATCACCTGGGGCGGCGACAACTCGCGCGCCGGCTACCAGACGACGCACAACATGGACCCGGCGATTGTCGGCAGCGCCCAGTTCGGACTCGCCTGGGAGACGAAGCTGCCCGGCAACTACGGCGGCCAGGCGGAGCAGATCTACTCGCAGCCGTTGGTGTACACGCCCGCGGGCGACGACCGTCAGTTTGTGTACTGGTCGACGACCCAGAACAACGTCTACAAGGTCGACGCCAAGACGGGCGAGATTGTCGCGTCGCGGAACCTGCACATCCCCTTTCTGACGGCCGACCTCGACGGCTGCGTGGACATTAACCCGCACATTGGCGTCACGGGCACGGGCGTGATCGACCCGGACACGGAGACGCTCTACATTGCCGCAAAGACCTATGCCAACGAGGACGTCACGGGCGCCCAGGGCCGTCCCCAAGGCCGCTACTACATCCACGCCCTCGACGTCAACGACCTCTCGGAGCGACCCAACTTCCCCATCAGCATGAACGGCGAGGTCCCCGACAACAACCCGGATCGCACCTTTGTCAGCGGCGACCTGCTCCAGCGACCCGGCCTGCTGCAGCAGGGCGACTACATCTTCATCGCCTTTGGCTCGCACTGCGTCCAGTGGCTCTTCACCGGCTGGATCGTCGGCTTCCACAAGACCACGGCCGAGTTCACCGCAAAGTTCGCCACGCAGGGCGAGAATGTCGTCGACGAGGGCGCGGGCGTCTGGATGTCGGGCGGTGGCCTCGCCTCGGACGACGCCGGCAGCATCTACTTTGCCACGGGCAACGGCTACGCCTCGCAGCTGGCGACCATCCCCGTCTCTGGCTTTGATCCCCCGACCGCCCTCGAGGAGGCCGTTGTCCGTCTCAGCCTGGCGGAGGACGGCAGCGTCCGCGTCGTCGACTTCTTCATGCCCTGGGAGAAGCAGCAGCTCGACGGCGCCGACGACGATCTCGGCACCAGCCCCATCCAGATCCTGCCCTCGGAGACCTTTTCGTGCGGTGACGTCCGACGCATGGGCGTCATCACGGGCAAGACGGGCAAGACGTACTTTGTGAACCTCGACAACCTGGGCGGCTACCGCAACGGCGCGGACGGTCTCGATGCCGTCATCCAGGTCTACGCCGGGCCCCGATCCGTGTACTCGGGCGCGGGCGTCTACCCCCTCGAGGGAGGCTACATCTACATCAGCCCGACGGGCGGCAACCCGACACACGTCTTCTCCTTCTCGTGCGAGGACGGCCAGGCCCGGTTCACCCGGATGGCCGAGAGCAAGAACCTCAACGCCGTCATCCTGGGCGTCAGCCACGGCACCGTCACCTCGCTCGACAACCAGCCGGGCACGGGCCTGCTCTGGATCACGGACCGTCGTGGCGACAGCGTGCGCGTCTACGACGCCGTCCCGACCGAGGACGGCTACCTCAACCAGATCAAGGGCATCTCGGTCGAGGGCGTCACCAAGTTCAGCCGCGCCGTCTTTGGCGACGGCATGATGTATCTGGGCAGCGTCGTCGGCAACATCTACGGCTTCGGCGCGCCCACCAACCCGCCGCTCGCGTGTGAGGAGACCCTTGCCTTTGGCACCGTCGACACGGCCGAGGAGAGCGCGGTCAAGGAGGTCACCTGCCAGGCCACGATTGGTCTCACCGTCGACAAGGTCAGCCTCACCACGGGCACCCACTATGTGCTCTCCTCCCTCCCCGACGGCGAGCTCACCCTCGCCGCCGGCGGCTCGTTCACGTTCAGCGTCCAGTTCTCCCCCAAGCGTGTTGGCCTCCACACGGACGCGGTCAAGATTGCGACTGCCAACAACGTCGAGGGCTACAGCACCACGACGAGCGTCCGTCTCTCGGGGACAGGCGAGGCGGCCGACGCCCTCCTCGACGTCTCGCCCGACAGCGTGACGTTTGCCGACGTCGTCTCGGGCGATGGGCCCTCGGACCGCGTCGAGAACATCATCCTCTCCAACGAGGGCAACTCGGCCCTCACCATTGACGGCGTCTCGTTCAGCGAGTCGGTCGACGGCCCCTTTGAAGACTGGGACGGCGAGCTCCCCCTGCGCGTCGGCAAGTTCATCGTGACCAACATCCCCGACACCATTGCGGCCACGTCGCGCGCCACGCTCGACATCCAGATGGACGCCACCGCGTCGGGCACCTTTACCGGTGCTGTCCGCATCACCTCCAACGGAGGCGAGGGCGCCTTCACCATGGAAGGCGCCGCTGGTCCCGCGCCCGTGGCCGTCATCGAGTTCCAGAGCGCCGACGGGGAGGACTGGATCCCGTACGAGCAGGGCGTGCCCTTTAGCTTCGGCAACGTGACCCAGAACACGGCCTCGGCGCGTCGCATGCGCATCACCAACGCGGCCCCCGAGGGCGGCGTCTCCCTCACCCTGACCGTCTCCAAGCCCCCCTTTGGTGGCGCCGGCCTCATCCGCGCCGCCAACCAGGTCGACCTCGCCGAGGGCACCAAGCTCTACCCGGGCGAGAGCGAGACGGCCGTCCTCTCGTGCGCCGCGCCCAAGACCCAGTGGAACACGGACGTGATCCGCGCCAACGCGACGTGGACGCTCAACCTCAACGACCCGACCTTTGAGAAGAACGTGATTGACTTTGTCTGCAACGGCGTCGCCCAGCAGGCACCGCCCCTTTTGTACCCAGGCTACGGCCAGTACCGGTACCTGGGCTGCTTCAAGGAGAACAACCCGGGTCGCCAGCTGCAGAGCCAGCTCTACGGCAGCGACGACAACACCAACGCCCTCTGCATCGACCGCTGCTCCGAGCGCGGCTGGATCTTTTGCGGCACGCAGTACCACCGCGAGTGCTGGGGCGGCAACACCATCCCCTCCCTGCAGGTCGACGACGCCAACTGCAACTTTGACTGCGAGGCCGACGTCAACCAGTGGTGCGGCGGCAACGGGGAGGGCGCGGGCTCCGGGGGCAGCTACATTTCGCTCTTTGCCGACTCGCTCGAGTGGGATGGCAACTATACCAACCCGGACACGCCCACGGACCCGGAGGACCCTCCTCCGACGACACCCCCCGGTGGTCCCGAAGCCAACCCGGGCGTCGACGGGTATGCGCACATTGGCTGCTACACCGAGGCGACGTCGGGCCGGGCGCTGCCCTTTGGCAAGACGATGGAGAGCGCCACGGTGGCCAACTGCGTCGAGGCGTGTGCTGCGGATGGGTACACCTACGCGGGTCTCGAGTACGCCCAGGAGTGCTGGTGCGGTAGCCAGCTTGGTGTTGGCGCGGTGGAGGCCCCGGAGGGCGATTGCAACCTGGCCTGCAAGGGTGAGTCTTCCTTGCTGTTTCTGTTCTGCGTCATGGCACGTACTAACTTGTTTGTACAGGGAACCCTGCTGAGCTCTGCGGTGCCGGATCTCGCCTCAATGTCTACAGGCTGGGTGGCAGTCCCTCGTCTAGTGGGACGTCCACGAGCATCGCGCAGACCCCGACCACCACGGCCACTCTCTCTGAGACCCAGACCTCGTCTGCAGGAACCTCGTCTGCAGGAACCTCGTCTGCAGGAACCTCGTCTGCAGAGACCTCGTCTGCAGGAACCTCGTCTGCGGAGACCACCTCTGCAGCCGCTACTACTACTACTACTACTACTACAGCTGCTGCCACCACCACCACCACCACCCAACCTGCGCCTACCAGCACCAAGCCCGTCGAAAAGGCCACCGTCGGCGACTACGACTCCCTCGGCTGCTACATTGAAACCACCACCGGCCGCGCCCTCACGCCCGGCTTCCTCGCCGACGACGACATGACCCTCGAGATGTGCGCCGACTTTTGCGACGCCTACACCTACTTTGGCGTCCAGTACGGCCGCGAGTGCCGCTGCGGCAACGTCCTCAAGGAGGGCAGCATCCCCGCCCAGAAGCAGACGGACTGCTCGTTCCCGTGCCCCGGCGACAGGAGGTATCTCTGCGGTGCCGGCATGCGGTACAACCTGTACATTCGCGGCGGCAGTGCGTCGCTGTCCCCGTCTGTGTCTTCGAGCAGCCCCGCCACCACGGCCCAGTCGACCTCGGAGACTCTGGCGCCGGAGGATGTGTCGTCCACTACAGCTGCTGCGACGTCGACAACCGCTCAGGTCACCACATTGAGCAGCAGCGCCGTCTCTAGCTCGACTGTCAGGCCTGCCCCTTCCACCGTCGAGCTCTCTTCCACCGTCGAGCTCTCTTCCACCACCACCTCCTCTTCCACCAAGGCAACTACCTCTTCCACCACCTCCTCCTCTTCCACCAAGACGACTACCTCTTCTACCAAGACCACCACCACCACCTCCGCCAAACCCACCGCCACCGGCCCCGTCGCTTGGGAGGGCAACGCCAACTTCACCTACTACTCGTGCGTCTCCGAGCCGTCGTCTGGCCGCCTCCTCCCCAAGCAGGTCCACAACAACGGCACGGACATGACGCCGGCCCTCTGCCTCGAAAAGTGCAGCGGCCAGTACAACTACGCCGGCGTCGAGTACGGCCGCGAGTGCTGGTGCGGCGACGAGCTCAACTTTGCGGGCAACGAGGGCGCCACACCCGGCCGGAACGTCACGGACGACAAGTGCTGGTTTGAGTGTCCTGGTAACGAGACCGTCCGCTGCGGCGCGGGGGGCCACATGAGTCTCTATGTGCTGCGGGAGCTGGTGCGCGAGATGTACGGGCCGGATGCGGCGTAAATGGGAGGAATTTGTAATGAGAATACACCGACGTCTAGACTAGACCTTTTCTTGTAATTATTTCTGGACTGTCAATATTATACGGAACACACTGTACTCTTGACAGCCTTGGTGACCGATCCTCTTGTGGTTCGCATCCTTGCCCTCCAGGTCAGCTGAGGTGAACTAACTAGACGCACAGCATCGAAGCTGGCCTTGAGGCTATTCATCTACCCCCCCTACAACCCCCCTACTTGACATGATGCTTCACCACCTCGGCAACCTCCTCCTCCGTCTTGCCCTTGACGCCCAGCAGCGCATTGTCGTTCTTGTCGAAATTGCCGCCATTCTCCTTGCCAAAGATGGCGCGGTACAGATACGGACCAAAAGTCTGGAAATCCAACAGCCCCTGGGCAAGCCTCTTGTCCGCTGCACTTGTCAAGTCATCCAAGGCCACGTGCTCCACATCCCAAGACTTGCTGGGCGCGGCCTGCTTTGCGAGCCCGAGGAGCTGGTTCTGCGTGACCTTTGCGTCCTCCACGTACACGGCGCGGTTCTTGGTCTCCTCGGGGTGCGTGAGGACACCGTAGACTCCATCCGCCACGGAGGCCAAGTCGGTGACGGAGAAGGGAATGTCGCCGCCGTCCACGACCTGGGTCTTGTCGCCGGCGCGGTTGATGAGGAAGCTCTGGTCGATGCCCCAGTCGAGGAAGGCGCCGTTGTAGACAAATGTGTAGGTCATGTCCGTCGTCTTGGCGATTTCGATCAACCTGTTCCTGATGTCGATCTTGGGGAGGAAGACGGGGAGGCGCTGGGTGGCCTCGTTGGCCAGGTTGGAGCCAAAGTCGGACGGGATGAAGCGCTTGACGCCAGCGGAGAGCGCCGCCTCGACGAGGTTCTTCTGGGCGGCAATGTGCTCCGACGAGATGGTGGAGACGACGGCGTCCTGGCCGGCAAGCGCTGCTGCGAGGCTCTCGACGCTGCCAAAGTCGACGTCGACGACCTGGACGTTGCCAGGGAAGGTCGACGTGGATCCGTTCCGGCGGAGGACCTTGAGGTTGAGGTCGCTGGCCGCCGCGAGGCGCTTGAAGACTTCCACGCCAAGGCAGCCCGAGGCGCCGACGAGTACAACGTTCTTGATAGACATGGTGTTGGGGGCGGGTGGGGGTGTCGTGGGCGATGGAGGTTGCGTTCTGTTGTCCAAGTGGTGTAGAGCCTGTAGACTGTAAACAATGCTGAATGGATCAAGATTGCATGTTGTTCCGAGTTCTTGGAGGAGGTCGTCTAGAGGTACTTATATCCTCAATCGGACTGTCGACTCATGATCCCAGAGCCACGCCATTTCTCATCCTTCGGGCACATGGAGTCACGGACTGGGTTATTCATAGGTGCCTGATCACTCTCGCCTCTGGCTTAGACGCCATTCCACCAGCGTTCAAGGGCCAAGACGGTGTAGCGCGTCTCGGTGCGCGAGTGGGATACGTCGGCATCTCATGTGGGATGACCGCCGACCGCCGACCGCCTCCCATCCATGCCGGTGGGATGTGGGCTGGCGCTGGCGCTAGGCTCTTCAAAGTCCAATTCATCGCCTTTACGGAGGTCGGTACCAAAAATTATTGCTGATGCTTGAGAAGCGCTATTGGGGCCACCAACGAGAGGTACTGCAATGGCTTGCAGGGATATCATTGCTACAGTGCACTCGATAGCAGCTATGACCACCACTTAGTTGTTCAGACCCTTGCTACTCAACATGGATGTCGCTATCGTGGCGTGACCATAGGCCGTCATTCGAGCAAAGCTTAGGGTCGTAGCATGTTGGTTGCAGAGGGATCAGTCAGCCTCATGTAGAGCTGTTAG
This sequence comes from Emericellopsis cladophorae, assembly GCF_022114955.1. Lineage (NCBI taxonomy): Eukaryota > Fungi > Ascomycota > Sordariomycetes > Hypocreales > Bionectriaceae > Emericellopsis > Emericellopsis cladophorae. The sequence continues at coordinate 7,687 of NW_026250946.1, forward strand.
CTGCTCCCGCTTCTAGTGTCTTGGCCAGCAAGAATTTTTGGTACCGACCTCCGTAGTAGGACCAAAGTTGACAAATTCATCAAATCCGTCCGGCTCGGAATTAACTGCAAACCAACAAAGCCGATGCCAGGAACCGCACCCACTCTGCCCTCTCCACCAACCCCCATCCACCATCCCCATCCACCATCCCCATCCACCTATGCCCTCCTCCGCCGCGCCAGAAGCCGCTCCATCACACACCTGCCACTGCGGCAAGGTCTTCCTGCGCAAGGAGCATCTTCGTCGCCATCAGGCCACGCACTTTCAGCCGTCTTTTCAATGCCCCACGTGCGGACGCTCCTTCACCAGGAACGACGTGCTCAAGCGGCATCTTGTCGTGCACGCGTCGCGCAGCGGCAAAGGCTCGGCCAGAAACTGGCGCGCGTGCGATGCTTGCCACGAGAACAAGACAAAGTGCAATGGGGGCACGCCCTGCGGATTCTGTGTCAAGAAGGACTTGTGCTGCACGACAGACCGCCCTCAAGCTGCAAAGGATGACTCGACGCGGGTGCGTGGACGTGAGGCGGAAGAGACCCTGCCAGCAGAGATGCTCGTCCAACAAGAGGCTCGGAGCAGAGGGACGTCAGAAACCGTGTCGTACCATGTTGATCGAGAACCACGGGCTCAGTCCTTCGTCGAGCAGGGTGTTGCGCACGCTGGCCTCTCCCGCGTTCTCTCCGCCGTGTCCTCCCTATCAGCCGGTGCTGACTGGGCCACAGAGTCACGCCCCCACGAGCGGTACGATGAATGGATGTCATGCTGCTTGGACCGGTATCTGGGCAGGTTCCACGAGAGGTGGCCTGTCGTTCATGCGCCATCCTTTGATCGCACGACGGACAATGCCCTGCTGGTCGGTTCGATGACCATGGTGGGCTCCTGGTATCAGGACGGCTTGCTCGTGAGAGACAGCTTAATAGCCATCAACGACAGGATCATGAGCCGCGTGACCAAGTTGCTAGTAAGCCACAGTGCCCCTCTAGTAGTAAGTGGTGAGAGCACAGCCACTGACGGAATCTGTCAAGGCCAACGACGATCTGGACGAGAGCAAGGCCTGGCCGCTCGAGACGTATCAGATCGGCCTGCTGAACATTGTCTTCGCTTTTGAGACCGGTGTGAGTCAAGATCTTCCATATAAAAGCGCTGATACGAACGACTCTTTGTATTGACAGGCACACAGCAACAGACGCAGTTCGCCCCCGCGAGACGACTACTCAGTCTCATCTTGCTTTGCTTCCGGCACCGCCGCATCTTCGATCCAGACTCTGTCGAAAATCACAGAAACGTGCATTATCCGGGGACATTCGAGCCTTGGGTTTACAATCAGCGGAGCCAGTGGAAAAAGTAGGCCTGCATGCATCAGCATGGCACAAACGGCACGGCTAACACGACGGCAGCCTTTCTGCGGTTGCATTCAAGGTCGACACATACTTGGCCCTTTTGTTCAATGAACCGCCTCTGCTTCATGCCGAAGAATTACAGCTGAGTCTTCCCTGCACCTTCGCTTCCGAGAACGCCGCGGGCATCGTTCGATTCTTCCAGCGTGCCAAGAGAGAGCCCCCCGAGAGAGAGCACATTGCCGTGGCCGACTATGTGCTCTACCCGGAGTGGTTTGAGGAGCAAATGAGCCACACCGCTCTGGAAGATATCAACCTCGGCCTCCTGGGCTGCTACCGTGACATCTGGCGCCACGTGCAAAACCAAAGGGGGAACGGCCACGTGCGGCTGGTCTTGGCAGGGCCACTCTCCGAGAGACTCGAGCTTTGGAAATCAAAACTAGACGCCATTTCCCGCACACTGGGCGGAACAAGCAACACCGACGACACCGTCCGAAGAGGCCTCGCCATGTCCTACCTGTGCCTGGAAGAACCAGGCGATCCCGGCTGGGAGGCGTCCGTGCTGGCGCGCATGGCAGCGCACTTTATGAACGCAACAATGCTGTATCACATGCTTCACATGCACTTGACCATGGATGCGCGCGTCGTATATGCCTTTGCCATCGGCCGGTGGAGTCTTGTGAACACCGCCCACGTGCCCCAGAGTCTGTTCAACACGGCCGCGTTGCAGTCCTGGGCTCGGTGGCCGCCTGGTAGGGCCGCTGTTGTCCAGGCACTGCTGGCTCTTCGGAGCTACGAAAACGGCGCCTCCATGACTGCAGGTGGCACTAACCTGTGCTCCGACCCAATTGCTCACGTCAGCCTGGCCACAGCCGGCATGGTGCTGCGGGCTTGGTTCCAGGGGAGGGAGGTGGCCTGCTGTTGCTGTCCTGGTAGTACCATGGCGCTTCCCGAGCTGAATCTGGACGACGCCCAGGGCTGGATAGAGAATGGTGTGTCGGTGAGCGTGGCGGGCGTGGCCTTGTGCCGATGTCAGTGGACATGCTGGATGGGGAGATGTGTGGAGGCTCTGGTCAAAGGAGCTGCCCTGTGGGAGCTGAGAGCCGATGTGATCGAGACTCTGCGGGAGCCGATACCGTCTTTATCTTTGGATTCAGCTTAGGCGCAGGGGGAGGGAGGCCCATGTTGTCGACTTCTCTATTCGTGGGGACTCGGGTTGACGCAACATTTCATCACGCAGCACTGTCTACAAGTCAAGTCTGCAGCTGGTGATCCTATGACGAATTCAAACGGCCTTCTATTCCTGCTAGCTCTCCATCTCCGTAGACCAGGGAAATAGTTTTGTCTTAGTCCGACGAAATATCCATGCAGACATCGCAAAACGCCGCCACACCCTCAAAGTGTGCCACGCATCCCCCCCACTCGGAGACCAGCTCCATCGAATCAGACATTGGAGGGATGTCTGAGGAGATCTTTCGATCCTGATGATACACATCTTTCAGTGCCAGATGTACATGAAGTTTTCCCGTTCATGGAGTCCAATGTCTGGGTCATCAATATCCAACATCCAAACGTCCGCAATGGAGACAATCGACCGACTTTGGCCAGTGACTGATAGACAAGAAGAGCCTCCCCGATAGGCGACAACGGTGCTTTGGCCGCTACTTTCTTCGGAGCAGCGACGCGTCTTGTAGTCCATGGGCACTATGCTCCGCTCAGTAGGAGTGGAAGGGGAACGAGGGATGAAGTCGTACAACTCCCATCGCTGATCACCTGTTCCGCTGATCATTATATCCGTACCCAAGGCGCCCATATCTCCAGACTCGTCGTCCACGAGTAGTGTACCTCCGATTTTCGGGTCGTTGTCTAAAGCATAGCTAGCCATAGAGAATGCCGCTGCGTCGCACCTGTCCCCTGTGACATCTTCGCTAAGTGCGAACGAGTCGGTCGAAAGCTCACTGGCGACGGGAGAGGAGACGTCGGCATCGTCACTTCCAGTGAGAGCCTCCGCTTCAATCTCTTGTCCTGTGGCTTTGGGTGTCCCAGCTTCGTCTTCTGACTCTGCATCATACTCGAGACAGTAGGTCTTCCCGATGGCTGTAGAACCGATGTCTTCGTTATCAGGGGTTGCCGCTGACCTTTCCGGGGCCGACTCATGGCTCTCAGGGATACGGTCAATCCCTGCACTGTCAGATAGCGGCAATGTTGGCACCTGCGCTTGTCCACCGTTGTTCTGCACGTCGAGCTGTAGACTTCTCGTAAGCTGTTCAACCTTCTGGGTGAGTCGCTGCAATGCTGTTTGAGCATCCGGCGAAGACGGGCTTCCAACACGGTTCAGAGGCTTCTGGGACGCATCTTTATGGTTGATCAGATCCTGCTTTGGTGATACGCAACCGGACTTTTCGCCAGCTTTGCCTTCACCGCTCGTAGCAGTGCTTTGGTGACATGGCTCCGGAGATGCGCCCACATCCTGCGCAAAACTGGCAAGAAAGTCAGGTGCATTCAAATCAGCTGCCACGTCTCCCAGAGCGCTTTTCGTACCGTCTAGGCGAAAAGTTGGGTCAGAATCCGAGCCAGTGGTACAAGGCTCTGCTTCCTCCCGATCCGAGTATGCATCGTTCGACTCGGCCTCACCAGCGACGGATACGGATTCGTCGCTTGCAACGCTTGTTGTCTGGTCTTCTTCGTTGTCTTCTGCTTCGATCGGGGGAGATTGAAGTTTGTCAGCTGATGGATCTTGTAAAGCTGGAGGTGGCGGGTATCGGATCGCACCCTCAACAATCTCGGGAGCACCAGTCGCAAACAACCCTTCATCCTCGTCGCCGTTGTTGGCTCGGCATAAATTTACAACACGTCTAGTGGTATGGCCTTGGCTGCCCTCCATGTCCGTGGCGCCATCCGAGCTGACACTGGGTGTCCTTTCCTTTCTCTTCCCAAGATAGGGCATGGTCCCGATCTTGTGTAGCAGTTCATCGGGGGGATCAGGTCGAAGCAGCTTCATGATTCTCTTGGCAGGTGGCTCCACCCCTGATCGAGAACCATCCGATTCATAGTCGGAGAGTGACGCTTCCGATGCGCTTCGCTTCTTACCTGTACCGGCCATGGTTCGCAAAGACAGCATCTGCAGTGTATCTGTTCCTGGGTCGAGAAAGAGATATAATTTGGATATCGGGTTACTACAAGTCGACACACGCAGACATATTTATGTCGAGAGAGACTTTCCGTATAATCATGTTCTCGTCCATCGCTGCGCGAGTCCTTCAACTCTCCGCGTAAACGACAGTGAACTACCTCTCATCGCCACGAACTGCAACGACACCATGGACCAAGCGGAGCGAACAACACGACATGTGGCGAATCTCGGAACAACCCACTTGTACACAAGGTTTCGGGATCGAACTTCTTCTTCAACTCTTTTGCTCTGGGCCACTTGTCCTCAATGAGCCGTTCGCCTGTTCGGTGAGCTGGTCTCGCTGGAGGATAGGAGCCGTCGCGTTCGCAGATGATTCGACATCTTGTTCGCACCGCCTCAGTTAACAGATTAGGAGCTCGCCGAGGGAAAATGTTGGTCAGTTGTCAGCTATCCGTTTCTGGAGCGGATCAATTGCAGCCTGCGCGCCGTGCAATGTCCCATTCGACCTACTTCTAGGAACAGAACGCCTCATAGTCTTCATGATCATCATCATAATGCTGGCCCTTCCCATGACTCCCTTCGTAATCTCACGTACCACGATTGCTTATGCGGGAACGACACCTTCTTCTCCTTGGCGAAACCGCAGGCGTCGAGGTGTTTCAAGAAACTAAAAACGTCAGCGACAGGTGCGAAGCAGCACAGTATAGGACTGACCGCTCATTATCCACGCGCGGCTCCAGGACCACGTTCATCGTGCGCGGATCGGCCGTGAGACACCAGTGGACGAGGCCCGTCAACCACGCCGACACTCGCCCGCGTGCCCACTCCTCACCTATAAAGACATGCAGGCCGCGATCCCAATCGTCCGCCTCGCTCCCTAGGTGACGCCCGAGTATGTCCTCCTTCACCCAGTAGATTTCGAAATAGCCAAACGGCACTCCGTCCCAGAGGCCAATGACAGGGAACGAATGAGTCTGGCTCAGAGCACTGTTCAAGAACTGCGGGTGGTATTCGCCCCAGAATTTCTTGACCCGGGGGTTAGCCATCCACATCTGCATCAGGGATGTATCGCTTAGGGTACACAGGTGAGAGTGTTGCGGCGGCTTGGGCCCGACGGGACCCAGGTGAGGTACAGGCTTGGGCGAAGCGGATGCCACGCGGAAGGAGATGTACTGCCCGACGCTAGGCACAAACCGAGAGTAGAATGTCTCGCCCATTCGCACAGGCTTTGGGCGAAGAGGATGCCGGGTGCCATTGGTAAAGGTGTACTGCAGTGGCGGCGGAGGGTAGTACGTGGGCAAGTGCGAGGTCGAAAAGAATGGTCCTGTGGGGTGCCCTGACGATTGGAGCATGGTCGTCGGTATGGGGCCACCGGGCAGATCGAATTCGGCTCTGGTGCTGGTAGGCAGCGGTGACTGGGAGTGAGTCTGCCGATGGTGCGCTCCATGAGGCGGTTCGGTCCTCGTCGGCGAGGCGGACCGGCTGCCAGCAGGAGACCCAGGATACGAAGCCAGAGATCTGTTGGGCGCAAGGGTGAAGAGGAATTGGCGTCCGGGAATCTGCCAGAACATCCGCCGCGAGACGAACATGTCTGACCATTCGTCGCCGTTATCGTCCAAGCTCGTGCCCACCGAGGTGTTGTGGGACGCAATGAGACCCATCCTCTCCAGCTTGGGGATGAGGTTTTTACTCCTCAACACGCCGTCCCTCTTGACGTGCACGATCCACTCACCTTTCGGCTTTGCTGCGTCTGGGGTGCCCTTTGACGCCTCGCTGTCGAGATGGAGTGGCGGTTCCGGCTGGTGGAAGTACCAGTACAAGGTGACCCAGAGCATCATGGCGATTTGGCGGGTAGGGCTCGCTGCAGGCTTGAACTCACTCGACGACGGGTTGGAGATGGACGAGATGAACAGAGCGTCCTGGTTCAGCGTCGGCTTCTTGAACGGGTGTACGTTCCTTGGTGCTCGCAGCGAAGCTGGCAAGTAGTCATCATTGTTGCCCACAGCGTTCGCATCGTCCTCGGGACCTTCTGTGTGGAGGATGATCGTCCACCCTGCCGGGAACGCGTGGTGATGGTTACTGTTCAACTCATGGCTTTTGAAGCCGACGCCTCCAAATATAGCCATTGTCGTGAAGGTCTGCCCGTCGGGCAGTCGCATCGTTGGTTGCGAAGCCATGGCTCGTGAACATTGAAGCATCCAGATTCAAGCTCGCGCGTGTTGATCTGCGGGGCAGAGAGACGTTAACCTTAGCTTCCAATGACAGAGCGGGTATTTCCAGTTCTCCGGGAACTTTCCGCAGACGAAACATGCGGCACAAGTCGCTGTGATCAAATTGATACTCAATGCCCTTGCCAATACCTGGCCATTTTTTGGATTTATCGAGTCGCTCGCTGCAGTCTGATGTCAACATCCAGTCGGTTCACCATGTGTCTAACCAATTATCAGCCCAGAAACAGTGCGGTGTAGTGACTGCACTGTAGTCCATTCGGTCGAGTACGTAGCTAAGCCTACCCTGTACCGAGCGACGTGGTTCTTGTTACACGCATGTGCGTTGGGCATGTCATTGTCGTCAAAGAAGTTGCATGTCAGAAGTGTCTGTTCTACGGCGGTTGAGACCTTGAGGTATTATTTCTTGATGAGACAGTCTTGACAAGTCATCAGCTTCATGTTTCTGAGGATCGGATCTCGTGGCAGCTGAGAGGCCAAGGGCTGCCAAGCTGGTCTCGTAGCTTAGTGGTTAACCTACACCATCGCTGCGGTGGGAATCAAGCTTTTCCAAGGCGTGGCAGGGGTACTTAATACAGCCGCAATTCCGCATATCTTGGATACGCGGGTGTCAGGCTGTCAGCCATACATCATCCACTCAGAGCTCCGGGCTAGGTTTGTCTGCTAAGTTCAGCAAGTTCAGAGTCCTATTGCTGAACCCGACGATCACGTATTCGTCAAGAATGTGCCTGCGAGAACAGTTAAGCTAGTATGGTAAAAATGTGCCATCGATATCAGAAGGAGTGATCTACTTATATCGTGTGCTGACGTTGTTGTTGTTGTTGTCTGCGTATCGACGTGATGTGGATTTCGTGTATCTGCACTGCCGGGCTGTGGAATTGGGATTGAACCCCGTAGCTTCTGCTCCGGGAAGCTTGACGTCATCAGCATGTCGATGATGGATTCCCAACCAAGCAGGCGGCAGGCCTGTCAGCTCCAGTCCCTGAGTTTCGTCCAAGACGAAATGAAGCTTGACCGACTCGGTGCCCTAACTTAGGTCGTTAAATCCCCTCGGTGTCTGGCGTCCCAGCTGCTCCTCCATCTTCTCTACATACTTTCCCGTCATCCTCAAAACTGAGCACCGCCGACCTGCGATGAACGGTGCTTTCCGGCGCGTCGCAACACGCGTGCCAACGGCGGCGTTCAATAGTCAAACCTTGGCGTCCACGAGGCGAACTTTGAATCCGTTCTTGGCCACATCAGGCACCCTCCATGGCCAGGTGACATTGCCCGGCGCTACTAGGTGCTTCACCAACGTTCCATCCTCGAGAAGCTCCGAGGCCGATGAAAAAGCGAAATCGTTGAACAAGAAAGCAGCCGACGAGGCCGAGCGCCAGGTTACTGCCAGAGACGACGCGCAGCGCAAAGTCGACGACCGGCCATGGCAACGCGAAGAAACAGGCGAGCACAGCCAGCCGCCGGCCTCGTCGCCAGACCCTGCAAAGGGCGACGAGTCGAGAGGTTCGTCAAGATCCCATTCTGCAATCATTGCAGTGACGGAACCTAACATGTTAGCAGGACGTTTACTGACGACACCCACCCGACTACTCAAGTTGATCCTGCCGTTGCCATTCCATCCTGATCAAGTCTACATCAACCCAGAGAAGAAAGCGGATCAAAAGTATGGTTCTGAAAAGGTTGAACCTCTGGCACTTCTAGTGCATCCTCAACAGCCCCTGTCATATCTCGAGCGGCTGATTCAGGCCGAAATCCCCCCGTTGCAAGTCAAGGGAAACGAGAAGCTGCCAGGCATTGTCTTCCGCGCAGAAGCCGACCGGGAGGTGAGCGAGGGCAAAAAGGGCGCAGCAGATAACGTTGCATCCTACTCTGGATTGGGTCATGAGGCCGAGAAATCGGACGAGGAGAAGAACTGGGTTCGATGGAGCGGCAGCACAGAGGTCGGTGATTTCATCAGGGACGCGGCTCGTGGCCGTGAGTTTGCAATCGACATTGAGGGCCATGATGGAGAGCTGCGGGTTGCCGTGCCCAGCTTCAAGGACCGCACCTACTACATGCGCATGCGCCTGCGGAGGATGTCGAGGCAGATCAACTCCATGGCGGAGCTGAAGAAGGAGTGCGACATGCTCGCGCACAAGGGCGCGCATCGGATTGCGCAAAGCGGCTTTGGCGCTTTGGTGACCTGGTGGGGGGTCGTGTACTATGTCACGTTTCACACCGAGATGGGCTGGGATCTCGTCGAGCCGGTCACCTACCTGGCGGGGCTCACGACCATCATGGGTGGTTACCTCTGGTTCCTGTACATGAGTCGCGACCTCAGCTACAAAGCAGCCATGAACGTCACCGTCTCGCGGAGACAGAGCGCGCTGTACCAGGAGAGAGGCCTCGACCACGGGAAATGGGAGCACGCGGTGCAGGAGGCCAACGCCCTTCGCAGGGAGATCAAGGCCGTGGCAGCAGAGTACGACGCGGAATGGGACGAGATGAAGGACCTCGGCGGCGAAGAGGTCAAGGAGGCTCTAGAGCAGGAAAAGGAAGGTAAGGACGAAAAAGACGACAAGCAGGCGAAACAGGATGCCGCTGACAAGGCGAAGCAATCAGAGTAGAGAGGTGAGCGATCGGCCTCGTCGATCCGTCGCACGTTGCCGACGTCCCGCATTCACATTTCATTGTGCAATTAGCGTACATTTGATTTCATAGACCGACCATGTTGACCAATGTACCATTATTTTGTACCATTACTATATATACCATGATTGCTGCTGGACGCCTTGGCTGGACTGACAAACAATTAATTAGACTAGCATGTCCGCTATTTTAACTGCTAGAGACAGTCCAACGGCAGGCTGCTGTCGTTGCGCAGGGTCCAGGGTGAGCACCCCGCACCCGCCCGCCCTGGATTGTGAGTGTCAAAAACACGCCGAACAGCGCCAGGGCGAAATAGTGGTGCTGGCTCGGCGCCTTTTTTTACTACCAATGCCCCTCATGGAAATCAACAATACCTTCACCTTACTCGAACTTCTTAGCTCCCCCTCGTCGACGAGCCGATTGATTCTGTTGGCTCGACATCGAAACCCTTGATCCCGATTGTCCTCAATCAAGAGAGCGACAGGCACATTATCGCAATGGCCGACAACAAGGTATTTCGCGCGAGTACCACCGCGCCCGTCAACATTGCCGTTGTCAAGTACGAGCCCCTTTCATTTCCCACCGCCTCCTCTCCCAGACAATCGCTGACTATCAACCCCTAGATACTGGGGCAAGCGTGACCCAAAGCTCAACCTGCCAACCAACAGCTCGATCTCCGTGACCCTCTCCCAAGACGACCTGCGAACGCTCACCACGGCCTCCTGCTCTGCCTCGTACTCAGGAGACAGCTTGACTCTCAATGGCCAGTCCACCGACGTCTCTGGCGCGCGAACCCAAGCCTGCTTCCGCGAGCTGCGCGAACGTCGGGCGGCGATTGAGCAGAATGACTCTTTGCTCCCCAAGATCTCGACGCTGCCGTTGAAGGTCGTCTCCGAGAACAACTTCCCCACGGCCGCTGGTCTCGCCTCGTCAGCGGCCGGTTTTGCCGCCCTTGTAAGGGCCATCGCCAATCTGTATGAGCTGCCTGACTCACCGGAGGATCTCTCGAGAATCGCCCGTCAAGGCTCTGGGTCAGCCTGTCGCAGTTTGTTTGGTGGCTACGCTGCTTGGCGCATGGGCGACAAGGACGATGGCAGCGACTCGCAGGCCCAGCTGATTGCCCCCGCCTCCCACTGGCCCAACATGCGCGCCCTGATTCTCGTCGTCAACGCGGCTAAAAAGGACGTCCCGTCAACCTCTGGCATGCAGCAGACCGTCGCAACCTCCGGTCTCTTCCAGCAACGGATAGCGCACGTCGTGCCCGCTAACATGAAGCTCATGGAGGAGGCCATCCACAACAAGGACTTTGCCACATTCGCCGAGGTGACCATGCGCGAGTCCAACTCCTTCCACTCGTGTGCAGCCGACACCTACCCGCCCATCTTCTACATGAACGACGCCTCGCGAGCGGCCATTCGTGCGGTGGAGGCGCTCAATGCGGCGGCTGGAAAGACCATTGCTGCGTACACCTACGACGCCGGGCCGAACTGTGTCATCTACTTCCTGGAGGAGGACCAGGAGACTGTTGTTGGTGCTTTCTATAGGTTCTTGAGTGGCGTGTCTGGGTGGAAGGACAGCGCCGCCAAGGCCCAGTCCGCTGTCAACTTGCCCGAGAACATCGTGTCGATCCTCAAGGATGGCGTTGGTCGTGTTATCCAGACCAGTGTTGGCGAGGGTCCCCAGAAGACGGAGGAATACCTGATTGATGAAGCCGGCGCGACGGTTCAGCGATGAGCATTTTGTTACATTTAGAAGCAGAGTCGGCATTTAAACACGACACCACATGAGCAAGGCCCTTGACTTTGTTTACCAATCTTCACACCACTATTGTGCGTAATAATTCAATCCATTTGCATTTCTGAAGAACCTCACGTCATGGGGCAATTGATAGGCCCAAGTTCACCTCGTGTAACCCTGAATGCATAACTGCTGTGGTGGCACCGACCTGAGCTTCGCTGCCCCTCAACTTCACCTTCTCAACTGCACTTCCTCCCAGTTGATCTCGCACTTTTCAGTGATCAAACCTGAACCAGTCTACTTGGCGACTCCTAGGTCCTTTTGCGAGCTCCATTAACTGAGCAAGAGAGTTTCTTCGTTCCTTGTTGCATGACCTAGCCGAGCTCTTACCAACCATGGACGACCATGAAGAGCGCAAGGACCCCAAACTCTTGGGGGACGGAGACTTGTCTTCTGAAGGTATCTCTGATCTACTGAAACGAGGAAATGAAGTCGAGATCTTCGAGTGCGACAGATCTGGAAATGTGCGCACCAAGTGGCTTCACAAGCCTGATCACACCATCTTCTCAGTGAGTTCTCGTGGCAAGGCTTGATCCTTTCTGGACTAACACGCCAAGACGACCCATGACAGTTCGTCGACCTACTTCTGGCCGTCTATCTCTGCCATCCGTCAGGCAATCTACGACTCATTCCTACCTGTGGGATACCCGCACTCTGTGTCCGAAGACTACCTCGCCTATCAATTCTACGATTCCCTGCAAGCCTTCTTCTCGACTATCACCTCGCTTCTCGCCAACCGCGCTCTCCTACAGGGCCTTGGCGTCGGCGATGCGAACTCTTCTGCCACATTTGCCATGATGCTCACAATCCTCAAAGATGCCATGTCCAGAATCGCCACGATTGTGTTTGCCCATCGCTTCGGACTGCGCATCGAACCAGACGCCAAGCGATACCGCTTCTTGGCGGACTTGTTCAACGACACAGCATTCTTCCTGGAGCTGTACAGTCCTTACTTTGGACCTTGGGGCAAGGTTACAGCCCTGAGCATCGGCGAGGCTCTACGCGCGCTGTGCGGCGTCGCCGCAGGCGCCAGCAAGGCCGCTTTGAGCGTGCACTTTGCCAAGCACGAGAACCTCGCGGAACTCAACGCTAAGGAAGCCTCACAGGAGACAGCCGTGGGATTGGTTGGCCTGCTCGTGGGAACCGTTGTCGTCAAGTTCGTGGAAGGCCATTCAGCTGTGCTGTATCTCATGGTGGCCTTGGTGTTTGGACACTTGTGGGTGAATTACCTGGGTGTCTGTTGTGTTGCTATGAGCACGATCAACAGGCAACGGGCGACGCTCATCTTTGAGCGGATCCGGAAGAACGGAACCGTCCCGTCGCCTCGTGAGGTTGCGCAAGAGGAAAACATCCTGTTCTGGAAGCCTGTCTTGAAGAATCAGGATGGGACCATTGTTGGAACCCTGTCCATGGCCGAGAGCTACGGTCAAGCTCTCTCCGTACCCCCTGGCGGCCACGTCAGAGTCATTGATGGTAGTGGCTTTACCCTGTTCGCCAACGCGCATGCGCCTGACGGCCATCTCGACTTGCGCATTTTACTGCACGCCGACAGTATTCCCATGCAAGCTCTAACAGCATGGTTCGCGGCACTGGAGATTGGTCTGCACACCAAGCTCTCCGACCCACACGCTGTTGTGGCAGCTCTTCATCAACCCAAGGGCTACGCAGCTGCTTCGTCGCGCGCAATAGCTCAGGCAGGTTGGAACACGGAAGCCCAGTCATTGGAGACGGGCGCGCCTACCAGGCTTGCCCTGAGGGCTGCTCACCACAAGGAGGAGTGACCATGAGGTGTCGATGAGACCACTCATCTAGTTTGATGGCTCTTGTAATGGAAGTTTTGTTAGAGCTGAGATCAGCAATAAGAATACAGATACGTACACGAAATGACCGTCGTACAATACATCCTTCCCGGTCCAACAATGTGCCCCGAACGCCCGCAATGCTCTATATGCAGCTTTATGCTATTGATACATTCACCTCGGTGACTCAACAGGCATCATGCCAGGCCAGTCCACCTCATAGCCCTCATTTTGACGCCCTCCCACGTGTTCAATTTTGGTCTCACGTCGAGGTAGAAGCTGGGCCCTGCCTTGCCATCTCCCCGGCCGGAGTAGAAGTCGATAACATAGTCGACCCTCGTACCACAACGGTCAATGATCCAATCGTGTCTATCAAATGGGGCTGTGTATCCGAGGACTGTGTTGATACGGGCTGTCGGCGTCATTCGCTCCATCTTGTTTGCGAAGCTCTCCAATTTGGGGCCGCCGCATCTGCTACCGTCAGCTACCTGGAGTGGTATGGAGGATAGTGAGACTTACTGTGACGAAGCAAGATATGGTTGTTCCCATTTCAAGATTTGCGCCCATGCCCTCTCGTTGACTGCGTTGTGAATTGGGACCACAGTCTTCATATCTTTCGACCTCGCATCGTACCCTTTTCTCTTCATGGCGTCAAAGAACATCTTCTCAGAGGGGTACACCCAGTTTCCCGACGCATCTTTCCCCGATTCGATTTCTGCATTGGCGGAGGCGCCGTGTTCCACTGGGCAAGCAGACGGATTCGAAGTCGAGCGTGGGATGCTGGATACTACGCGGTTCGTGTCGAGGCCGTTTGTCGGTTTAGGGGGCGCGGCGCTCGATTGAGGCTCTGGCTGGGAGGACCAAAGGTACGATGTCAGACTTTGGGTCCATGATCGTGTGGGCGGCGCCGAGCTGTGATCGACAGGACACGCGGATGGCGGTGGTTGTGATGGTGACTTGGTTTTGGAGGCTTCCGCTGCGCGAGCCTGGGCGAGCCATTCTTCGCGAGCTTTGTGATCGACTGGGCACGCCGATTCGTCACCGGCCATGGTGAGTGGTATGAAAGACCACGGACGTGAAGTTCAAGTACTCGCAAAGGCGCAGTCGAGGAAAACGATTACCACCACAACGACAACGGGTCCTCGGAGTGGGGATTTGAAATTATTCCAGCCGAAGTTCTGCCGGCGCATCACCAGCGCTACCTCTTGTACGAACCCCATACAGAGTACTCCGTACGGCTTGTCCTATGTCGACTAACCTCATCGACTTTTGACATCGTGTTGAACGACCTCCATCCAAGCCAAGTCCTTCCACCCCTTGGCCCGCCAACTGCCATCTCACACTGGTCTCCGACAACCGTTTCCCCTCTGTTCTTCGTTGTTCCGCCGGCGACTGAGTGATCTGCTGGAATTACATCATTGGCACTGGAAACCCCACCACTTTACTGGACCCTTCACTTTGACAGCGTCCGCCAAGTCGCCCGCTGTGAACCTTCTCACCTAAAAGTTGCCTGCCAACGCGGATCTCGATGAGGACCAAAACCTCCGGCGCTCATGTCTACGCCATCAAGCAATCCGTGGCGCCTTTTGAGTTCCAAACCCCACCATGGGTGCCAGTGTTGGCTCCGCTCAAGCTCAAGTATGAAATCATCAAGCCGACGGCAGCGTCGCTTGCTCCAACCGTGAAGTCATCCTCAATGACGTCTTGTCGAAAACCTATTCTCGCAGTGAGCTATACTTAAGTAACATTTCCACGATCCTCCTCATTCTGGTCTCTATTACAATCCAATTCAAACCAATTCTTGTATCAAAATCATCAAGACAACCATCCCACAACCACAACCAACAACCTACAATCTTCACAATGTCTTCCTACGAGCAAATCGCCAAGCAGGCCGAGCAGGATCTCGGTACTGAGCAGAACCTCACCGGCAAGAACCGCCACGAAGGCCTTGCCGAGGCTGGTGTGAACTCGTACGCCGAGAAGAAGTTTGCCGACCACGGTGCTGAGCTCCTGACTGGCGATGAGCTGAGCACCAACGCTGGTTTCAACAAGCGCATCCCTCCCAGCGAGGGCGGTGTTCTTGATGACCGTGGCCGGTAAGTCCCCCCATCTCCCGTAGCCGTACATGGCCTAACAGACCCCAGCCAAACTCGCGGCCAGCACTTTGAGGGCAAGGGCGGTCCTCTTGATAAGCTTGAAGAGCGCGATGGCGGCAAGAATGACAACGATGTTGTCCCCGCCAACGTCCCCAAGGTTGACGGTCTCGGATCTGCCGACGATATTGCCACAAAGGGCCAGGCTGCCGCCACTGCCAACGTCGGCCGTCGCGCACCCGGTACTGGCGGTAGCCAGTACAACGGCAGTGACCTCTACAACCCCGAATCTGTCCCTGACAGCATCTCGGCGGAGGGTAATGTCGCCCCCGCCAGCGTCGTCGAAGCTAGCCGGGAGGCTGAGCAGCCCGAGAAGTTCGGTCCCGTGTAGAGAGTGTATTGTTGATGGAAAGCGAAGGCAATTTGGGCGTTCTGGGGCATATTGGGCAGGTTACATTATGAGTTACGGCATGATATGTGAGGTCTTTGAATGAAGACGAAGAAGTCTGGCCTGAAAGGATGTTTTGCAATCATACATGGACTCGTGATGAGCATTTGAACGTGACCATGTCAGGGCGTGCATCGATTCTGCGGCAGCTATCAGCCGCGCTTCTTATCGCGGTTATCCGATGTCGCGTGACGTTGTCTTTCCTGGCTGCGCCTGTCCCTTCAGCCAACCTCCAACCAAATACCCCTAGTCATCCGCTGACGGCCACGAAAACTCCTGCAATGGGTCGAAATAGAGACACCTTGAATCGCGAGCCATCTCCATCATGACGAATCGTACGACCTCATCCGCGGGGCTGCTACCGATGCCTGGAGCACCCTCCTCCTCCTGGGGCCTGTACACGGCCAGGATACAGTCACTTCTGCGGCACCCAGACATGAAAGTAGTCGTTGCGTTCTGGCTATTCGGTATTATACCAACCTCACTCTTGAGACGGGTTTGTACTAACAAGAATGGCCAGGCCTCATCAACAACGTTCTCTACGTCATCATCCTTTCTGCCGCCCAAGATCTCGTCGGATCCGTTCCCAAGGGCGTCGTCCTTCTCGCGGACGTATTGCCGTCGTTCCTCACAAAGCTGATCGCACCATACTTCATCCATCGAATCCCGTATAACATCCGAGTCCTCGTCTTCATCGCCCTCTCCGCGGTCGGCATGCTCATGGTCGCGCTCACACCGCCCTCCAAATCCGTGGCTGTGAAAATGGCCGGCGTGGTGCTGGCCAGCTTGAGCAGTGGGGGCGGTGAGCTCAGCTTTCTTGGACTGACACATTATTACGGGCAAGCCAGTCTCGCGGGATGGGGATCTGGGACAGGTGCAGCAGGGCTTGTGGGTGCCGGCTTGTACGTGGTCCTCACCGAGTGGTGGGGGTTCAGCGTCAAGGACAGCCTCCTTTTCTCCGCCTGCTTACCCGTGGTGATGTTTGTGAGCTTCTTTGTGATCCTGCCGAGGGGACCGTTACGTGATGCCACGAGGAGGAGGGAATACGACGCCTTGCCCGACGACGACGACGACGAAAGTGCGACGCGTGCTCCGCCCGAAACTGCCCTGTTGAACCCCGAGCCAGGTGCCGTGACTGCAGCGTATCCAGCCGGACGGCATCCCGGGGAGGCGCATTCGTTGACGGCCAACCTCAAGCGGGCCAGAGCCCTTGTCGTCCCTTATATGATGCCGCTGTTTCTCGTCTACGTGGCCGAATACACCATCAATCAAGGCGTGGCACCAACCCTCCTATTCCCGGTGGAGGAGTCGCCTTTCCGCGAATTCAGAGGCTTCTACCCATTTTACGGGTTCCTCTACCAGCTCGGTGTCTTCATATCCAGATCCTCGACTCCATTTATCCGGATACGTCATCTATACGTGCCATCGTTTCTGCAGATCGGCAATCTCGTGCTATTAACTCTGCATGCAGTGTACTTCTTCATACCCTCCGTCTACATCGTCTTTGTGGTCATCTTCTGGGAGGGCTTACTAGGCGGAGCGGTGTACGTGAATTGCTTCGCTGAGATACTGGAAAAAGTACCCTCAGAGGACAGAGAGTTCAGTTTGGGCGCTGCAACTGTGAGCGACAGCGGTGGCATATGCGTTGCTGCCTTGATTGGCATCGCTCTTGAGCCCCGGCTCTGCGCCTACCAAGTGGCCCATGGGAGAGACTGGTGTCGACAGATCAAAGCGTCGCATTCATAGATCATGATTTGGTGACCGAATTCATCAGCTTTTTGCCATGGCAGACCTCAGCATTGTCGCGTTTTCACGCTTGTGAGATGAACTTGCATCAAGCGTCGTCAGCAGGTACTTCGTAATACTGTCGCGATGGCCGTGCAAGTACAAGAAGACGTTGGCTGAACAGCCATATGATGTCTTCCTGGTCTGGTGCGTGTACGTATTCCGCAGCTGAAAACTAACGTCTTCCTTCACTTCGTATTTGGGGCTGCGCGTTGGACTCTGCTTCAGTGAGCCAAGGGTTCTCTACTGGCACCGACCTCGTATATTCGTATAGACTATCGCGTATAATTAGAGTCCCTGTTAGTTCATCCACATTGAGTTTGGGTGCAATGAGCACAGGGTCGTGACCAATCAGGGGGTGGTCGCTGCCCTCCCTTTCGGGTACCGCTTGGCTTGAGGCTTGCTGACAGATTTAGCAGGGAGACTCTCCGACCCGAGCAATTGGCCCTAGCCAGACCCACGGACAAATGCTTATGACAGATTGACATTGTGAGTCGAGGACGAAGGCCGCGCGCGACTGAAACGACCAACTTGAGTGGCATGTATCCAGAAGCAAAGTGCTCTAGTAATTGAAGGATGGCTGAACACGTCGAGAGTTTTGGCGTGCAAGCTTGACTGGCAGCCAAGTCGTGTCGCCCGTCACAGTGACTGAACGCGTCCGAATTGAAAGTCTGGGACCTGAGGGACGTACTGCCCTTCAGCCCAATCACATCCACGTGGACACCGCTTTTCCTCCCTTGGCGGGCATCAAAGACGCCTGTAGGCTGTGATTATGTCTCCAGCGGGCACGTCGGACGCTTCCAATGGCGCTGCAGCCCCCGATAAGGCAGTCGGGGACCCCAATTCCAACGGCAACCATTCCAACCAAGTTCTAACCACGGCTGACATGGGCCAGGCCTTTGCCAAGGCGCCACTGTGCCCCAAATTGCCATAATCCGGATGGCATACGCCCTGGAGTCGCTCTGGATCTTTTTCTTCGCCGCCCCCTTTTCCCACGAGTCTAGTCCTCGCCCAGAGGCCCGTCCCTGTGCAGCTTTCTCGACCTCGACGCCGTTTCTTCTTCGTCTTCATCGGTCGTCGGTATCATTCCTTCTCTGTTGCGACTGCTTTCTTTTCGTACCATACGCTCTGTAACCTTATCTCGTCTAATTAATATTCGCTGCGACGGGACTGGCGATTGCCTCTGCGCCCGCATCGACTGCTCCCTGATTGAGCAATTCGACCTCTCGCACTCGCACGATCACCACGCCCATCAAGCCACGCGACCGCAATAATGTTCGGCGCGCAGGCTCGTTCTAATAAGGCGGCAGTCCTCTTTGTCGGGGCTGTCGTCTTCATGGCCGTCTTCGTCGGCCTCGTCTACAACCACCTCGACTACTGGTCCGCCCCTGCTAAGTACGCCAAGCTTGCCGCGCGTTTGAGACGACGCCGCAGACCTGTGCCTCCTCAGTTGCTGACCGTGATCCAGGACTGCCGCACCCAATGTGCCCGCCGTTGTAGTCGATGACGAAAAGAGCAAGACACCCGCGCCCCCGGCACCCGAGTCCGAGTCTAACGCGGAGGCTCCCGCCATTCCCGAAGAGAGTTCCATCACCAACGCTCAGCTCCGCCAGACGTATCTGAAGGACATTTACAGCCCCAGCATCAAGCCCGATGCCAAGAAGTACAAGCCATGGGGTGCTTTCGAATGGGAGCTTCCAGGCGAGGCTTTCTACAAGGAAGGCCTCGGCGAGGACCTGTGCATCATCGATCTCGATAGCCGTGGCTTCCTCGAGCCCGGTCAGGTCTTCCACGGTGATCAGCTGATGAGCTGGGACAATGCCGACAAGCTGCACGGTCTTTCCACTGGGATTCTCAACCACTGGGTCTATGGTACGTTTTTGTGCACGCGAATGTTTTTGCAAACTTTGCTAATCGTCCACAGCCAAAATACACGGATACAAGTACTACTACATCGAAATTGACCAGTTCGAGGACCGTCGCGACTCCTGGAAGAAACCCCCCATCATGGCCGAGATCCTCAAGGACCACAAGACGTGCATCTACATGGACTCTGACGCCATCTTCCACCACATGGACCTTCCCTTTGAGTGGCTCATGAACTATTGGCAGATCAACCCTCAGAACAACTCCATGGCTCTCGCTTTCGACCCTGTTTCCGAGAAGAACACGGACAGGTTCGGCCAGGTGTACGTGAACACCGGCTTCATCGTCGTGCAAAACAACGAGAAGACCTTTGAGATTATGACCGAGTGGGAGGACTGCGCCAACGACGGCGGCAAGCACCCCGAATGCACCGAGTTCCGCACCAACGGCCCCGGCCACCCGACCGACCAGGGTGGCTTCGGAACCTACACCCGCTACGACTTTGAGGACGACATCAAGCAGCTCCCCTGCACGGAGGCCAATGGCTTCCTCGAGTCGCACTCGGGCTGCGCCGGCATCTTCATCAAGCATCTTTGGACCGGCAAAAAAGATTGGATCAAGATCACGATTGGCGAGCAGCTCCCCGGCCGATACCTCGAGGCCTTTCACGAGGGCTTCCTTGCTGAGAAGGAGTCTTACTACTTCACTGAGAAGGAGCTCTTTGACGGCAAGACACACCCCCAGGTGGCGGCGACACCCTGATCAGATCACTGCTTTTTTGCCTTGCATGTATGATTCGAGAGGGTCTGGTGTATATTTTTGGCTTATTTCGTCACGGCCTTGGGTTTCTTCACGTTTGCTCACGGAGTATTGCTGCCATCGGCTGGCTCACAGATTTGGGAAGAAGGTGTCCAGAATCTCGCCCACAGAGACATTTGATCTGCGCATTTAGACAGCAGGCCATGGGTGAGCCTGCCTTTTCTTAATTTACGGGGAAGCGGAATATGCTTGGTGAAGGGGAGGAGATCTCCCATCATTCTCGGGGTGGACGTAGGGATAGGCATTTCGCATGGCTGGTCGATCTATGAATACATGTTTTACGGTTACACTGGCGTCAATGAATTTGTACGTCTGGTTGCCCTGCCTTTACCGTGTTTCAACGTTCCGCAAGCTCACGCGTGTAAGCTCACGCATGCCTTTTCGCTGTCAACATCGATTCTCAGAAATACCCCATCGGTGGCTGTCCAGCGCTCCAGTTCTCCGCCACGCGCCCCCAGAAAGACTTCTTTCTCCCATGATTGTCCCTCGTCGCGCAGCAATGCCTGCACATGATGCCCGTTATCGCAATATGAGTTCCTCTTTCGTAGATACCCAACGCACACTTGACGCCGCGGGGCAAACGTGGATCGATTATGCCCCTTGCACATGGAACAGGGTTGTGGTCTCTGTAGTTGAAGACAGTGAGATCGCGGCCCTGTGTGCATGCTGAGCAGATGTTGTGGGAAGAATAAAGCAGGCACATGGCTAGGGGGGCCTCCTTTATTTCTGGAAAAGCCTTAATATGGGAATGCTGATTGGAAGACTTGATGGCTGTAAGAGCTGCGAGAAGGGTACTACTGTTGGTGAAGTTGAATCCACGGTGCGGGAGTGACAAGCTCACACCCATTTCAGGACGAGGTGAGTCGGTCTCTATACGTTTCACATGTCTCATAGAATGGTCGTTGTTGGTCGTCGCGATCGGGATCCAGGAGACTTTGTATTGTTCTCAGCAAGCGTCGACGAGCACAATCTTAGCCACTCGGGCGCTGTGACCGTTCTGAAATATGGCAATGGCAGTGCCTACAATGAGCGAGATCAATCATGGACAACGTGTACAGTTGGGCTATTCTTCCCCCCAAGCCGACTTGCACGAACAGCATCCGGCGCAGCATATTCGCATCCAGACGATAGCCTGTACGTGGACATTGGAACAGCCCATAGGAGTGATGATCCGCGTCGAGACGAGGTTGAGACTAAGTTTGAAGGGTCAGACCTCAAGCGCCAAAAAGGGAGCATCTAGCTTTGTCTTTGACAGTAGCCCACGTGGAATGCCACGAGCTACATGTAACTTCAGCCCCATTCTCTGGACTGAAAGCATAATCGGACTTGGTCCCAGGGAAGCTTGTTTCCCAGACTGCATCTCAAACTCGACCACCAGAGCCGCCTCTTCTGGAGTGAATGCCACCCCAGCATCGCGCTCGTTGGGCGCAATCGGCATGGCTCACCTAGTCCAGACAGCCAATGCTCATGAGATGAGTCCTCCATAGCACACCTTTAACTCAAGCAGCTACCATATGTAAAGAAAGTTGAGGCCACGATCAGTCTCATTCGCCTTTCGGCCCCTCTGACGTCTCGAGCTCGCCGTCTGCCCAGATGACAATGTTGTTGGGACAGTCCTCCATTTCCTTGAAGAACCCCACAATCTCCTCCTCGCTGTACCGCAGACTAAAGTGCATCAGGACAAAGATCGTCTTGGGCCACTTCCGAATGACCTTTTCCAAGTCTGTCCATAGCGTGTGCTTTGTCCGCGTTGCCTGCTCCCGATGCTCCTCGATGAGGAAGCTGCATTCTGTGATGACCACCGAGATTTCATTCCGCAGCCACTCTGGGTCCGAAGCCAGGACCGCCGTCGAAGTGTCGCCCAGAAAGGCAAATATGGGCACTGTGTACGGGTAGGTGATTTCAGCGCCCGATTCTTTCAGCTCTTTCAAATCATGCCCTGATCGCTCTTGGTACTCCTCCTTGAGCTTGTGTCGTGTGCTACAAAACACGTAGCCCACGCATGGAACGGTGTGGTCGCAATCGAAGACCTTTACCGACACGTCTTTGAGCCTGTGCAATTCCAGGATGTCGCCGTCCCTCACGCCATGCGTGGTGTGCGTATTTAACCAGGCTCTTTCGTTGGCAGTTCGACCCGGGTCATCCTTGTCTTCTTTTCCCTCTTGTTTCTTTGGCTCCATAACCATCTGTTCTGCATCCTCCGCCTTGATATCGCCCCCAAGATTCATCATGGTGTCAGCGAGAATGTAGTCGTTGAACGCCTTTTTCATCTGTGCGGGCACGTATACATCTGGCGGATTCTCTCGACTCACAAACGCCGGTGAGAGAAGCGCATGGTCGTTATGGCCATGCGTGATGAACACATGCCTAGGACGCAGTTTGTTGACACAGAGACCAGCGTCGAGCAAGACGTCGAGCTGCGGTATCACAAATGACGTGTGCCATGCGGCGCGAGATCTTCCAGTAAGGACATAATTCTGGTAGGGCTTTGGGAACCGCCATTCAAGAACATTGGATCTTGGCGATTGTGGTAGAGGCGTAGCAAAGTTCTTTTGAGGATGCGCCATGGTGATGCGCCGGCAGCAACGATGTCTTGGTAAGCTGGCAGAGGAACCTGCTCGGGGGTGGATGGAATCCGAGCTCGGCGTCCAGGCCAATCGCGAAACACGAGCAGCGAATGTGGAAGGACGAGTAAGTTTAGGGAGCCACCACAAGTTCATATGTTTCTATACGGTTGAGGTCCTAGGTATAGATCAGCAGTTCGAGATGACATGAGGCTGAAGGGGCAGGACGCGCGCATCGATTAGTTGTGACTCCATCGGCCGGCCGCCAGTCGGATCGTCAGTCGTCACAGTTCGGGACAAGTGGGGTAATACCCAGAATTTGAACAGACCGCGTCTTGATTTCCTTTTACCTGACGAGCGCGACCAACACGACCGTTTTCTGGCAACCGTCGCCATCGCGCGGCAGTGGGAGTCTCCATGTCGAGAGTCCTGCGAATATTGGTTCACTATGCTATAAACTATCTCAAAGTTATCGAATCATTCGCCAACACGACCCAGACGCGTCACAGTCGACACGTGCTTTTCAGCGATGCTCTATCGCTTGTTCATCCACACTTAAAATTTACGGCATTCATCTATCATATATTCCTCCGATCTCATTTGCGCGGCACGACAAAAAGCTCTAGACCTGAATCTGCTCCCAGTTGTTCTCGGGGTCGAGGTAGTACCACCGACTGTACTCCTCGGGCTTCTCCGCGGCAGGGAGGATCTCGGACTCGCTGGGCAGCTTGAAAGCTTCTGTCGTTTCCTCCTTGGGGATGTAGGTCGAGCAGAAGCGTGCATTGGAGGTCTGGTTGCGCACAATTTTGCCGGGCTTGCTCTTGCCCTTCATGAGATCCAGCCAGTAATCGTGCGACTCGCTGAGGACCTGCTGAGCAAAGGTGGCGTTTTGGTAATCCTCGCCAAGAATGGTGTTTGTGCCGTCACCCTTGACGACCTTGTAGTAGATGAACCAGTCGTACATCTGCTGGCGGACACCAGGGCGGTACTTGTCGAGGTCCTCCACGGCTGTTTCTTGTTAGCGACTTGCTCATGGCGCGTTACAGGAAGATTGACTTACACTCGACCTTGGAGGCAACAGGGTCCTCGACGTCAATGGCAATGACCTTCCAGTCGGTGGCCTCGTCGTCAATCATGGCCAGGGCACCCAGCACCTTGACCTTCTTGACCTGGCCAATGTAGCTGGGCGGTAGCTCGCTGATATCGAATATGTCCACCGGGTCGTTGTCGCCGGGATAGCCAGTGAATGGGTGGTCGTGGTTCTTGTCCTCCCATGTCTGGGGGATGGAGCCGTAGTTGAAGGGGTAGGTCTTGTGAGGCCACACGCTGTAGACGAAGCGGGGCAGGTCATTCTTCTCATCATGGAAAATGGGATTGAGGGGCTCATCGCGCTTTGTCTCAATCTTGCCATCGGTCCACCGAGGGATCTCGGTGTAGTAGTGGATGATGCTCTTGTCCTCGGGGTCGGGGTACAGAGGAATATCATGCCAGAAGGAGATGGGCTCCCCGTCCTTCTCGAGCCAGATGCGCCACTCGAGAGTGTTTCGAGCACCGACCTCACGAAGCGAGAGGCCCTTGACGTCAAAGGGCTTGCTTGCAACAGCCGTAGCTCCAACTACGGGGAGAGCCGCCAGCAGGCGAACAACATTGGATGTGATAATCATCTTGACGGATGGACACCGGCAGGGAATGGCAACTGAGAGATTCGAATAACAGCCAGAGACGAATCGATCTGGCACACGATCACTTCGAAGGAGTGGGCAACTTTATGTAACGCTGTTGGTTGCCAACATGGCGGGCGTCCACCCGCCCAGCCTTGCGGATCTCGTGCAACTCGAGATGATCCTGCCAGGCTTGGCCTCGCGCCACTCCTCACACGTTAAGCACGTTCGTGGTTTCTAGCCGCAGCGCATGGTAACGACTACGAATCAGTGAAAAATTGTCCGCCGTCGTGCACGTGGGCTTGTTCCTGACGACAAGGCAGAGGCATGCCCTGCGAAAGTGAATCCGCTGTGGAGAAGGATCGCGGGCTGTTTGTCTGTGGCCTTGTCCCTGCAGCAGTGCAGACCCTGGTCGCCTCGATCCCCCACTGAGAGTTAGAGGTGAAAGCACGTGGGGTCCAGCTTGAACTCGAGAAACATGAATGCGCAAGACAAGACCGCCCAAAGAGGAAGATCGCAAGATCAGGCTTGAGGACCGATGGAGGGCAGCTTGCAATGCAACAATACTGTAGATTCCGTTAGGGTCGTCTACGAGCGGGGCATCAATCTCGTTGGAGATGTGCGCAAACATGTTCATACCATACAAGACGTTTGTTTGTACCAAACTTGAATTTCGTCAAGCAATGGAAACAGAACCATCAATCCTGACAGTGTGCGATCGAGTCGAGCAGCTCAGCTCACAGCCAAGCTCCTGGCAGATGCCGCTGACCCGGGCTAAGAAGTCCACGCCTTGGGGCTCTCGCGCTCGTTGAAGCACCACGTGTCAGCATGGCTTCTAGAATTGCACTGAGTTGCTGACCCCCACGAGGCAATCCGAAGTGAAAAGTTCCAACCGCAACTATCGGCCCCCCCCGCCCCCTCTAAAAAAAAACCTTCTGTGCAATAAACTGTCGCCATGCTTGTTTTGGCGCCGGTCGGAATGGCGAGATCCGCCTTCTCGCCCGCCACTACTTCATTTCTCTTGACGACGCAGAGCGCAGGTGCGCCACCAACAATTCACGCTTAACGACTGGTTTGTCCCGTAAGGCTCGGGCGGCTTCTTCTTCTCGAACTGTTTCAGAAGATGTACGCCGGGCGGCGTGCTAGGACCCAGCCGCACGTATTTTATCAAGCGGACAAGCGCACTAGTGAAACTCGTGCGGTTTATCGAGCAGATGCCTGCACCCATCAAGCAAAGAGAGACAAGATGTATTAACTGTCGATCATTTATCTGCAGTTGCCATTGATTTGGGCCCACCTACGCAGTGGCGGTGGGCATGGTTGAGGGTGAACGCAACAATGAGAGCGTCCATCACTATCTGGTCTCTTCATGCGTCGAATTTGGTCCTTTGAATAAATCTTGAGTAAGAACCTGACTATCTCCATGCATAAAAGAGAGGCTCTATCTCGAAACCAGCTCTTTGGGAGGGTTCATTGACCGAGACACGCCTCTAATGAAGCTGCCATTTGTCAAAACATTGGCGCACATGGGAATGACGTTGCCAATATCATTCCTGATATATGCAAGGCCGTCTTCCCAGACGAGACCTATAGCAATGGCAATCCTGTCCATCGCTGAGTTCTCTGGCACAATGTTCTTAAGATGACATCTTCCATCTACTGCTCACTCAGACGCCCAAACGAACCAACCATTTCCTCCGGTTTCTGCTCTCTCAGCCACGTCCTCTCAACTTCCAGACTGTTTTTCCCCAGGTCTTGCCAGTCGAGCTGGCTCCATTTCTCCGGGGCCTCCATTGCCTGCTGAAAGTGCTTCATGGCGAGCACGCACTGTTCCGCCCAGCGCTGCGGACTGATCTTGCCGACACCGGTGGCCAGCGGTGTCATCAGAATGCTTCCAATCTTATGATTCGGATTGGCGTCGTTGTGTTTGGAGATTGTGACGAGAAGAGACCAGATGCAGTTGTATACAACCTCCCGATTCCAGCGCACGTCGGCTGGGACACGCATGGTCGGGCACAAGGCTACGCTCTTAGTGCCCCAGAGGTTCCGGGAGCGCGTGCCGAACTCGGGAGGGATCTCGACCAGTGTACACGTTCCTGGCGGCGCATATCCCCTCCACTGCTGGTACAAAACCCTCTGTGCGACGCTGGTCAGAGCATCATAGTCATCTCTAGGCGAGAAGGCGCGAGAGATGGCATCATCAAACGCGCCATCGAGTTTCCCATACGAGTTTGCGGGCGAGACAACCGTGTCAAATTTGACCCTCTCGTCCAGGTCGGCGAGGGTGCAGTTGTGGATGGTGATATCGATGGACTTGTCCAGGTTGAGCTTCTCGCGGGCCGCATTGAATGCGTCGCCGTCTGTAGATTGCCTGCATAGCAGGTGAATCTTGGGGAAATGCGGATTGGACGACATGCTCGTTGATTGGGTGCGAATAGTAGTAGTATAGAAGCCTGGGCACGAAATTCTTCGAGTTTGTGATTTAATTTGAGATTGTGTTCTAGTGTTGGGACTTGTAACATCAGAGTGCAGAGACAGACCGTCAGACGTGCGTACCGCACGTTTAAGTATGCCGCCAAAGCGGCAGGGAGAGCCAGAACAGTACACGTCAACATACCGACATCCGGGTCCTCACTTAGGCATCCATGACTGCAAAGTTTTCAATCAATTTCTCTATCAAGAGAGCTGAGATCATTTTCTTCGTCACACGTCATCCACACTTGGACACTTATGCTCTAGCCAAGTGTCTGGTTGGGTGGACCTCCACCAACATCTACCTTGAAAGCCACTGTTTGTTGGTGTATATCACCTCATGAATTACCATGCCCCTTCTTTAGGCAAGAATAGGATCGTACCGCACAACAAGTACCAAGCCTTGCGTGTTGTCTCGGCCAGTCCATACTGCGTACATGTACTTGATCACCTCATTGACGTTTGAAGTCGATTCTCTGTTGGACGGGCTGCTCCACGTCCCAGACCTCAATGGGCAGCATTTCGACTTCTCCCATTTTCTCGCCGCGCTCGTACACGCCTGCGTGAATGGTCCACGAGGAGTCGACGGCCTTCTCGATGAAGTAGACGTTGTTGAGTCT
Organism: Emericellopsis cladophorae; assembly: GCF_022114955.1. Taxonomy (NCBI): domain Eukaryota; kingdom Fungi; phylum Ascomycota; class Sordariomycetes; order Hypocreales; family Bionectriaceae; genus Emericellopsis; species Emericellopsis cladophorae. The sequence goes on from NW_026250946.1 coordinate 34,973, forward strand.
GAACTTGTAGGCACCCCAAGGACACAGCAGGTGCTTCTTCCCTGTGATTGTGAGGTCGCCTCGTAAAATCTCGGACGTGGGCTTGTCATAGGGCTGCGCGCTTCGCTTTGAGATTGTTAGAACGAGTGTAGCTGGGGGGGAGCCGTAGGGGATAGGTTCGTCGCGCCAGTACTCGATGACAGGAACCGGCAGGAGGGTCTCGTTGGCGTGCCAGCGCGTGGAAGGATGGTCAACAATGTTGAGTGTCATATTGTTGTGCATGAAGTTTCTTATGGTTTTCTTTTCGAATGCTTCTTGGCTGTACTCGGCGAAAGACTTGCCCATGAGCAGCAGTGTTGTGGGAAAGGGGGGTTACATAGCAGGTCACAAAGTGCCGACATCGGCGCACCTTGTGAACCAAGGGAAAGAGGTGAATCAAGGGTTTTGGACTGATTATCAGATGATATGTTTCTTCTGGATGTTGGGCGTTGAGCTTCGTCCGATCCATAGCTTGGCCCAAATCCAGGACGACAAGTGTGGTCGATCTATTGGCTACTCGAGCAGCTTGCTGGATGACAACAGTCGGGGGCTGATCAGAGAATATAGCTGAAAGTAACTTCATCTCAACAACAGAGTCTTTATGCCCCTTGAGTCTGTGCAGCTCTCGGGAAGTACTTAGCAAACAGGGCATTGCAATCTGCGGGCCGGAGCTCGTACCAGGTAGTGTTGCCAACACTGGCCGATATCATAGCCATATCGATTCTGATTGGGGCCATTATTCCACAATTTCATCCTAGAATCTGCTAATTTTTCTTCGACTCCTCTCCAGGCCTGGATACGAATGCCCGTGATCTTGATCTCTGTGATCAGAGGAGAGATCCTCATGGCGGTAGTCAGAAACAGGTGACTATCCTGCACAACATGGACCATCGACCACGTATCACCGCCAAAACCGCCGATACTGAGACAATGTACAATAGTGTTTCAGCTGCGGGTGAGGCGAAGCAAGCAAGGGTGAGTTGTCTTGACCAAGCGCGAGAAACAAATGCGTCCCTTTGTGGTCGGTGAAAACGTCTGGAAGGTTCATCCCGGATGTATGGTTACGCAAAGTACCGACTAAGCATCAATCATGAAGTCTTCCGCTCAATAAGTGTTCGATACCGTAGCACAGACAATCTGTCAATAGAATAGCAGTCGAACATCGAGGTTTTGCTCTGATAGAACAAACACTCAGAAAATGGGAACGGTAAGAAGAATATGTCATTGCTGCCCAGCGTGGTGTGATGAGTGACGCACGTGATACAGGTGGGGCGAGGGACCGCGGGGCAGATCCCGCCCGAGCCAACCCCTCCAAAACTTGACAATTCGACGAGGCACGCGCGCAAGCTTTGTTCTCCCGAGTCAAGCCCTTTGCAATATTCCGACACCAGCAAGATGGGCGCCCTCGACATTGAGACACTCGTCCCGGCCATCGTTGCCGCCGACTTCAAGACCCTCGAGCCGCACCTGCTTACTCTCGAGAAGCACCTGACCCTTCGCACCTACATCGCCGGCTACGACCTCTCCGACGCCGACAAGAAAGTCTGGTCGGCCCTCCGGAACAACAAGGTAGCCATTGGGCTGATCCGAAAGGGTCAGTTCGCGAGCGTGACGAGATGGTTCAACCACATTGAACAGGCGCATCCCGAGGTCAAGGAGGAGGCCGTACCCAAGCCTAACAAGAACAAGGGTGGAGCCAACTACAACATTCCTCTCCCTAATGCCGAGAATGGCGTTGTCACTCGCTTCCCACCCGAGCCCTCAGGCTACATGCACATCGGCCACACAAAGGCTGCCCTTCTCAACGACTACTTTGCCAACGAGGCCTTTGACGGCAAGATGATCCTCCGTTTCGACGACACCAACCCGAGCAAGGAGAAGCAGGAGTACCAGGACTCCATCGTGGAGGACACCAAGAACCTCGGCGTCAAGATCGATCGCATCACCCACACGAGTGATTACTTCAAGGAGATCTACGAGCATGCCGAGAAGCTCATCAAGAGCGGCAACGCCTACGCAGATGACACGGAGCCCGAGATCCAGAAGGAGGACCGCATGAACCGCCGAGCGAGCAAGTGCCGTGACCGTCCTGCCGAGGAGTCGCTGGCGATGCTGGAGGAGATGAAGAATGGAACCGACCTGGGAAGGAAACACTGCATCCGCGCCCGTATCCAGTTCGACTCAAGCAACGGTGCCATGCGTGACCCCATCATCTACCGCTTCCCCAACTGGGCGGACAAGGAGCCCGCACCTCACCACCGCACTGGATGGGAGTGGAACATTTACCCGACCTATGACTTTGCCTGCCCCATCGTCGACAGCCTCGAGGGTGTCACCCATGCTCTGCGCACGACGGAGTACGCCGACCGCAATGAGCAGTACCACTGGTTCCTGAACGCGCTTGACATCCGTCGCGTCAACCTCTGGGAGTTCTCCCGCATCAACTTCATCCGGACATTCCTCTCAAAGCGCAAGCTTTCCAAGGTTGTCGACAGCGGCAAGGTCAGCGGCTGGGACGACCCCCGCATGCCCACCGTCCGCGGTATCCTCCGCCGTGGACTGACGACTGCGGCTCTGCGCGAGTTCATGGTCAAGCAAGGCCCTTCCCGCAACATTGTCAACATGGATTGGCACGCTCTGTGGGCCATCAACAAGCGCATCCTCGACCCTGTCGTGCCGCGTTTCACCGCGATCGAGAAGCAGGATGCTATCCTGGCCACACTGACCGGTGGACCTGAGGCTCCTTACTACGAGGATCGCCCCCGTCACCAGAAGAACCCTGATGTCGGTACCAAGCCTGTGCGCTTCAGCAGCAAGGTCTGGCTCGAACAGGTTGACGTACTGACCCTTGCCCCTGAGGAGGAGTTCACCCTCATGCAGTGGGGCAACGCCATTGTCAAGGGTCTCGACAAGGCGTCGGCACCCATCAAGGAGCTGCAGCTGCAACTGCACCTCGAGGGTGACTTCAAGAAGACGGAGAAGAAGATCACATGGCTGTCGGAGAACCCTGACCTGCTGGAGGTTGAGCTGTGGGACTTTGACTACCTCATCACCAAGGATTCGCTGGATCCCGAGGACAACCTGGACGATTTCCTGAACCCCAAGACGGAATCCATGAGCCTCGCGCTCTGCGACCCCACCGTCAAGGAGCTCAAGGCTGGCGAGTTTCTGCAGCTCGAGAGGAAGGGCTATTTCCGTGTCGACAAGGCGGCGGGCGAGGGCCCTGAGGGACGGGCTGTTTTGTTCAAGGTGCCGGCTGGCGGGAAGTGAGGATCACGTTTACAGCTTAGATGAATAAAAAATGTCCAAAGAAGCTCCCTGCGCTGCTGTGATTAGAGATCACTGGAGCTAACAAACGACATTTCGACAACCTTCCAATCATCACCGCCAAAGTCAAACGTTTGTCCCTGTGAGAGGTCACTGGCAGACAAGATCTGGTGGCATGGCAAACTGCCAGTGCCCATCCCCAGAACCTTCTCCCACCCACATTGACCAAACTGCCATCTCTCCACGCTGATGGCTCCCGCTTTTCTGAGGAGGCCCTGGCAGTACTGCCCTGCCAGAACCACCGAGCCCCTGGTGTCGTTGCCCTTGTCCATCTGCACCACCACACTCCGAATCTTGTCGCCCGACAGGGGCAACACTTGCACATCTCTCCACAGCTCCTCGTATTCCGTCTCCTTGCCCGTGGCAGGATTGAGCATGACACCTTTCTCTAGCGTCGTGCCATCGGGCTGCGTGTGATTGTCCCCTTCATCCGCGACGCCATCGGTGTCCGTTGTGCGCGAGTCAATCCAGTGCGCCCAGCGACCGCGCGTGTGGTTACCTGCGCGCTCGTAGGAGGACGTGCCCGCGATAGCCCAGTCAAGCTGGTCGGGCGTCAACTGGACTGTCTCTGCGGATGGTGATGGCCAGTCGGTTGGTGCTGAGGCGGGGCGGAGGGCGCGAATGTCCACAAAGTGACTGCCGGGGGAGGTGACGACAATGGTGGAGGTTGGCTCGGTGGCGTCGTCGGGGAGCCAGCGGATGTACTCGCGTAGGGATATGCTCATGATGGTTGTTGATCGGTGTTTTGGGGATGGTGAGGTGAAGTTGACAACATGAAGCTGTTCTGCCTCCAAGTTCCACGTCACTGACAACTGTCAGGTTGATGTGGAGATGCCGCAACTGGAGTCTCGACTTTCGAAGAGTGACGTGCAGATTCCAGTCGGATGCAAATATGAGTGACTGGCCGGTTTGCTCCCTTCACGCGATGAGGAATATTTCTTGTGTACGCGTTTTTTGACTTATCGCCATCACACCATTGCTACGGTCTCTGGGGTACACCGTCACCCGTGCACACAAGCTCGGCCTCTGCCGCACGGGTTTCCTTTCCCCTCTTCGATTCTCAATTTTTTCCTGAAGAAACCACGACGAGAACATGAAAGGCAACAAAGAGACGTGGAGTGTGTCCGAGCCTCTGAGTCTGACTCCAGTTCTGAAAGGCCCTCTAACCATCGCTATTTCCACAAAAAGGACATTCATCGGATGCCACGCACCACGTTCTAAACGATCATTAACTTCAAAACCCGAGACTGAAGATAGAAAGGAATCGAACATGAAGAGCAACATGGAGTACCAATACTCCTGTGGCGTTTGTATATGGTGCAAGATGGATGAAGCATTCATGGATTCAGTTGAGTGATCCTTTTCTGACAGGTACTTGACATGGCAACGCTGCGCAAGATGCAGGCGTCAGCCACGCTGCTTGAGGCGACTTCCAGTCGAACGCTCTGAGGTATAGTGCTACGGGATGGAATTGCGCTCTCTGATATTTATTGGAACAGGATAGATCCAGCTTGTACTGCTTAGCCTGATGCCGATTCTGTTAGGGGCGCACTGCAGGACCCTCATGTCAACGTCGGGTTGCGACTCTCCCTCCGCCAATGAGCATGGACGGCTGTACAGAATTGTAGACATTTTCAACATCCAGACGCCTTTCATGTCTGGTGGATATCCTGGGGTCCTTCACCTGGGGTAACAAGAGACTGTACTTGGAGAAGTGACAGACCCCGCAAAAGTCGACACTCGCGACGCGGATGAGGTGCCGTCTTGTGACTCTTGTCCACTTGAAAGTTGGATTGGACATAATTCTGGGGGCCTGGAGAGGTCATCATTCAACGGATCCAAGTCCGAGACATGGACTGGCGATGGATCCGGAAATGTAGGCAGCTTGGCCTGTCCATGGACCTCTAGAGTATGAGATCGGCTTTCTCACCGATCCCCAACAACGTTCTTGCACAATCAGACTCCATTGCGGACCTTGCCCCACGGGGCTCATGTGGGGTCGAGCTCGGTTCCCCAGACTCATCAGAGGCGGACCGAAAGAACCGGGGTTGTTCTCGAGTCAATCGAGGGACAACGGCGTGGTTGGAACACAGTGTACATATAGCCTCCTTGTTCTTGACATGCCGACGAGTTCCTTCCGCTGGCCCTCTCATCACCAGCAGACAGGTTGATCAGCCACTGCTATCACTCTTTACAAGAAAGACCCCAGAGAGATCTTCAACAAGAGGCTTCTTCTTCTGGCGTTGACGACTGCCTGTGCAGGCTGCGCCTATGAATTCGACCAAGGCAATATTGGCGGTGTCCTCACATTCCCTGCCTTCCGCTCGACCTTTGGGAACGACGAGCTCTCAGATGAAGCTGTAGACGAGAGAGAGGGCGTTGTGGCAGGCATGCGTGCGTATTTCATGTTTTCCTGGACAATAGCGAGAACGCCAGCCCTTCGTTCCTTACTGTACTGACCTTTGTACTGTGCAGTTTCGGCCGGCGGCGCTGGAGGTGCCCACATTGCGGCCCCTCTTGCTGACTTCCTCGGCCGCAAGTACGCCATCGCCATCATGAGCGCTGTCTTCATGCTCGGCGCTGCCCTGCAAGAAGTCCCTCTCCTGGACGCCATGTATGCTGGCCGATCCCTGGCCGGATTGCCTATCGGTGCCACGTCCATGGTACGCTTCATCTTATACATACCCCCTGGCAAGATGCGTCTGCTGACAACCCAACCAGCTGTCACTTCAGTTCCTGGCAGAGAACTCGCCTAAGTCCATCCGTGGCGCACTGACGACCTCATACAGCCTCATGATCATCATGGCGCTCGCTCTGGCCTTTTGGATCAACTACGGTATCAGCCGCTGGCCAGAGGCGCATTTCAAGACGAACAAGTCTTGGCAACTGTCCCTCGGCACAGATGATACCAGCAGGTTCCGTCATGATTTCTGTTTGGTGGAAGGCCGAGTTTCCATGGAGTTGTCGATCCGCGCACTGACAGCATCCAGTCCCCATCGGGACGCCGCGTGCTCTGATTGCCCGAGGAAAGGACGAAGAAGGACTCAAGAACCTCTGCAAGCTCCGTCAGCTGCCAGCTGAGCACCCCTACGTCCAGCACGGATACAACGAAATCGTGGCACAGACCGAGAGCGAGCAGAGCAGCGCCAGGAGCTTCAACTACATTGCCGTGTTCAAGTCGCTGGCATGCAGCGCGACCAACCGATGTCGCTTCCTCCTCTCGATGCTGTTGTTCCTCTTGCAGAAGCTGACTGGTATCGACGCCTTCAACTACTTTGCGCCTCAAACCTTCACCATGATTGGTGTTCCAGCCGGTTCAAGCTAGCTATTGACTGTTGGTGTGTATGGCATTTTCAAACTGACGGCTACCATCATCTATGCGTCATTCATCGCCGACCGCCTCGGCCGCCGCATCCCGCTCCTCGTCAAAGGGACAGTCCAGAGCTAGGCTATGCTGTACATGGGTCTGTACCTTCGATTCGGCAACGTGGAAGCTGGCGCTGGGACTAACGCTGGAGACATCGTCGGCATCATCTTGTCAGTCTATAAACGCCAGAATGAACGTGAAAATGTGCTTACTTCCCCGCAGCATCCAGCTATATGCCATGGTGGCGGGCGCCTACAACTTGAATACCCGGATTCCCGCGACCCATCGCGTTGGATACCCGCCCTTCCTGCATCCAGGTGCAGGTCACCACGAACGCTAGTAGCGGGCGCCGACCGCCGGATATCCGTGGTAAAAATCTAAACCTGCTAGGCAACGCACCTGAGATGCCAAACAACTCAGACCTGACAGCATGAATGAAGCCTGTGTCCATGGCATGGATGCCGCCACAGCCAGCACCAGCCTCCAACTACCGCAGGCCTACAAAGGCGCCAGCAGCAGAGTCACGCGCTCGTCGCTGGCCTGTCTGCCATGCCGCTCCCGCCACCTGAAGTGTGACAGCCGCCGGCCCCGCTGCGGCCGTTGCGTCGAGGCCGAGAAAGATTGTGACTACGCCCAGTCTCGCCGAGGCGGACTCGACCGGGCTGCCCTGGCCGAGAGGCGGAAGCGACTTGCGACCGCGCAGGCTCAGAATGCCGGCCTGCCACTCGGCTCTGCCCCAGACCGAGACACCGGGATCAGGATCAACATCCCACAGACTATTTGCATTACTAATGATCCATGGGCCGGCCCTGGGCTTGGGTTCGGGAGACCCGATACAAGCTCCCCGACACCTGCATCATCCGACCTGGACGGCAATGCCATCGAGTCAGATGCGCTGATACATCTCTACTATAGCAACTTTCACAGCCTTCATCCCTTCGTTCCCCCACGCAAACATCTCATCAGACTGTGCCAGGATGAGAGCAGGTGGCCCAGCTGGAAGCCCCTCGTCGCTACGCTCCGTCTGGTCGGCCACCTCTACGGCTCGCATGAGTGGTCCTCCGCGCTGGAGGCCAACGTTCTCGACTGCCTCTCCCACTCTTCACAGCCAGATCCAATCCTGGTGCAAGCCCGTCTGCTGTTCTCAATGGTTCTCTTCTGGCACGGATTCATGTCTGGGGCCAAGCGCGAGATGGACATGGCCGCCCAAGGTGCTCTTGAGATCGGCCTCTTTCGACGCGAGTTTGCAGCCAACCACGGGGACAGGGATCCGGTGCTGCAGGAAAGCTGGAGGAGGACGTGGTGGATGTTGTATGTCGCAGATGCATATTACGCGGGCACGCTAGGCACTACAGACCTCGCTGTCAGCGACGTGGAAGCCACCGTCGAGCTGCCGTGTGAGGAGTCCGAGTACGAGTCAGGGGTGAGTGATGATTCCACATTTCACGGCATGGATTCGTTTGTCTGATATCCACCCAGGACATCCCCCTGTCTAAGACCATGGACGACTTTGAATGCCGTGAATTTGAGCCAGAAACCACGTGCTTCTCGTCCTTCGCCTATCTCATCGGTGCCACCCAATGCGCATCTCTAGCATTATTGCAGACACTGGGCGATGCAACAGGAGGCTCTTCAACTCAAGTCCACCAAGCTGCGGATGCGGTCATGGACGGATGGCTCCTCCTGCTGCCAGAGCACAAGAGGCAACTCATGAACAAGGCTGGTGAGGTCGATGAGCTCATGTTCCAGGCTCACCTGATGATCCACGTAACCACCGTCGGGATACATCGGCCACTCTCAGATCTTAAGTTCAATGACATCGAAGACGTATCCAGCTGTGCCCGGGAACCTGCCCGTGCGAAGGCAAGAGCTGACCTGATCAACGTCCACACCGTCCGGGTGCTCAGGGCCGTGGAGGCGCAAATCCACCTTCTCACGCTCCCCTCTCGGCCATTCCACCACACGCCCTTCACCACATGCATGGTCAGCGAGGGGACTCTGGCGCTCCTCTCCGCCTGCAACTACCTACTTAAGGGGAAGGAATTGGCAGTAGCCAGGGATCAGATCCGCGTGACCATCGGGTGCCTCCGGTCTCTCGGAGAGGTTTGGCCTCGGACAGCGAGAAATGTCACGGAAATTCAGACGATCGCGCGGCATGTTCTAGGGATGGAGCGAGATTTTGTGGGCAGCCATACCACAGAAGGTGACCAAGTTCCCAGTTTATCTGGCGGCGGCGGACAGCCAAGTGTCAAGTCCTCCGGGACAGAACTGTCGAGCAACGGCCAGTCCTCTGAGCCTTTCGTCCCCGATGCGGCATCTCAGTGGTTCAGCCTGGACGACCTGCAGCCAGACTTTGCCTGGTGGCCCGACGGTTACGAGGACGACAGCACGCAGAGTTGACAGCATCACCAGCCCAGGACTAGTGGAAGCATCCTCTGCAGAAACGAATCATGGACGGGGCCAAGGAAGCCAAGGGAAAACCTAATCCCGCTTACAATTGTAGACATCAAATACTATCACAGCCTTCTTCCCTCTATTCCTTTGTTGAGCGTATGTCCATCCCTCCACCGCATCGCCAAAGCCGAACGACTGCACGGCCAGAGGCTTCATCCTGCCGCTGTGAATGAAAGAAGACGCCTCGGCCAGCCTCTCTGCATCGGGAGACACAATGAAGTGCATATAACGAACCCCTGGGCGGGTCTCCGCCTCTACCGCTTTCCCCCTCCCGAACGCCCACGCTGGCGGCGGATCACCCACGGTCACGACGATCCCGTCGTCCGCAACCGCATCCCACGTCTTGGTCAGGATGTCGCCTCCGACAGTATCGAAGACAACATCGAACTTTCCGATTGATTTTTCCCAACCCGCCGCCTTGTAGTCGACAACATTCTCTGCGCCGTGCTTCCTCAATGCCTCGTGGTTCTGAGCCGACGCCAGAGCGATCGTGTGGGCCCCGGTCAAAAGCGAGACCAGCTGCACGAAGACCGAACCGACGGCCCCCGAGGCTCCTGTGAGGAGAACCTTCGTGCTGGGCGTGATTTTCCCGTGATCCACGATAGTCTCCCACGCCGTTAGGAGAGGGATGGGGAGTACTGCCGCTTCCGCGTGGGAGATAGACGACGGCATAGGAGCTATTTCCGCAGCAGAGCATATGGCGTACTCGGCTTGTCCCTGACCTCGGTCTGCTGACAGCATCCCGAAGACTTCTTGGTTGACTGCCAGGGGACCCAGATAGTCAGGCCCGAGAGCGGCGACGGTCCCGGAGATCTCGTGGCCCGGAATGCGAGAGGGTGTTGCGTAGATCTCTGGCCACGTCACAGCGTCGCCCGTGATACCGGCGGCGTGGACTTTGATGAGGATTTCGGAACCGCTGGGTGAGGGAGTGGGCATGTCGTCGTTGGTGACGATCCTGGGGGAGCTGATATCCCCGAGTATCTGGACTGCCTTCATGCTGGCGTGGATGGTGCCTGGTAGTGTAGAGGTAGGTGGTGGATCAACTTCTTGGCCCTTTCAACAGTTTCGGCCGGTCTCTTGCAATGTTTATCCATCCCGCTTGGACGTTTCTGAGGGATGGTAAAGTCGGCACATGCCCATCCGGGACGGGCGGCGGGCGGGTGCGGGAATCCATTTCACGGGCGGGTACCCACCACGGGCTACGCCGCCGGTCACTCCGGAAAGCCTAATTGATAGGAATGAGAGACGTTACAGTCGTAATGACTCCTCAAAGGATTCATCCATATAAAATAAGGATACTCACGGTCTGCTGTTAGCTGTCAGAAGCGACAACGCTCACACGCCCTCGTCACAACCACCAGATACTCTCAAACCCCGCCACCAAGTCCCCAGCACCACTATCTATCCATCATGTCGGAGCGAACCACTGAAGCATTACGGTGGGATGATCGGCTTCACTAATACATTACGAGTACAACTAACACTTGCCAGCGCCCGCCCGCGCGAGGCCATCAAGCCCCTGTACGACCACGAACTCAAGAACGCCCCCGGCAAGTCTGTCATCGGCGCCGAAGTGTCCTTTTCCCCTGACGCATGGACGCCCCCTCATCGCCATTCGGGAGCCACTGTCGTCGCGACGGTGACGGAAGGAGAGGTTCTGAGCGGCATGAACGGCAACCCGCCCAAGGTTTATCAGGTCGGGGAGAGCTTCATGGAGATGCCCGGCTGCCATCACACGGTCGGCGAGAACAACAGCAAGGAGAAGCCGGCGAAGATGATGGTGGTGTTCGTCATTGATACCGAGGTCATCACCAATGGTGGATACGCGGCTCTAATGGAGCTTGATGCCGGCTGGTAAGGATCGAGAAGATCCATGTCCATGTTGTGTGGTCGGGTGGTTGGTTGGCTGGACAGCAAGCCCAAGAGAGCAACTCGCCCTCCTCAAGGGTACTTGATCTTGCACGTCTCAGCTCATGTGCTTGGTAATAATAATCGATCACTCATTAATTAATAGTCCTCATGCCAAAGCTGGGACCATGAAGACTTTGTAGTAATTGACAGCCGGGTTGCCAGGGGAGTCCTGACGCTTCGACCATGGCTGATCTGGAGCACATCCCACTCCACGCGCAAGTCTTCCTCCTCGCCGACAAATACGACCTCTGAAGTTTGCGTGGTGTTGCATCGGAAAAAGTTCTTGCTCTCATCGCAAAGCATCGTGGATATACAGTGCTATAGGCTAGGCCCTGTTGGAACAACTTGGTAGCTCAGATTGAAACTATCTAACCGTAAGGTAAGAAAAGAGAAAGAAGAGGGAATTTACGGTCTACCTTTCCTATAAAGACCCTACGAGGTCTATACGTCCTCGCGGGCACGCGTCACGTGCCTAGGTAAACCGGCTAGGTTTTATACGTAGCCGCTAGTAACTAGTAGAACTGTCAGAAACTGGATTCAATGAAGAGAGTGAGAAGGTGCACAAATGTCGAGAGGGCGCAGCTAGATCGCTGCGAGTACGGGGTCCTTGGTGACTGTATCAATCTCTTGATCTTCCTAGAAGCATTCCTCGGCTGCGAAGGTTCTTCCCTTGGTGCGCCCCTTTGCACGTGACCCAGTGGGGCTTCCTGAGCCACTCCCAGCCACAGGGCCAGTGGCTTCAGCCACCCCTGATGCCTGCAACAACTTTGGTATGCAACATGTGTCTGACATGGGGCTCAATGTCTGCTGCCAGACGAATGCGGCACGCAGCTAAAGAGTCAACCCCCAAGGCAGCGATCGTGAGAACACGAAGCCTTACATTCTCGGGACTAAAAATCGCGTTGCGCGATCTCGCTTAGACGTAATGGCGCTTTGGGCCATCGTCTTCTGCGTCTCGAAAACGCCCCATCCCCAGCTCAACCTGCATGCGCTGAGGGACAGGTTGTTGACACGCAATCTCCATATCGCACGCATCGAATTGAGAACATGGGCATTCGTATTTACCATGCGCCATGACCTCATTCCAAGGAACATCACTCACCAGCAGTTGACAGCCTGATACCCTGCATGCTGTGTGCTGACGATCTGCAGGGTCTGGACTCTGGCGACTGCTTTAGGGTCCTCGTCCTCTTTCAGCTGTCGACAGGGTTCTCGATCCTTTGATCTCGGCCGTCTTGTTTCCGCTCGCCTCCCTACTTGACAGTTTACATCCACGTACGGTACACAGTCACTTAAGCATGCCTTACACAAGCAAGCTCGCGTTGTTAGTCAGTGAGCATCGGCCGACAGGGCTGAACCGTCCGTCGTAAGCGGCGCACAAAGGCGCGAAGACGCGAGTTGTGACAGACGGCGGCTGGTCTTTCCGATCCGTCCTCGCCATCCTTCTTCTCCAACTTGATCTATATCCCTCTTCTTTTCTCGTTGCCATCCTGATGCCGTGTTCCGCAATCAGCCGCATTTTGGATCGACATCCAATCCACCCTCCGGACGCCGGGCGGGCGCCAATTGCCTATGCTCAACTACGTACACACGTACGTACGTAGTAGGTTGTCGCGGCGGACATCGGCATAGAAACCTGGTGCTTTGAAATGCAAAACAAGGACATGGCCGTCGCCGACTCTTGTTTGCAGCCCTGCATGCGTCGTGTTGGACGGGGGTAAATTGGCATAAGTGCCTGGGGGCACCGCGTCTCGATGACTGGCCGACTCAACTGGCTCAGAGAATCACAACCAGCTCTCCTTGCCCCTTTGAGCAGCATCCTTGATTCTTGTCCTATCCTCCATCACTCTCTCTTCTTCTACCAGAGAAATCACGCCATCTGACACCATGGCCCCTGCAGCAGGCATCAAGGCGCAGCTAGAGCCTGACAAGTTCGAGGACAGGAGTCTAGAGGACGGCTCGAGCAGCGACTCTTCCTCCTCGCACCAAGACACCATTGGCGCTGTCCTCGATGGCCACCGGCCCTGTCTACAAGAGACCAGGTCGTACGCCTCCAGGTCTAGAGCCCACGGCGGGTGCGAGACAGGATGTACAGCCGCATGTCTTGCGCGTCAGCCTTCCCGCGTCGACAACATCGTCTCGCGCATCCGCTCGCGTCCAACAGCCCCGGTCTTCCATCACCCGCTGGCCGACAAGCCCACGGCCGTGAGCGTCATTGTCGACTTTGAGGGTCCTGACGATCCTTACCGCCCCATCAACTGGTCCACAAAGACGAAGGTCCTGACCACGCTCATGTATGGCCTCATCACAATGTCCGCTACCTGGGCCTCGTCCTCGTACGCAGCCGGCACGCAGCAGGTGGCGCACGAGTTCCACGTGTCGACCCCAGTGGCTACGTTAGGGACGACCCTGTACCTCTTTGGCTTTGGCATCGGACCGTTGCTCTGGGCCCCCTTGAGCGAGGTGTTCGGCCGGCGGCTGCCGGTCATGACCCCCATGTTCATTGCCGTCTGCTTCTCGTTTGCCACGGCGACGGCCCAGAATATCCAGACTATCATGCTGACCCGGTTCTGGGGCGCTTTCTTCGCCTCGGCCCCCATGACGAACACGGGCGGTGTCCTGGGCGACCTGTTCTCGGCGGAATGGAGAGGCATTGCCCTGGCCGGATATTCCATGGCCATTGTCTGTGGGCCAGCACTAGGTACGAAAACCCCGTCGACCATTTGACTTGTTTTGGTTTGCTCAGCACACAATGACTGACACGGCGCGCCAACGCCCAACAGGCCCTGTTGTATCCACCGTCCTAGCGCAGCAGCCCTCGCTCGGGTGGCGATGGACCGAGTACCTCACGGGCATCATCCAAGCCGTCGTCCTGCTCATCGGCGTCATATTCATTGACGAGAGCTACCCCCCGCTGCTGCTCGCCAAAAAGGCCGAGAAGCTACGCCACGAGACAGGCAACTGGGCCCTCCATGCCCGAATGGAGGAGTGGCAGATCTCCGTTGGCCAGCTCGCGCGCAAGTTCCTGGTGCGGCCCATCTTCATCCTCGCCACGCCCATCTGCTTCTCCATGACGCTGTACGCGAGCTTCGTCTACGGCATCCTGTACATGCAGCTGGGGGCCATCCCCATCATCTTCCAGGAGGTCCGCGGCTGGCATCCCATTGCCGCCGCCTTGCCCTTTCTCTCCATCATGATTGGCGCCAGCATGGGATGCGCCACCAACATCTACAACCAGTTCCGCTACAACAAGGCCTACTACGCGGCCAGCAACAGGCCCGTGCCCGAGATGCGTCTGCCCCCCATGATCCTGGGCTCGTTCCTCTTCTGCGGCAGCCAGTTCCTCGTCGGCTGGACCGCGCAGCCGGCGACCACCTGGGTGGCCCCGTGCATCGGCCTCGTCATGCTGGGCATGGGCTTCTTCACCATCTTCCAGGCAGCGCTCAACTACCTCGTCGACACCTTCCAGGCCTACGCCGCCTCGGCCATTGGCGCCAACACGTTCCTGCGGTCCTGCGTGGCGGGCGCGCTGCCCCTAGTCGTGGGACCGCTGTATCACAACTTGGGCGTCGGGCCTGGCTCCAGCATCACAGGTGGGCTCGCGGGTCTCTTGATCCCCGTGCCCATCGCCTTTTACCTGTATGGAAGCAGGCTTAGGGCGGCGTCTAAGTGGTCGAACGGGGCAATTATCGAGTAGGTTTAAAGGGGGCAAGGGGGTCATCTCCATACTACACTATTGAAAACTTGACGTTCGCTGCATTGCCTTACAGTAATAACCACCTAAACCGTTATATGATGGACGATTCTAATCTCCTGTCAGAATCTTGGATGCCTAGATTAGCTTGCTAGCCTAGTGTGCACGCCACATCTCACGATCCCTCCAGCTCCAGGAAGGGCGGACGCCATCGTTGTCGGCCACTCCGTTGGTACCCACACACCTCGCTTATTATACTTAGGTTCTCGTGTCGGCCTCCTTCAGCCGCACTGGTGCGGGTCAGCCTGTCAATCCTACAGGTGCGGGACTTTTGATCTCAATCACGCAAGCGTCCATGTAGTTACTCCAACATCTAGACTAGTAGCGGAGAGTTGGTTCGTCAAGGGTCCAGATTTCGTGCCAGGCACAGGCAACTTGAACCTCGTCCAACTCATATACACGCACGTATGTGAGGTTACTGGTGGCTTTGTCAGTTCACTTTATCACTTTCATCAGTGGAAATGTCGGAATACATGCGCGCAGTCGGTAAAGATTAGCCCATCGCCCCTGCTCGACCGCAAGTGCTGACAGTGAATATTCAAGACATCAAGGGGGGCAAGGGAGACAGCGATGCCCTCTTCATCAATGAGAAGACACCATTGCCCCAGCCTCCCGCGGGCCAGGCCTTGGTGCGCATCCGGGCCTTCGGCATCAACCGCATGGACATCATGCAGCGCAAAGGACCCTACCCGCTTCCACCTCAGGCGCCGACCACGCTGGGCGTCGAATTCAGCGGCGCCATTGCGTCCTTTGGCTCAGACGAGCATGGTGGGTTCCAAGTAGGCGACGAGGTCTTTGGACTGGCCTACGGAGGGGCGTACGCCGAGTACATTGCCGTCAGCACGCGCATGCTCCTCCACAAGCCCGCCTCGATGCCGTGGACGACGAGCGCCGGCATCCCAGAGACCTGGATCACGGCCACGCAAGCGCTGCATCAGGTTCTGGAATTTGCCAAGGGCAAGTCCATACTGTGGCATGCCGGCGCCTCGGGCGTGTCCATTGCGGGCATACAGTTGTCTCGTATAGCTGGTGCCAGCGCCGTGTACGCAACGGCAGGGTCGGACGATAAGTGCGAGTTCGTGGTCAAGGAGCTAGGTGCCACAGCCGCTATCAACTACAAGACGCAGGACTGGGCAGAGGCGATCCTGAAGCACACGGATGGGAAAGGCGTGGACTACATTGTGGATTTCGTAGGCGGGAGTTACCTCCAGCAGAACATCACCGCAGCGGCGCGCGACGGCCGCATAGTCGTCCTGGGCATCCTGGGCGGCGCTGAGGCTCTCAAGGTTGACATGTCCCAGATTCTCTTCAAAAGGCTCCGTATAGAGGGCAGCACGTTGAGGAGTCAGGAGGAACAGTACCAGGGTCTGCTGCGGGACAAGCTGGCCGAGTACCTGACGGACTTTGATTCGGGCAAGTTGCGGGTGTATCTGGACAAGGTGTTTCCCTGGCAGGAAATAGGGGCGGCGCACAAGCATGTCGAGGCGTCCATGAATATCGGCAAGGTGGTTTGCACTGTCGGGTGATGCCCGCGCATTCCTAGATCGCGTTGAAGGGCTCATTATCACACGTATGCACTACGTACGTTGCTTTTGCTCTGGTTTTATCTCAATCATTTGACAAGGTCGAAGACAGTTTAGAATACTACATGTGGCATAAATACCCTCTGCCTTGCTATTTCTACCCTTGCGTTCCCTTGAGGCTTTGCTTCCATCCTCGATTCACAGTATAAAGAATAAGGCTGCATATCCCGGAAATCAGTTCTGTGCACTCGATGAATGGGCGTATATGTGCCTCAGCCTACAAGCTCTTGGACTTCCACGGGCTCGCCCACACCATAATTTTGAAGCTCACGATGATATGAAGACCCACCAGATCTCACTTGTCTGTCTGTTCATGTTCGCATATGGCCTACGTTTCATGACGTCCAAGATACTCTTTTCTCACGATCATGACGAGATTGTCGGTTCTGAAGATTCAATGGCCCAAGTCAACCTACGAAACTCTACAGGCCTCCTTGAACCGTTGCTACAGGCGCGCACGCATCCCGGACACGATGCGCTGAATATGTGCATCATGCTTCCTACTGTCGAATAAATAGCCACGCTAATCAAAGGCAGCTCTCGTCACACCAGGATCCAGATGGTACCCCAGCAGCATGCCGGAGCTCTTGACCAATATTTCGCCCTCCAGTTCGGTGGCAAGTCTGACGTCGCAGCCAGACAACGCGACTCCGACCGATCCCTTTCGATGGTCTGTCAGTCAATTTCAGTGCCGCGGAATTTCTCAGTATCTTACATCTGGTACTTTAAGGTTATCGTGCAGAGGTGTCAAAATGGCGGTGCTGAATTTCGAGGCACCATATCTCTCGAGTATCCTCTTGCCATCTGTCAAACGCGTCCACTTCTCCCTGAGCGGTGAAGGAAGCGCTGATGTTCCCGACATCAAAATCCTCAACTGGCGGAGGCCATGCACGTATTGGTCGCAATCTGTCTGTTCTAGAAGATGATCCTCGTAGTGTCGCATGAGCCGCGTCAACATGCTCTCAGAGGGCAGTCGCCACGGGAGGGGAACACAGACTTGCCCGGCTTAGAGATCGGGACAGACTTAAGGAGGATAACAACGCAGGTCGTTACGATCTGAATGCCTTTTCACCAGTTTCTAGTGACATTCAATTCTCGATCCAGAATGCATCATCAGATGCGATGCTCACGTGTGGCCATGCAATTCGTCTGGCCCCCTGGCGTCACACTCGTGAACAACATATAGGGGGCCGCTCTGAACCCTGACTTTTATTCGAGACCTGGCAGCATCCTGAGATCCGGGACGAAATGTCGAGGATGAGGTTCCGAGAAGGTTTGAGGCCGGCTTTGGACCAACTTGGCGTTCAGCCGCGCAGTCGGCCGCTTCCACGTCCCCTGTTACACGCAAGGCACTCTACTCCGTAATTACACTGTCTTTTCGCTCATGGCCAGCGGCATCAACATGATATACACGAGACAGGCAGGGGTCTCATCGTGGACAACGGTTGGATTTTACCGCCAATGATTGCTAAGTGATCTCCCAGAAATCGACATTATCCCGCATTTGCCAAGCCGGGCTCTTGGAATTGGAGAGTCCAATCGGTTCGTCCGTCCACCACAAGCAAGGACAGTAACCAATCTAACAGGGACAGGGGAGGGGGGAGGGAGGAGGGAGGGTTGTGGCATCTATTCCCCATCGACTAACTCAGCCTTGTGCCAGTGAACTGTCAGCTTGGAGCACCAAGATTCTTACAGCAAAATTGGGCGCGGGAATGGTCGAATAAACCAGACTCTCTCATCATCCATGTCGTCAATCTTGCCCCCCTGATCCCCGACCGCGCACCAGTACCGCGCCGCACCCCTGCATTCATGTTGGCTCAGGCTCTCTGGAATTGGAGCGGAAGTAGTGTGAGAGCGTGACCGGTCAAGCAGTCATCCAGTGTACATGCCTGGTATGCTCCAGTTTGCTGCACACTGAAGGACGGGCCGAAGACTTCTTCGCCCTCCAACGTCGTGCCGCCCCCTGCCCGGCCGTGGAAGGCCACCTTCATGTTGTGTTGATGCGCCGCCCGATCTTTCACACCGAGAGAGAGGCATATACTCAACTGCATTGTGACCCACTTGGTCTTAAAGAGCCCCAAGCCCACCGTGTCGTGACGTTGTAAGCCGAAGCGCGGAATCTAAAGCCCGCCAGAACAACAAGCTCGATTGCGACTCAACAGCCGCTCTGGCATCCATACATTTCCGACCGTGAGATTCGCCATGCTTGAAACCCCCAAGGTGGCCGTCGTGGTAAGCATGAACGCCTTCATCTGCCCAATGACACCATCACCACCTGCTACTCGAGCGCATCTAGCTAATACGACACGTCAAAAAACAGCCCGTCGAGTCCATACTCATAGCTCTATCCCTCGCAGCCGTGGTAGCCCGACTGGCGGTCCGCCGGGTGCACCAGGGGCAAAGCCTTACCGTCTGCGACTGGCTTCTCGTGGCTTCCATGCTCGACGCTATCGCCCTCTTCACGACCGACATGTTGGCCTACAAGCTAGGCGCCTTGGGGCCATATCCTACGACAGAGGCCGAGCAGATCAGCTTGAAGAAGGTGACGTTTGCGGGCAACTACTTTTACGACACGGGCGTCTACTTCCCCAAGTTGGCGCTGTGTGCGCTGTACGTCAAGCTGATCCCGCCCACGATGCCGCAATTGCGTAAGGCTATGCACGCCACGAGTGTGTTGACGGTGACGTTTGCCCTCACTACGTGCTTTCTAGACACGTTCTGGTGTGGCACTCACCCTTCGGTGAACTGGAGCCTGGAAGACGGAGCCTGCAGCACCTACGATTCCAAAGAGGTCTTCCGCATCGACTGGATCATGAATATTGTGTCCGATGTCATCAGTGAGCCCTCGTTGCATTACTTGAAGTAGCTCGGGCGATCACCAGCTGACAGGCTCGCAGTCTTCAGCCTTCCGTTCCCACTTCTCAAAGGACTTCAACTCAAACCGCGGTACATTGTCGGTGTCGCCGCCATCTTCTCTGCGGGCATCGTTACAGTGGCTGCCAGTGTGAGCCGCTTCGCCACGGTCGAGGTGATACACAACTGGCCCAACGTGTGTACGTCTCTCAGTGCACGCTGCAATCTCTTCTCAGCGTCTCAAAACTGACACAAGACTACAGATATTCTGTCCATGACCGAAATGGCAGCAGCCATCATCGTGGTGTCGCTACCAGCCCTCAAGCCGCTTCTGCGCCGTCGCGGGGAGGGATCGACAGGACAGTATGGCACCGGAGCGAGCGTGCAAAGGGCGACCACGTCGAGCCACGTCAAGCTGTCCTCGGGAAGGGATCCCTACGTCGCGACAGCGCACGTAAGTTCTGCGGAAGATTCAGGCAGCGACGTGGAGCTGCGTACTGTCGGACGCAGCAACGTGATCTACAAGACCGCCCATGTGAGCGTAACATACCAAACGCGCGAGGACACTAGGGAAGGCGACAGACAGCCCACGCCAAATTGACAATCTGTCATTTCGCACCGGGCTCCTGCGTTTTGGTCAGACATCGTGGCTCGGGGCAGACTGAGAACGAAGGAGGGCTAGCAGCCGAGAGGAGAACCCCGGGACTCGGACATTTGTCCGGGGAGCATTGGGCCGAACACCCGGAGCAGCGCGGACCCCTGACCCCTGCCGGCGCTGCATGCATATAAGTAGTCACAGATCAACCAACAACTCTTTGAAAAGGACCGAAAAGGCCAGAGCAAGCCAACGCTCGAGAACCATGGTCTTTCAGACTTCCAGTGCCAGATCGTGATGGACGTGCCTGTTTCATGGTATCGTCGTCTGCAAAACGGTAAATCTCGGACTGCAGATGGGAATATGCCACCATTCTCCATCTGCAAGACCATCGACTGATCTGACAGAGCTTATGTGCACTGATTGGTGCTGGAAAGAAATTCATAAGCATCCGATAATCGAGCAATTTAGCCGCAACACAAGCTTTTCTCGTCACGGCGGCTATTCAGGGGCAACAGAAACGACAGTCCCTTGCAAGCAACCAAAGTGGCGAGAGGGTTAGCTGCACATGGATATTAAAATGCGACTCTGCCTTGGATGGACCGGAATGGATTAAAATTCTGTGGACTCAGGACCAGGCCTGTCATCCTCAATGAACCATTTCGCGAAGCGAGTCAACAAGCCTCGGCCCACATCTGCCAACCAAGTCGTTGTCGTTCAGAGGCCTTGCTGACATACGGGATTGAATTTTCTCAAGGCATGTTGATCAAACAACCAGCAGTATGATTGCACGCAGCAACATTGGGTACACTTGGCCGACACCATCAAGGTCTCCCACCCGTTTCCCGGCCGAGCACGACAAGATTGGGGTGAGACCTGTGCCAGTCTTCCATTGTTGGCAGCGCCTGATTTCGAATTTCGGATGTAACGCCAGATAAAGGCGTATTACCGACAGTCTCGCTTCCTCGAGGGTCCAATTCTGCCGTGCCGTGTCGCCCCCAGATATGCACTGCATATGTACATGTATGTACGGGCAAGGAGGAAAGCCAGGGATTCATGTGGCACGGTGCCAACAGCTCGTATCTCGAACTCTTCGACCAGCCCAGTGTTACCTTGAGCCTCTTGGCTCTTTGCGAATACCGGGCGCTTTTTCTCCGAGTGTAAGATATATCAACTGGTAGCGCGGTGGCGGCCAGTCCTTTTCCACTTCTGAAGCCCGCGCTGTACCGCATTTCTCTTCATTATTCCCTTCCACTCGAGCCGTCGTTGCCGACCGGTTCATTGACAACAAAATGGCGTTCTTCATTGACGGCAAGGACTGCATGGTGTGTACACACCTCTGTCGCGTTGAACTCTTCCTGACCAACGTAGATCTCCGAATGGATCCTGCTGGCCATCTCCTACGTCTTCGTCGCCTTGCGCGTCTACACGCGCCTCTTCCGTCTGCGCGAGAAGCTCAACTGGGCCGACTGGCTCCTCGTAGCCTCGGCCATCAACGCCCTTGGTCTGATCATCTGCGATACGCTGACCTTCCAACTGGGTGTCATGGACACCTGGGCGCCTTCGGTCGCACTGTCAAAGGTACAAACGGAGAGGAGAGATGAGCCTCCTTGAAGAGCCGTGTCCGATCGCTGACCACACGGAGCACAGATTGGCTTCGCCTCCAACTACTTTTACGATGTCGGCATGGGCTTCCCCAAGCTTAGTCTTATTGCCTTTTACTGGGCGTATTTCCCTACCCACGCCAGCCCCGGCATTCGGAAGGCTCTCTGGGGCATCACCGCTTTTGTGTGTGCCTGCTACATCACCATCTTGTTCGACGACACCTTCTTCTGCGGCTCCGACGTCTCCGTGCAGTGGTCGCAGGAGGATGGTGCCTGCAGCGTCTTCTATGCCCCGGAACCTTTTATCGTCAACTTTACCCTCAACCTGGCCTGCTATCTCGTTGGTACGTAGCATCCATTTACTCTGGGTTCCCCGAACCTTGGTTCTACTTGCCAGGACGAAGCTAATCCGTTCCGCCTGCCACAGTCTACGCGCTTCCCCTCGCACTGGTGATTCAGGGTGTCCTCAAGTCCTCCAAGGGAGTTGTTCTGACTTTTGTTCTCGGCGCCTTGACGATTGCTACCACGATGATCCGCTTCATCACACTCAACGTAGGAACCGGCCAAGTCAACCTCGTCTGTGAGTCTGGCAGTTTTTTATCCTTCCGTTTATGACGGAAACATGGTACTGACCGCACGCCTGCTGCAGATCCCCTCAGTATCCTCGAAATGACGCTGGCCATCGTCGTCGTCGCCCTGCCGGGCTTGAAGCCCCTTGTCGATGGCGCCGCTCGCCGCCATCCGTCGGTCGAGACTGTGGAGGTGAACCACCAGGAAAAGCCATACTCGTCGTAGACACTGGCAGGAGGCTTTTGCGCACGGAACGCAATCGATAAAAGGGGTCCAATATAGCGGCTATCGTGAAGACATGTATATGTATGCATCAGCCAGCCCCTGAGCGGGGAGCAAGGACAGAAAAGAATCAATCAACGAGCCTCCTCAGCGCAGCCTCACACGGACAATCCTTTTACCAAATATGAACCCTAGTCACTCGAGACAAAATCCTCCCTCGCCCCATCGGCCACCGCATCGTCCGTCAGCACCCGCCACCCCAGCATCGCCATGCCCTCCGCGCACGAGAGCGCAATGTCGAATGACTCGCGCAACTCCGCAGCCAGACGAAAGTCAGGCTGGTGCGGCAGCGCCCCGTGGGAGCCGGGGATGCCATAGGCCCCGTGGAAGCTGGGCACGGAAAAGGACACGTTGCCCATGTCCGTGGAGAAGGTAAAGGGCTCCTCGCTGCGCGGGACAAAGGTGACACCCTGCTGGGCCATGAGCTTGGCATACTCGTTGCTCAGAGTGTTGTTGATCCGGAGGTTCTTGTACGTGGGCGCGCTGCAGGACGGGGTGGTCAGTCGCCTCTGTGTGCAAGCATCAAGGTCAGCTCACTCACTTGATGTAGTCCACGGTGCAGCCGGTCGATGTGGCGGCCGCCTCGAAGCACGCCTTGACCCGGGCAAGTAATTCCTCCCCTCGCTGGACCGTGGGGCTGCGAATGTAGTAGTTCATCCGCGTGTAGGCTGGGATCACGTTGGGCGAAGCGCCGCCCTCCTCGATCACGCCGTGGATCCGCTCGTCGGGATGTATCTGCTGCCGCAGCATCGACACGCCCGTGTAGGCCGCGACGGCCGCGTCGAGGGCGTTGCGGCCCTTCCAGGGGGCGCCTCCAGCATGGGCGGTGCGTCCGTGGAACTGGACCCGCAGCTTGAGGCTGGCGACGAACTTGACGCCCGCGATACCCCTGATGTGCGGGGGGAGAACGTGTGCGCTGGTGGGGTGCATCATGATGGCCGCCGCCGTGTCGTCTGGGAACGCGCCGGCCTCGAGCAGCTTGACCTTGCCGCCGCCACCCTCTTCAGCGGGCGTGCCGAGGATGCGGACCCGGCCCTCGACGTTGGGTGCGGCCTTGAGAGCCGCCGCGAGGGCGAGGAAGCCTGTGACGGACGAGGTGGCGATGAGATTGTGCCCGCAGGCGTGGCCAATGTCGGGCAGAGCGTCGTACTCGGCGCAGAAGATGACGAGGCGTCCACCAGAGCCGTACTCTGCCTCGAATGAGGTGGCCAGCCCGTAGGCATGTCGCGTCACCTGGAAACCCGTGCCCTCCAGCGCTTGTGTGATTGTGTCATGCGCGACCGTCTCCTGGTAGCCAAGTTCAGGATGGCTGTGTATCGTCGTGTTCATGGCCCAGAGGGCGTCGCTGCGCTTCTGGATTGCCTCACGCACATGTTCGAATGCCGCGTTGTCCGTCTCGGCCATCTTGTCTGTCTACATGTAGATGCAACTCGTGGATTGGAGCAGGACACTGCTGGGTGTGGCGTGCCAATCACATATAAAGCTGGGGTGTCAGCCTGTCACGCATACGGACTCACGGGGCGTCCCGCTTCTGCATTCCATCAGAGACAAGGTTCAAGCTAAGTGAGAGCCCAGTACCCACAAGTGAGACACGGCGGTGATTGAGAGCGAGAACAGATTAGAACAAGTAGGATGAGCAACAGGAAGAAGTAGGCGGTCCCAGTAGAAGAGTTGCACGATGCAAGCGAGGGCCAGCACAGCTGGAACGTGTGGGAGCAACACCACAGCAAGCCAGCCTTGTGGACAGGAACATTGAAGTCCAGCCGCCAAGTGACTGGGATCAATTCACCTTGCCCATTCCGTTCGCCAAGCGCAACTCGACCGGTTCCGTCGTCGGACACGCGATTGGTTCCAGTGTCGACCGTGTAGCAGTTGGAGACCTCAACTGCCATCGCACTTGTCATACCCAGTCTACCTGCTTTCCTCTGCCCTTCGTCGCACGTGTGATAAACGCTTTGTGGATTAACCCTCGCTGATCCTTGTTACCGCACACTCCTCGGGTGATGTCTCATGGCGACCTTCATGTAGCAGCCTACGTGCTTCGCCAAATCGCAAAGTCTCGTATTTCCCGATCTTGATGGGGAACAAAGTATCAGAAGTCTTTCACGTTCTCTTGCTGTTGAGGAAGATCTGCTGGCAGACGGCATTTGTTGTTCAAGGTCTTTTGCGCGCTTACGCTCCCTTCCGCGTACTACTTGCTGTATCCCAAGAAAGGCCTTGGGACGTGCTATGATTAGACTGCTAGACTAGTTGAGAGCGTGTATACTTGCCGGAACTTGAAGGCTATCTAGTCGAGGCGCTCTTGGTCTAGCTGCTGTCCAATCCATGATACACTCCTCCGAATGGGCGGAATCGGACGGTGACAGATTGCTTTGAGCATAACTAGCTCGCAACCTACATGTAGGAGACACATGGAGAAAAACAGACAGATAAAGTATACGCACTGCTGCAATGCCAATGAAGACTATTTGATGTGCAAGGATGATTTTCTCGCCGGACCCGCGAACTAGTAATCGAGCGAGGAACCTTGTTGGAGCCCATGTCAAAGTTATCAACAACAAGATAATATTATTTGATCTTATTTATCGCCCGCGCACCTTGGTCTGGGGTCGTCCTTACACTCAACAAAACATCACGACTCGATGGAGTCGTTCCTGACATGTTCATGGCGATGTCTAGTCTGGACTCTAGGGTACCCACGGCGCTGCTGCTCCGGTGGCCGTACGGATACAGCGAGGCCTTGGCATCGGCTTATGCAGCCCATCGTGACATCGTCGTCCCTCTTCCCTGCCGGTATCCTGTCGGTCACCTTTTATGAAAGACCTGGCGGCCGGATGGCGGCATCGTCCACGATTCGACGCGATAGCCAGTTAGGCAAGGTCGAGACTAGCGCTTTTCGATAGCAACCGACTGTACGTACATTTAACTCTACGCAAAAGCATATTGATCAGAGCATGATCTCCGAGGCCGCCTCCGGGGCGAGGCGTCGGGGACCCTCTTAGCCTCAGGGGTCCTTGAACTGGCCTCCACCCCGGCCATGCAGCGTGCCGGATTGCCGGGGCGAAACGTACATTCGGCTCCTTGAGTCCTGACTGGTGATGGAACTTTTTGCCTCCTCCATCAGTGAATCACACAGACCATGGACAAAAGGACAGCTCGGCACTCCACATTTGTGTACCTGGACGGCCTGGGACCTTTGTTTGATGGACTCATGGACTCAATGGTTGGGCTGTTTGCTTGTTCGACCCCTGCCTACCGTCTGTTTGTTCCCTGATGTGGAAGGTCTCCTATCGCGTCTGTCAGACGGTCTCCATGTCGGCCACGTTATATAACATGAAGACATTATCGTTCGTTTGCACTTGACAGGCCTCGAAGCAACGCATGCTTCGTGCTGTAGCCACCGCCTTCACAATGCCGTCCCTCCACATTGCGGCCGTCGCCTGGCTGGCCGTGGGCCTCGTCGAGCACGCCCTGGCCCAGGACTTCCGCGCCAACCAGTACATTGTCGAGTATGCGTCGCAGAGCAACGCGCTGCGGGCCCGCGATACCCTGGCCAGCGTGGGCGACATCCGCGTGCGCAAGACGTACAACAGCGCCGTCTTCTCGGGCGTCAGCATCGAGACAGAGGCCTTTGCCCTCGACGACCTGGTCGCCATGCCCGATGTGGCCAACGTCTGGCGCAACCACATCCACAGGCTCGATCCCATGCAGATGGCTGCCGAGGCCGCTGAGTTTAGGGAACTCGATGGCATCGTCCACAACACGACAGGTGTGGCCAAGCTCCATGAGGACGGCATCCTGGGCGAGGGTGCCCTGGTCGGTGTCGTGGACACGGGCACCTGGTATGAGCATCCGGCCGTGAGTACATGTGGCCCGTCCTGTATCGAATTCGAGCGCTGACCCTCACAGCTCGGTGGCTGCATCGGACCCGAGTGCAAGGTCACCGGTGGCCATGACCTCGTAGGCGACGAACCCTGGCGTCCCGGCCTGGAGAAGGCGCCCGACTCGGATCCCAGGGACAATCAGGGCCACGGCACCCACGTGTCCGGCATCGTCGCCGGCGAGAACGACTACTGGAGCGGCGTGGCGCCCAGGGCCAACCTGCGCTCGTACAAGGTCTTCTCGGCCGCCGACAGCCCCGAGTCGGACGACGAGACGGTCATCGAGGCGTTCCTCATGGCCGCCGACGACGGCTGCGACATTATCACCTGCAGCATCGGCAACTTCAACGGGTGGCCGCAGAACGCCTGGGCCGTCGTGGCGGACAGGCTGGTCAGCGAGGGCATCTTCATCTCCGTCTCGGCGGGCAACGAGGGCGCTGCTGGTCCGTTCTTTGGGAGCACGGGCTCGTCTGGCAAGGATGTGCTGGCCGTCGCGTCCATCTCGGCGGATCAGCTGCCTGCGAGTTCATGGACAGCCATCTACGGCCAGGACGGCGACAATGATACAGCCACAGAGGCCTATCTGCCCGCGACGGACAGCTTCCCCGAGTCCGTCAACGGGTGGGAGATTCGCCCGCTCAACCTTGACACGACCGTCGTCGACGATGCCTGCACGCCGTATCCCGAGGACACCCCCAAGCTCGACGGCGTCATCCCCCTCGTGCGTCGCGGCACGTGCGCGTTTGTCGTCAAGGCTGAGAACCTGGCGGCCCTCGGAGCCAAGTACATCCTCTTCTACAACAACGAAGGCACCATCACGACGCCGCAGAGTGTCGAGGGTGTCCTCGCGGCCATGCTCACGGCCGAGACGGGCGCCAAGATCATCGAGACGGTCGCGGCGGGCGGCCACGTCACGGGCGACTTCTCCTCCGACTCGGACACTCCCGCCTTTGTCGACTGGCCTGCCGCCGGCAAGGCGAGCGACTTCACCTCCTGGGGCGCCCTGAACGACTTGACCGTCAAGCCAGACATTGGTGCGCCTGGTGGCCAGATCTACTCGACCTACCTAGACAACGGCTATGCCATCCTCTCGGGCACCTCCATGGCCTGCCCCTACGTCGCTGGCGTGGCTGCTCTGTGGGTTGGTCAGAACGGTGGTCGCAAGGCCCTCGGCAAGGGCTGGGCGCGCTCTCTCGGCCGCCGCATCATCAGCAGCGGACAGCCCATCCCCTGGTACCACGCCTCGGTGACCTATCCCGAGTTCGAGGCGCCCGTCGAGCAGGTCGGCACGGGCCTCATCGACGCCTGGAAGGTCCTCCACTACGACACGCAGCTCGACTTTAAGACCATGGGCCTCAACGACACGCACTACTTTAGCCGCTACCACGACGTCGTCCTGACCAACGACGGCAAGGAGAGCATCGAGTACACCTTTAGCCACGCCCCCGCGGCCGGCATCGAGACGTACACGTGCGACGGCGACGACGACTGCCGCGTCAAGACGTGGGCCGAACTCGAGGCCATCCCCCTCGAGGTCGACGTCAAACTCCCCCGATCCTTCACCCTGAAGCCTGGCCAGAGCAAGACGGTCTCGGTCAACTTTGCGAACCCGGACAAGAAGGGCTGGAATGCAGAGGCCCTGCCCGCCTACAGCGGCAACATTCGCATCACGGGCAGCAATGGCGAGGAGCTGGCCGTGCCCTACTTTGGACTCGCCGCCAACCTGAAGCAGGTCGTCTCGCCCATCTACCGCGCCGGCTACCCGACGGCCGTGTCCACGCCCAACGACACCTCGATCGACGAGGACGCGACCTTTTCTTTCGACAACAGCGACGACGTGATGGATTTCCCTCGCATCGTCGCCCGCCTCAAGTGGGGATCGGCCCAGATCCGGTGGGATGTACGTGTCTCGATACCCGCAATCTCGTGTGATCCCTGACTAACATGCCCAGATCTTCGAGTCCGACTGGACCGAGCGCAAGTGGTCCTGGCCCCTGACCCCCGGGGAGAACGGCTACGTCGGGACCGTCCACGGCCTCGACAAGTCTACCGGCTCCGTCGACTACCCCAACGTCACGGTCACCTTCCCCGTCGTGTGGACGAACCGCAACGGCGACGCCGCCGAGAACCAGCTCCTGCACGAGTACTGGTGGCCCGAGGGTCTGCTCGGGAACGGCTCCAAGATCGAGCCGGGCACGTACACGTAAGTGGCTGCAATGAGGAGGGACGTGAAAGTACCTCGCTGACGAGTCGTGTAGGATGCGCTTTGCTGCGCTCAACCCGTTTGGCGTTCCGGAGCATGGCAACAACTGGAGCGTGTTCAAGACGCCGAAGATTACCATTGTTGAGTAGACGAAGCCTTTGAGCCTATATACTTTGACATAAATACAGGCATGTAGGAAGCCCGTTTCAACAACCAGCCGCTCCCTACCAAAAAGACCCCTCGACCAAGAATCCAACGGTCAGTCTGCTGTGCTGTAGGGCGTGCGCATAGAAGGAGCCGCGCGGCGTGTCGTTGGCCGTGTGAATGTACGGGCTGGAATCCGACATGGTGTCGGCGCACACGTAGGACGCTGGGTATCCAGCAGCGCGCGCCGCCGCACTTTGCATGGTCAGCCCTAGTCTTCAAGTCAGAGTCATGGGGGGGGTGGGGGGCGGACGCACTGGTCGGAGCAGCCGTAGCCGCATCGGTCCGTGACGAGGCCCAGGGTCGTGTACACGGGCACCAGGCGCCGCATGTAGGTGGTCAAGCCGGCGTCAACCTGCCAAGTCAGCGTCTCCTAGCATGTGGAGCAGAAAGCTGCGGATTTTGCTCACATAATCTGTGTAGACGGCAATGACATTGTTCGTCGAGTAGCCCGTCATGTCCTGGTTCAGCACGGCCAGGACGTCGACGTTGTCAGCGGCGTAGCGGTTGAAGACATCACGCGCACCGAGCAGACCTCCTTCCTCACCGCCGTAGAAGTGAAACTCGAGAGTGTTGCCTGGTGCATATCTGGCGGCGGCGAGCGCTCGGAGAGCCTCGAGGATGGAGGCGACGCCCTGTGAAAGTGGTTAGTATGGACGTGGACAGAGACTGGGCAATGGATCTGACTTACAGAGGCGTTGTCGTCAGCACCAGGAGCCCTGCCCGTGACACTAGCTGAGTTGATGCTGTCATAGTGCGCCGTGACGATGACTCTCCGTGGTGAAGTGCCCGGTATGGTGGCAATCACGCTGGGCTGGTTGAAGGAGTGTGTGAACTGTCTGACGGTGATGGCAGGGTTGCTGGATGCCGCCGACCGCACTGCGTTGAGTACATAGCTTGCGCTCGTTGCCGCATAGGAGCCTCTGTAGTATCGATTGTAAATATTAGAGAGACCCGTGATTGTGCTCTGCACATTGTTCTGGACAAGCCTGGCGATAATGGGGTTGGCAATGCTCTGCCTGCTGGGTGCAGGGTAGGGTGACTGGCGCTTCGCCAAGGCAGCGTGACGGCTTGCGCCGAGTTCCTCGAGCTCCTGGACATTGTATGAGCAGCAGTAGGACAAGACACGTCTAGTCTAGAACCTACCTGGGTTTCGGTCACATCCATAAAGTGGACGTGCTTCAGCATGTACTCGTGGATCTTCTCCTCTTCCGTGACCCACGTCCCTGAATCGTCGTCAGAGGTCTTGAGAAGACGCAGCGGCTCCGCGTCCCCGGACGAGGCTGCGGCCGTGGAAAAGCTAGTAGCTTCAAAACTGTACTCTTCGGTGGCCCGGCACGCGTGAGACACCTGGAGAAGAAGAGCGCCGGCGGCGAGCAAGACTGGAGTGCGCATGGTGATCATTTGGAACTATGAGTGTGAGGGCAGAACAAGACGGTAGACTTATGAGTATCCAAAGTCTCGGGTCCTCCGTATCATCTTATACGGACACACACAGACACTGGTGACGGAAGACCCCCTCAGACCAGATCAAGGTCTCTCGCATGTCCCATGCAAGTAGATGCCCTTTTCGTGGTGGACCGTCCGACTGACAGCGACCTCCTGAAATGGGCCTAGCACCGGCACTTCCAACTTCCCTTCTCGGGTCCAACCGAACACTCAATGTGACCACAGTTCGCAAGCACAGGCCATCTTCCAAGCTACTCGCAAGATCGAGACGCTCTTATCTCCACAGCGATATCACTGCGACTGCTGCTGTGAGTGTATGTGGCAGGTGACACGGACGAGTTGCAGCAACGATGTGAATTGCCAGAAATCAGCCCTCCCTACTTTTTTGTCTATACCCTCAACTCCTATGCTGTCTAAAAACTAGTCTAGTATTGCAATGAACGTGTAAAAAACAGCGTCGCTTGGGGTAATATGTCACCGCCGAACATGCCCAACAAAATACCCGATTCACCCTCGTCCGTCTTCCGTCCTTCCCCCGCTCCATCATGCCCGACAGAGACCATATCAACGTCTTCTTCCACCGCGGCTAGATGCAGTTTGTAAAGGCCACACCGGGCGAGGCAGGTCGCCCAATATGCAGGCGCTGCACGGCGGCGTCTAGCGACGAAGGTGGTGCCACCCCACCCGATGTCGTTCGTCTGTGCCGCCCGTGCACGCTCATCTTCCTCGGGCGGCCATTCTTCTCAGGAGACTTGGGCTCAGAGGAGGCAGAGGAGGAGACGGACGACATGGACTTGGCCGACACGGTGCTCAACGAGGACGACGTCCGTGACATTGTCGAGTAGACGGACGAGCGGGTCGAGGATGCGCCGGGTGATGTGGGCGTGTTTGTCGCAAAGCTGTCGGACAGCTCGGACATGATGGTCTCGATCGAGTCTTGGTTGTCGGTGACCTTGCCCAGACGACGCTGCCACCAGACGGCGTCCAGTTCCGGCGGCGAGTACTCGATCAGGTCATCGAGGGCCTGCTTGATCCGGTCCATCTTATCCTCGTCAATCTGCAGAGGATAGTGTTCCGACGCGAGCTCCAAGAGGGCCGCCACGTCGAGAGCCTCCTGCCGCTTGCTGGCCTCCTGGTCCCGCAGCCCACACGCATCCGCCTTGAAGACGATCAAGTCGTCGAGGGAAATGTACGGCAGACTGGCCGTGTCATCGCGCACCGCACGCGCGGCGTCGGGGAGATAGGGACACAGCCAGTCGGGGATGAGCTTCACCTCCACCTCCCAGCGGTTGGGGGACTTGAAGAAGACCATGCCAGACCGTTCGACGAGAGGACTCATGGGGTGGCCCACAATCTCCTTCCTCACCCGGCCGGGCGAGGAAGACTTGCTGATGACCAGATCGATGCTCTGCAGGCAAGACAGCGTTGTTAGTCGCCAATGTCCCTTCACGTGGACGCCTGTACGTACAGCAGTTCGATCACACTCTGGTAGATGATGGCGCAGCGCAAGGTCGCCCACGACGGCCATCTTGGTGTTCTCCAGCCCGGGCGTGTCTCTGATGAGGCTGATGATGTGGAGGGCCGTTTGCTCCAGCTGGGCAAAGCTTGGCGGAGGCTGCTTGGACGGGGCCATTGTGGCTGATCCCATTGCTTCGTTGGGAATCAGTGCTCTGGACTGTGGGTGAGATTTCGCAAGACTTTGGCGCAGGGGCGTCAAACCGACTGGACACTGGCGGCCCTGCAGATGCGCGATGCAGAAGGGTCACCAGATCGCGTCCGTACGTGCATGTAGGTCCTTTTCACCCTCTCGACACGCCAGCCATTGGGCATCCATCTTCCCGGCCGGGCTTGGAAAGCCAGACATGACGAGACGTGAAACCATGGTGCTCCGGCGCCCAAAGAAGCCCAACGGGCGAGGCCGGCTCCAATGGGGAGGGCGAGGCCGGCCGGAGTGGCCCTCTGCAATTTTAAATTGTAGAATCCAGAGGGATCATCCCGGCAGGCCTTCCTGCCCCTCGGGAGACTGGAGTCAGATTCTGCCTCTTCCAGCCATGCAGCTCGATGTTTCATTTCCTTCGGAGAATATGAATTACAATGACTTCATCGAGCCGGCTAGGCCGCTCAGCGCAGCCCGAGCGAGGGTGGACCGTGGGACGAGACTGAACCATCACGAGTCACGACGGCTTGGCACGGCATTTTGCCGTTGGTTGCGTCCAAGACGTCCCACCATATAAGCTCTTTGCCCTGCCCGTATTGGGAGGGATGGGACTTGGAGTCATGTTTTGACGATGCACTAGAAAATGTTCTCGCGGTGTGTCCCCATGACAGAGATCTGATCATATCCCTACACAGACGCGTACGCGGTCCGATCAGCAGCATCAAGCACACAAATATTCCGCGTCATGCGAATGCACCGCCTCACGCTTGATGACTCACATTGACCCTATACTATGGGACAGAAACACCGCCGACCGTTCTCTGCCGCCCCAATCGCGGCGATGGCGCTGCTCAGCAACAGTCACCCGCTGTCTGCTCCTCGCAGGCCCCAAGTCGGCAGAAACACGACGAGGTGATAGAGACATCCGCCTCTGCCAGCGCCAGTTTGAGCTGCTGCCTGATGATAGTCGCCTCCGCCGTGCGCCCCAACCGACCCAGACACTCGTGGTAGCCATGCAGCGCCCAGACGTTGTTCGGGTGCTGGTGGGCGCGCCCTGGCGTCGGTGTCAGACCCAGATCCTCCGCGTACGCTTGCGCGGCCTGTTCGATCGAGCCTTGCTCCAGCGAGAGAGCCGCAAAGGCGTGGCGCGCAGGAAGCATCCATCCCCAGGGCTCGGCGAACCCCAGTCCGTCTTCGAGGGATATGGCCTCGCGGAGCCTGGCAAATGCAACAATGTAGTTGCGTCTCCTGTACTCCATCTCGCCGTCGAGCATCGCGGAGGCCACTTGGAGGATATCCACCACCCTGTTCGGAAAATCGAGGCGTGTAGGGGGGACACGCTGGGCAGCAAGCCTGAAGAGCTCACGCGCCCTGTCGGCCTCGTCCAGCTGGCCGGTTGACGCGTGTGCGATCGCCTTCCCGTAATACCTCATGACATTCGTCACGCAGTACAGGTCTGCGTCCTCCAACGGCTCCAGGCCCTTGAGCTGGTCCCACATGCCGAACCGAATCAGGACGTGGACGCGGACAGCCAAGAAGAATTCCATCCAGTTGGCGAGCGCGGGCGTCTCAGTACGAAGCGCGTCCTCTGCGATGGTGGCCTCCATTCGGTCCGTCGCCGACAGCGCCGCCTTGGACTTGCCTGCCAGCATCGCCGCGTAGATGAGCGAGTGGTAGTCGTGGAGACGGTAGTAGCCGTAGAACGTGGGGGCGCTGCGTCGCGCGAAGAACTTGTCGTCGGCTGTCGTGGCTTTGAAGTTGTACTCGACAGCCCTGCGATAGTCTCCGATGAGCACGTCGATATGCGCGGGCATGTGGTATGTGTGGCCCGTGTCGGGGACCTGCTCGCGGATCATGTCGGCCGCCGGGAGTGCTGCCTCGGGCGTCGCTGACATTTCCATCAGGTGAATGTACATGTGTGCAGGCCCTGGGTGTTTCTCGACACCCGGTAGCGTCAGCGCCCTTTCCAGAAGCTGCCTGACCTCGAGGACGGGCGAGGTGGTGATGGGGAGACCGGTGGCGGTGTCGAACAGCTTCCTCGGGGCACAGTTCATCAGCGCGTCGGCAAACAGGGTGATGAGATCAAAGTCATTGGGATCGAATTGACGGTACACACTTCGCATGGCATCTGCGTATGCCCTCTGGCAGGCGACAAAGTCCTTGTTCAGATCGTCGTCGGGATACCGCTTGGCAAGGGCCTCGATCAGGGCCTGCTCCCAATCTGTCGCCTTGCTGGCATGTTGGAGCGCCAGCTGCGCGTATCGGTAGCACGACCGCACCGCATTGATGCGGTCTTGCTCGTCAAACAGCGCCCACGTCTTGTTGTAGTTGGGACCAGCGCAGAACGCGACGCCCCAGTACGCGAGTGCACACCCGTCATCGTAAAGGAGGGCTTGCTTGTAGCAAAAGATGGCCTCGTCGTGATTGAAGCAATATGTCCAGACCAAGCCTCGATTGAACCACGCCTGGGCTCCCGCCGATCCTGTCGTCACTGTGCGGCTGAGCTTGCCGAGGTCGAAGTAAGGTTCGCTGATGGCCTGCTTGGCTGGCAGCGTGGGTGGTGTGAGGGATCCCATGCTGCAGACGCAGATGCGTGTTGTGTGGGAGGAGACATCCACGCTCGCTCGGTCTCCCGCAAGTAGCAACGCCATGTACCTTCATGTTGCCGAGCAGTCCCGTTCTTTGCGGGGATGCGGGCTCGCTTACTAGCGGCCGAGTGCCAGTGCAATTGGAGCAGCATGTCGTGATGACTCCAGAGTTTGACAGAATGCTCGCCATCCACGTTGTGAGGGGATGTCAGGTGAAAGCCCACCTGACCCTGGATCCGATCAACTTGACCAAGAAATCTTATCATTCCACCATGTCTGCGTTAATCACCCCTCCCGAGCTTCGACGACGTTGGGTCACCCGCCAGGAGATTGCCCTGCTCGACGTCCGCGAAGAAGGACCCTACTCCATCTCGCACCCCCTTTGGGCCCTCAGTGTGCCAATCTCCGAAATCGAGGACAAGTTGCCCTCCTTGGTCCCCCGACTGTCGGCGCCCATCGTCGTCTATGACGCTGGCGAGGGCTACGTGGAGCGCGCCGTCGCGAGCGTCGAGGCTCTGGGCTACCACGACGTCGCCATCCTGGAAGGTGGTCTATCTGGCTATGCCAAAGTGGGCGAGCTCTACCGCGACGTCAATGTCCCATCCAAAGCCTTTGGCGAGCTCGTAGAGGCCATCCGACAGACGCCATCCATTTCCGCTGAGGATGCAGACAAACTTCTGGCGAGCAATGACAATGTCGTGGTGCTAGACGTCAGGAGATACGAGGAGTACCACATCATGAGCATCCCGCACGGCCGCAGCTGCCCCGGTGGCGAGCTCCTCTATCGCATCTTTGAAGCCGCGCCCTCTTCCGATACCACAGTGATCGTGAACTGCGCAGGCCGCACACGGGGGCTCGTGGGTACGCAGTCTCTTTTGAATTCTGGGGTGCCTAATAAGGTCATGGCGCTAAGGAATGGCACCATTGGATGGACATTGGGAGGGTTGCCACTCGATCAGAACAAGGCGGTCCGAGTTCCATTGCCCTCGCAAGAAGCCGGCGTGAAGGCACGCCACCATGCGGAAGCGTGGGCGAAGCACGTGGGCGTGCCGGTTATTGATGCGGATGAGCTGGCACGACTCGTCCAAGACAGGGACTCCCGGTCGCTGTACCTACTAGACGTCAGAGATCCAGAGGAATACGCGGACGGGCATGTCAAGGGTTTCACGTCTGCGCCTGGCGGGCAGCTGGTCCAGGCCACTGATGAATGGGTTGGTGTCCGAGGGGGTCAAATTGTGCTCTACGATACGGACGGCGTGAGAGCCCGAATGACAGCTACATGGCTCCTCCAACTTGGCTGGGAGGTCTACGTCCTGAGCGAATCGTCCCCAGTGCAAGATATCGCCCCAGATCAAGAAGCACCCTCTTGGCTGGCAACAGAGCTTCCAAGTATCACAGTGGATGAGCTGACGAGCATGGAGCAAGTGACAGTCGTCGATCTTGCACGGAGTCCCGCCTACAAAAAAGGCCACATCCCAGGCTCATGGTTTGCCTCAGGTCCAGAGCTCGTGCGCGACCTTAACAACATGCAGGATGCCAAGAATAATATGGTTGCTTTGACTTCCCTGGACGGACGTATTGCTGCGGCGAATGTGCAGCATGCACGAGACATGACCGGCCGGCAAGTCGCATATCTAGTGGGCGGAACGCAGGCTTGGGTGGAAGCTGGGAGACCTCTGGAAACAGAGCCGCGTTGGCTCTCCCAGCCAATTGATGTGTACAAGAGGCCGTACGAGGGTACCAGCAATGCGCGCGAGGACATGCAGGCGTACATTGACTGGGAGCATCAGCTAGTTGCGCAGCTTGCCAACGACGGTGTAGCCTGCTTCCATGTGAAGCGAGGGATGGATGATGGTGGGGATTAGATCTGATCTCTGCCAGACCTCCTGAACAAGGTGGTCATAATCACAGTCCAAGTTGACTTCCGCAAAAGCTACTCAACTTTGGCAATGTGCATCTACAAGAACATTGACATCCCGATGGCTCGGGTGAAACGCCTCGCATGCACGCTGTAGACAAAGACCATTGGGATCTGTTTGCAAGTTTTGTTGTGCCAGCTTGTGGAATGCAAAGCCACGCGCTCGTCTCAAGCTCCGATATTGGAGAGAATGAAAACTGTCAATGTGTATAGGACAGAGTACAGGCCGGGTAAGTTGGGCCAAACAACACGATGGAGCAACCCTCAGCACGAGGGATGACCCTTCATATGCAGCAACCAGTCGTCACACAAAGGATCTTCATCTTCTATGGACAGGCGGGATGACACCATCAATTGATAGCGGGTACGACTGGCACAGCTTCAATGGACCTCAAGAAGTGGGAAAACAGGCTACAACAATGATATCGAAATGGGCCCCACGTCTGACAGTTCCGGACGCCGTTCGAGATGGGAAGGCAGCAAGACGAAAAGAACATTGCGCGAGTGCTGTCGGACATGAATGCTAATAGAACGAGGGCATATTTCCACACGGCATTTCAGAGACGCTACCTGCTGAGACTGCGTTTGTGGTGTACCACCAGAAGTCCGTGTGAGCTGGGCATAAACCGTAAACATGCGCCCGGGTCGCAAAGTGCATCCAGAAAGTTCTCGTTCTGTGGAAATGAGTGGAAGTCGCTCTTGGAATTATGCCTGTTCCGACTGTATACAAGATGTTCATGGTGTTGTTATAAGCTTCACTCTGGCTTCACAGCCTGGGTGACCATCGAGGCGGCAGCGGTAGTGCGATATTGTGTGGAATTTCTTGACAGTATTATGTGACGAGTAGGTACATGTTGAAGATTGATCGGCGATAGAGACCCGGCTGAGACTATTCCAAGTCGCAAGAGATGAGTACTTCGTCGCGTCATGAGACGCAGGGACTAGTTTGCTGCGCGTTGCTGGGTGTTGTCACACAAAGGGGCGGAGGACTTCACAAACTCCTCGAAAAGGCGCACTCTACACGCATTTTACGGAAACACATCTTCTTCTCTGTTATGGTGCGTTCTCCGCTCTGATACTTCATCCTACACTTTTTTACATGTACTTCAGCCTACACTCTGTTACTTCATCCTGCGTTCTAAAGCCTACTTCTCTTGACCTTCTCTTCCACAACAACCTGCCTTCACAAGTTTATCTCGATCACTCACACTTATTCCTTCATACTCTTCCCTACCTATATATAACATCCAGAACGCAAACATGGCCCCGACAACCCCTCCAAAGAAATCTCCGTCAAAGTCAGCCAGCCCTCCGACCAACGAAACAGAGCACCTGAAAGCGGGAGCAAAGACCACTTCATCTTCACCCCCGGTCAAGGTCAAAACCGAAGACGACTCTGAGCGCGACTCGCTGTCTGCCGTTCCGCCCCCACCCAGCACTTCTGACCAAAAAGCCTTCGAAGTAGAGGAGCAGACTGCCGACGAGATAGTCGCTGATGTCAAAAACCTCATCCCCAATGAGGTTCCAGCAAGCTTGGCAGCTGAGCAACACGAGTCTTTGAGCACGTTCGTGAGGGTCTTGGAATACCCAGCGGAGATTATGCTGACATGGAATGAGCAGCTTGTACTGTGATGCGCTGTTTACGGATCTGACCATCGCCTGCAAAGACCAGACATTCAGTGTGCACAAGGTCGTCGTGTGCACGCAGTCTAGTGTCCTTCGACATTACGCCATGACACCGCCAATGTACGTTGCCTATTCGGGGGGAGCTTCAGAGAACGCGGCATAGTACTCTGGAGCAGTTTAAAGATGGAGTCCTGGTGATGCGCATCTCCCGAGCCGACCTCATGCAAGCGGCCATTCAGTTTCTGTACCTCAAGGTGTACGAGCTGCCTTCCCCGGCACCTGAGAAGAAGGTGTGGTCCACGAGTATGAGCCGCCGTCCGTTGCAGATCCTTTTACATCACTGACCTACCTTTAGAGCCCAAGCACAGCGTGGCCGAATTCCTTTTCAGCTTGGAGCTCTACGACTTGGCCGATAAACTACATCTGCCCACCCTCAAGACCAACATTGTCCAGCAACTCGCCAAGTGGAACACGTACAAGCGCAAGGTGGTCAACTTTCCCACGTTCCACGAGGCGATCAACTTTATTGCGGACAACATCAGTGACAAGAACGATCCCATTCACGACGCCGTTGCGAACGTGCTCGCCCGCAACAAGAAGGTTCTGCGGACGGGTGATATGTTGGAGTGGCTAAAGGTGCGCCCGGAGATGATTTTGGATCTCCTGGCTCGCATTTGATACAGACGAGGCACGAAGACATTTTCCAAAACAGGCCTGGTCTCCTTGTATCAGATCCTACCTGGACTCTGGTCCATTTGGTACCCGTCCGGCAACAGTAGCTGGATTTGGCGTCGGTCAGGGAACATCCAGTTCACTGAAACATTTCACTGTCTCGTACCGCAGTGCAGCATTTAGCATTATTCACTTGTTTTCCTTTCAAGATTGGCAAAAAAAAGTATATGTCCAGTGCATGTACATGTCCTCAGCATGCTGCGTTCAGCCCTCCCGTATGCCTCAAGGCGCAGCCGTCGCAGCGGCAGCCAAGACGCTCGAGACACTGGTATAAGCAGGTTTCTTGTTAAAGTTCTCATCCCACAGCAGCGCGGCCCCCGATCCAGGGAACGTGCCGGGCACCCACGAATACTTGTCCGTATAACCCCAGACCGTGACGCCGACGCAGTCTTCCACGTCGAGGCACGAGCCGACGACATTGGCATAGTCATCGCCCTGCGTGGCGAGAGCCTGGTCACTCGGCGGCATAGACGCGTGGCGAATGTCGAGCTCCGTGTAGGCCACGTCGACACCGAGGGCGGTGAAGCGGCGTAGCGTGTCGGCGAGCTGATCGCGGGTGGGGGTAGTGCCGACGATGAGGTGACCTTGGAAGCCGACGCCATCAATGGGGGCACCGGCGTCCTGGAAAATCTGCACAATTTCAAGGGCACGCTCCGTCTTTTCCTGGTTGTACTCTAGGTTGTAGTCATTGTACCACAGGCCGGCGTCGGGGTCCGCAGCCTTGGCAGCGTTGAAGGAGATGGGGAGGAAGTCAGTGCCCAGGGTGTTGTAGAAGACGCTGCCACGCCAGCCACCGTCTTCTTCGGCCGCCTCGTTGACGACGTCCCAGTGGTAACACTTGCCCTTGTAGTGGCCGACCACGTTGGCAATGTGCACCTCGATGACGGACTGGAGTTCCTCTCGGGACCAGCTGCGGCTAGATACTGTCGCGGGGGAGGGGGGGTGTACACGTCAGTAAGGCCGTCTTTGAGGATTATTACGACAATAGAAGACAGCTTACCCCATCTAGGCAGCTGCGAGTGCCAGGTCAAAGTGTGACAACGCAGGATCTGACCATTGCGGGCCGCTACGTTGGGCACAATGTCGCCGCTGTCGTAGTTGAACTGGCCCTGGTTGGGCTGGACGCTCTCCCACTTCTGGCCGTTCTCGGGGACCAGCTGGCCGAACTCGTCCGTGTCCGAGGCGATGCTCATGTACTGCGAGTCGCCGGTCTGGCCCCCACCGATGGCGGTGCCGAAGTACTCGAGACCAGCAGCGCGGGCCAAGCTGTTCAGCTGAGCTTCCACCACAGCCGAGCCAGCGGTGGCCAAGATGGCAAGAAGTGATCGTGTGTGCATTGCGTCGGTCAAGGAGAGCCTTTGGAAAGATGTGAATTCAGATGTCGAGAGACGATACGCCACTGAAAGGGACGACGAGTGGACTAGAACACCTGGGGAGATGTGGAAGTCTTTTATACTAGGAACGAGAGGAAATACTTCATCCTGCGTCTCTGGCTCACGTCGAGTCTTGTTTAAAGTTGCCACATGCCGCCCCAGATTCACCACCGCCGAGCCAGCGTTGCTTGCCAAGTCAGGGGTGCGGAGGCAGATGCCTCCGGATCGGCAGATGAAATAGGCTAAATGCATGTGTGCAGCCATGGTCTGGGGAAGTATTTACGCGCTAGCCAAGCATACCACACTCGCCTTTCTCCCCTCTGTGTGTTTTACTTGCATCTTGCGGTCTGGAACCGTATGTTGAGTGCAGACGTGTGTGCTTGCTTGCACAAGCCAACGTGGTGCTGGAATTGGGCCCGGCCGGCTCATCGGAGGTTGTTCCACTTATATCCCCGCGTCCGAGTCCGAACCGTTATTGTGGGGAAGTCGGAGGTCCGCTATCTAGCATGTCTTCGATTCATCCACTAGACCGACACACTCCCACATGTCGATTTGTAAATTTTGCTTGCCGATCTTTTCAGACACGGGGTTCAGCCAGAATTTGGCTCTCTATGACGACAACGCAGCAAGCACACTTGCCAGGCTGAATAGCGAGCCTCCTGCCCTTGGTGGTCTTCACGCCGCGGTTACATATACAGGTACTAGCAAACGGCTATTGAGACCATACACTGCTCGAGAGAGTGAATCAGATAGTATAGGTGTATCTGTGGGCCAAACCTCAATGTACGTCAAACAGCCCAATCCAACATCTACAGTGCCCTTCCATAATGAAATCTTCATCCAAATCCAACGCCCAACGCCCCGCTAGAGCACAATTCGCAAAGTCATCATACGAACCAATGTCTCCAACCGCTATACGGTTTGAATACCCCAGTTGGGGGCCCAAAGAATGGTGCCCATGAGGCACCCTGATATAATCCCCGTCACAGGCACGGTGATGATCCACCCCAGATAGATCCACCCCACGAGCTTGGGGTTGATGCACTTCCAGTCACCATTGGCGAGGCCAACCCCCACGGTGGCGCCGGTGATGCACTGCGTCGTGCTGACAGGCAGCTTGAGGCGCGTGGCCATGAGCACCGTCACGGCAGACGCCAGCTCCATGCAGAAACCACGGCTGGGCGAGATGAGGGTCAGTCGGTTACCAAGCGTCCGCATGACGTGGTACCCAAACGTCAAGAGCCCGAGCACAATGGCGGTGCCACCAAACGCGAGCACCCAGGCGGGCACATGCAGCGAGTCGACCACCTCGCCTTGGGACCAAATATCGTAGGCCGTGATGAGGGGCGAGATGGCGTTGCTCACGTCGTTGGCGCCGTGTGTGAACGATGCCGCCGCCGCCGTCAGGATCTGCAGCGCAGAGTACATGTACTCTGCGCGGTTGTCAAAGTGCGCCGCGCGGGCGTGCATGTCTTCGATATCCCACTTGAGCACGAGGTTGCGCTTCTGCATGCTGACCACGTCCGCCTCGATCCCGCGCAGGAGGAAGCGGTTGACGCGCCAGCCGATCACGGGCCAGCTGTTCCACTGCCCTGACGGTCGGGGGGGGATAAAGGCATCCATGTTACTGCCGTTCACTTCCCGGGGCGGTGTCGGCCGGCGATGCGATGGTGAATTAGATTGGATGGCGGGCATGGGCAGCTCCAGAAACTCAGGCACATCGTTGGAGGGTGGCTGGTCGTCAGGGGTCTGCACGGACTGGAGAAGTGTCTCGGAGGCGCGGACGGAGGCGAGCTCTTCGGCCGTGAGATGGCCGCGGTAGTAATCCTTGATCTGCGGCTTGACATAGCCAAACGGTGTCGGGGGCGGCGGCTCGCGCTTGAGCAGCCACGGCCCCTTGAGGCAGTGGTACCATCGCAAGGTCCAGTCCTCGCGCATGATGCGGACCCAGAGAAAGGGCATGATGAACCAGGCCTGCAGGACGACGACGCCGGTCGCGGGCACGAGGACGGCAATGATGATGAGAGGGGTGGACATGTCCTGGCTCTTGACGCCCTTCCATGCGACCAGCATGGCGATGGCACCGACCGTCGCAAAGGTGAAGAAGGGTATTGTGTAGAAGGCTCGCTTGACTGCCGTCGGCTTCGCCAGGACAAGTGTCTTTGTAAAGAAGAACATGAGTCCGCCAATGACGCCGGCGATTCCTGGCGCGATGATCCAGGTGGCGAAGATCTGCGAGACGCCGTTGAAGCCCCAGTGCACCTTGTCGATGCCGACACTCGCTACCGCGGCGCCGACGATGCCTCCGATGATGGAGTGTGTCGTGGACACGGGCATGCCATACCTCGTGGCAAAGGT
The DNA here is from genome assembly GCF_022114955.1 of Emericellopsis cladophorae. NCBI lineage: Eukaryota > Fungi > Ascomycota > Sordariomycetes > Hypocreales > Bionectriaceae > Emericellopsis > Emericellopsis cladophorae. Next base: position 77,280 of record NW_026250946.1, read on the forward strand.
CAAGAAGATGGAGGACGCGATGACGGAGCACATCATGGCGAGGAGGAGCACTTGGGGGGACGCATCGTATAGGTGTGGGTTGACGATGCTCGTGCGGATCGTGTCGGACACGCGGTCGCCCACCGCAATGCTGCCTGCAAACTCGCAGACCGAGGCGACCACCATGGCTTGCTTCAAGGTCAGCGACCTTGAAGAGACGGACGTGGCGAACGAGTTGGCGACATCATTGGCGCCTGTGGTGGGAGCAAGGTCAGTCAGTCAGTGGCCTTGCCCTCTCATGTCTCACGCAAGGGGCAGCACCCACCAATGTTCCACGCATCGAGAAATGTGAAGATGAGGGTCAGCGCAAAGATATAGTCGTACTGATGGAGCACAGTCATGATGCAGGCAACCCTCGAGGGGAGCCATGCGGCTCAGGGCGTCTGCCTGCGTTTGCGCCGACGGTGCTGTCTGTGAGGTGGCTGTCGAGGACAGGCGCGTCACTATGCGATAATGTGCCCTTCAAGCGAGAAGATGATCATCCCATATGGTCTTTGTTCCTTGGTGGTTTGGACGCGGCGGCGGCGGCTTGTCTTGCCTGCTAGGTGTGTGACAGGCGACGATACGAGGGTACGTCCGGGGCGGAGTGTGGCATTATACGGAATGACCACGGACAATGAGAGGCTGCGTGCGTGGATGGAGGCAGGACAGCAGCACAACAAGCGCGCGATACTCGAGAGGAAACCTGAGCGAGCGAGAACCCTTGAACCCAATGCCTCAAGTACTCACTCGACTAGTTCGATCGACCCACTCATGTGAGCATCAGTACAAGCGTGCCAGTTCTTCGGACAACTGGGTGCCCGTGGCTCGATCCAAGATCCACCCACCGAAACGCTGAACCTGGTGGCCGTGCTCACGGGGCTTGTTGTGATTCGACGATCTGGGGCCTGGGCATCGCCATGCTCGGATGCCGTCTCGAGTCTGACGGGCACTTGACATGCAGCCACGCCACAGCGAGAGCAATCGAGCCCAGGATGATGCTCTTGGAGGGGACTCGGAAGCGTGAACCCTGCAAAAGGAAGGACGGGCGGACTGCGCAAGATTCGACGACTTGCCCATAATTATCAAAGCTGGGCTGGTGCTGGATGCACGTCGTCGTGGAGTAGCGGCCAATGGCGTGCGGGTTATCGCCCACGAGGTCTCGACCTCGACGCTCATGGCGGCGCAACCAAGGGTCAACTTCAAACTCCGTAAAAATACCTCTAGCCTGTCTCCGCAATCGACAAGTGAAGGCAGAGTGCAGGCATGATCATCCTCAATGTCTTCTCTATTGACCGTGTGAGCCTCAAGTACACAGCCAGTGACGGGCAAACAACACCCACATCGTCTGCGTTCGCACGGCACTTCACACTCAGTAGAAGATGGCAGGATCTGGCAAGCCACACCAAGCGGCACGAAACTCAACGACAAGGTGTCTTCAGCTTCCAGGATCATCAAGCTATCCCGCCCACGTGGACCGTTCGCTTAGCTCCCGAGACTCGGTCGCGGGAGGCCTGGCGCTAGTGCCTGTGGTCACAGATACTGGACAGGGTACGTACTGTAGGGCAAGACAGGGCAACAAGTGTGCAAGTAATAATCAGGCAGCCAGTGACTGTGGGTGGCCATCTCCTCGATGGAGCAAGCCGTCTAATGTTAAATCATGTGGACATGATGCCCAGACAATGTCCGTATGAGAACGAAGCTTCGAGGCGCATCCGGCCACGTGGATGATAGTGGCAGCTCCTGGTCTCTTGGACCTGCTTGCTCCTCGCCGTGCACGGGCTGCTGCTGGTCGTGTCGAGGTGGTAGGGACTGCAAAAGTCTTGTTGCACCCTACGTGTAGACTGGCCAGCGTACGACCGTCACTGTCTCGAGTCGGGTCGGCCCCCCACCCCAGAGATCATCGCAATCGCCCCCACGGCCCTCCACGGAGGATATGAGGGCACTCGTACATGTGGTAAGGAGGATCAAAGGCCCGCAGACCTGCTGCCTTCCTTCCTGTACGTAACGAGGAGGATGATCTGACCGTGATGGAACGCCACGGCACAAGGGCTCACCCCCAACGAACCTCTCGCGTACGACAGCGCCGAAGAGGTTTTCGAGAAGATGCCCCCGCAGATCATGATTCCTACCGCATGCGGTGGCATGATAGACCCCAAGGCCGCACGGTAAGGACAAGACCACGAATTGCACCAGTGCCCGCCTGAGACATACTCTCTGTCCCTTCCAGAGACAACTCCAAATCTTTGTAGCGAGTGCAAGGGCAACGCCACCGGTGGTCAGTAGTGTGCCGACGGGACAGGCTGAGCAGCTTCAAGCTACTCTAGATCTCCTGTCACCGCCGGGGTGGAACATGGATGTGTGGACATGAGAATGTTCAGAGTCGCGATAGAGAGCGCGGGCGACAAAAGGGATTTGTGGAGGACGTGTGAGCGCCAGTTCGTCATTCACCGTTGAGAGATGAAAGAAAGTGCATGTGCTCATCATATCAAAGTCGTGTCTGCTAACACAGGTAACGAACGGTCTTTCCTTTTTTTTGTGGGGAACCCGCGCCCTACGCGAATTCCCGTCGTCGCATTCCGATCCTCGGCCCACCACAAAATGTCATCATCACCACCATCTTCCCCCATTGCCACCTTGACTCTCTCACGTCTGCTTCTTCCTCTCCCTTTGCAACCCACAACAATGACACGACAAGCACTTCTACGCTCCTTCCCTCGCATTGTGCCGCCCACGAGGGCAATCAGCATACGCACATACGCCTCCTCATTCCGCCCCGGCCCCGCGCCCCCCAAGCTACCCGCCGAACAGCAAGCCGAGTTTGAGCGTCTCCAGCGCCAGGCAGCCGTCTCGTCGGCCTTCAACCCGCCCACGAGCGCTGACGCCGCATCCCCAGAGTCCAAGACGTCAGAGACCGCCGCTGCCGCCAAGGGGACCCCAGGGGACGGCGAGGGGGAAGAGGAGGCCTTCAACCAGGGTCTCTTTCGCGGCGCCAAACCAGAGTTTAGGGGCGACGTGAATCCCAAGACGGGCGAGGTTGGCGGGCCCAAGAACGACCCGCTGCGATGGGGCAGCTCCGGTGAATGGACCTACAATGGTCGCGCGACGGACTTTTGAGAGAGGAGAGGGATGGGTCTCTACAGAGCAACGACGAGCGATAGGTCCGCGACCTGGGCCGCCTTGGACTCCGCGTCACGCGTACAATTTGGACTCTACACAATCGATATGCGTTGGAGACCTTGCTGGCCGTCAAGATGTCGTGGCCGCTGTTCTACACCAGGCCGACGTTTTGGCCAGGTGGACAGCCGGAAGGCATAAACGCCCGCAGGCATTCCTACATGGTTACAGACGACCAAGATACACTAGATGGCATGGACGTGGAGGAATTGTGACGCTGGATACCATATACATCATGTATGATTACGTGTAATAATTCATATCGACAGGGTATCTTGCATACCCAATCACCCAGGCTCCGTCGCTGCAGACATGCATTAATCATATGGCCTTTTCCAATCTCTCAACTCCGTGCGAATGTCATGTTTCGTATCGTACAGTCTCAAGTCCAACTTAGTCCTTGGCCCCGGCTGACCCGTCGGCGGGCGCCTCTTTCATCTCCACGTCGGGCGACTTACGCGCCTGCCCCTCCTCGCCGGACTGCTTTGCCGGCGTTGCGTGCTCGCTCGCATCTCGATTCTCCTTGTTGCCCTCATTGTTGTCGCGGTCGTTCTCTTGCTCACCAGTCGTCGCCCCGGCGGTCTTCTTCTCTTTGTCCTCCAACTGCTGCTTCATCCACCCATCGCTCCGGATGCGCTCCGTGTGCCCGGTCTGTTGCGTCACACGCGTCTCCTGCATGGCCTTCCGCATCCGCTCGCGCCTCGCCTTGCCCCGGAGTCGTGCTTGGGGTTCTGCTCCGTTCGCCACCCAGCGTATTCCATGAACCATGAAGCTCAGTCCGTCGTGGGTGATGTGTCGCGAGCCATGCTCGCCGCCAAACTCGCGGCTGCGGATACCCCATTGCGTCGTAGCGGTATACTTGGTAAGCCTCGGCAGTATGAGAACGTTGACGTGAAGGTCGCGCCCGGCAGGTATCGGCATAGGCCCCGCCTCGGGTGGTGCGCTGACGAGCTGCTCCGACAGAAGCTCATCCCGCGTAAAGTCGCGTCTCTTCCTATTGCCGCCCTCGGGATCGATCAGCGCCATGTCGACCTCCTCATTCCACTCCCCCATGATCCAGCCACCGTGAATGCAGGCCGCAATCACGTCCGAGTCGTCCGTGTACACGTTCGTTCCCCATAAGTAGCCTCTCGCCGTGATCTCCTCGCGGGATTCACGGGACAGAAATACTCTCGGTACCTTGACCGTCAAAATACTATTGACCTTTTCCTGGATCAAGCTCCATGGAAGCGGAGCGGGTCTTGAAGCGAAACCCCGGTAATTCTGCGGTTGTGGCACCAGTCGCTGTGGTTTCAACTCGGAGCTGTAGATGAAATCCCCAATGTGCTGTCGAGGAAACTTGGCGGCCGCCTCCAGGACCTCTTTTGAGGACACCTTCTTCTGAACCTTGGGCGGGATCGGAGGCATCGTCGGCTGAGCCGCCTGTTTGTTCCCGTTACGCTGTGCGTGGTGATGGTGGTGGTGGTGGTGGTGGTGGTGATGGTGGTGAGGAAGCCCGTTTCGCTCGGTCGCATGGTCAACTTGCGCGCCACCTTTGGCATGCTTGGGGGGCGCGCTCGCTCGCTGTGCGGCCTCCTCTTGCGCTCGGTGGTGATGATGGTGGTGATGACTGTACACGTTAGCGGATGGCCAGCTCAGGCCACAAGAGACATACTGATGGTGATGAGGATGACCCTTGGCCTTCTTGGCTTTGTGGCCGGGAGTCAGCCGTCCTGAGCTGTCATCATCGCGACTCTCGTCATCCTTGAGCTTCCTCCTCCTGCCTTTGCCTTTACCAGCCTCTGTGCCAGCCTCGTTGTCCAGGTCCTCGCGCTTAGCAAGCGAAGCACTCGTGAACGGCCCCGAGGATCCTGTTATGGGGCTTGAACCACCAAGTCCGCTCACACCGCTGCCAATTCCAGAGAACATGCGTCCGAACTCGTTCTTAATACCGGGCTCGCCAGCTGGACTTGGTTGCTGTGGCTGTGCGCCCTGAACGGCTTGGGGCAGAGGCGATAGGCGGCCCTTGCGGTTCTCTTGCTGAATGGCTAACAGATTGCGCTGATGCCCCATGCCAGCCGTTGCGTCCTCGCTGTTTCGGTGTCGCGCGCCATCGTACAGGCCGTCTCCTGGCATATGGTAGGGGCCGGGCGGTGGTGCTTGAGGCGGTGCTTCATCCCCGGGTCTACCGCGTGGACCAGCGTGCGCGTGCAAAGGCGGGTGTGCCTGCTGGTGCTGCGGTAGTAGGCCCATCCGGGCGCGCTCGGGTGATGATTCATATGGCTGTTGGCCACTAGGCGGTTGATGGCCCTGGGGCTGGTGCTGATGCTGTTGGTGCTGCTGCTGCTGCTGCTGAGGTACATGGTTTGGTGGGAAGCGATCAGGGGGCGACGCAATATGGCCCCCTGATCCTGGAAACGGCGCCGATGTGTTCGGAGGGTATTCGGGCGCGCGTTGATGCTCCATGGGAGCCCTGAAACTCGGATCACCTTGCCTGGGACCCCATCTGGCAGCCTCCCGAGGATCCCGATATTGCGGTTGTCCCTTCGGCGCGTCGTGTTGGTGAAGGGGATGTCGTCCCGACTCACTGCCCGAGTAAGCACGCTCTCGCCTCTCCACCTCTCGACGCTCCTGCTGTCGTTGCTCCATCTCGTACTGCCGCTCACGCTCGACTCGAAACCGCTCGTCGTGTGGGTAGCCCGGTCGCAATCCTACCCGCTCCGGATTGTACTCTGGACCCGGGTAGGGCCTGCTCACCTCCTCTCGTCGGCCATAGCGATCTTCTGGCCGCGGGGGCATCCCTGGGTACTTGGGCTGGCTGTTCGGCCGCGGGGGCGGCGCAGCGATAGCTCCTGCCATCCTTGCAGGATCGCGCGAGGGGTCGGCGGAAGCCGACATGTGGCGCGCATGATATGTCGCTTGCGGTGTACTATATCGGGGGACGTCGGGCGTTGCGTACGATGGCCCCCGGGGAGACGGCGCAGCGCTACCCCGAGGGTCATATGGTCGTTGGTGATCGGGCGTTTGCGGGCGTCGAAATGCCGGGAAGTCTGTCGACGCGGACTGCATCTGCGGCGACCCGTGAGGCGGCGGTGCGAAGCTCGAGGCCGACCCGGGAGGTGGTGCCGTCGAATGAGAATACTGCCCCTGCTGAATATGCGAACCACCCAACAGAGAGGAGATAGACATGGAACCTCCGGGAAGTCCATGCCTACCGGTGAGTGAGCTTAACGCAGGGAGCTCACGTCCACCTCCGAAGGACGACTGAGGCCCGACTGCTAGGGATGGCGCCCGAGGTGCAGGCGGACCCGAACCATAGCCTGGCATGGCATGCGGCGGCGGCTGATGAGGATGATGTGGATTGTGCGCGCCCTGCTGTGGCGGTGAATTCGGCGGCGCCATGTTGCGACCACGGCCGCGGTCGCTGTTGGCTGTCAGAGACGTGGCGCGTCGATGATGGGTCGCCTGGTCGAGAGAATACGATCGCGTTGCGGTCGGGGGTGGTTGTGGAGGTGCGTCGGACAGTCGTCGCGGACGGGCGGACGCCTGTGAGTCTAGCGCCGGGCTTCTTCGGGCATAAGGCTGATGAAATGGAGGCGCAGAAGCTGCAGCTTCTGGTGGAAAGGGGGTTCGCGAAGAGGCTGCGTTGCCAGAATTGGGATGTGACAACGAAGCCGAATGCCCAGGATCCATAATACTGATGGCGATCGGGTTTTCAGGTCACAGGCGGGTGGACCGTGAGTGGATGACGGCGTGGACGGCTACAGGCCTTGAAATTCCGGCAGCCTCCAGTCCTGCCTGCAGCTGCGACAAACAAGGGCCGAAAAAATCGGGCGGGATTGGGCAGGAGCTTGTTGGGCAGTTGGAGGCTGGGCTGGGGGAAGCTTTCTCCACAGTCCAGTTCTCGGATTTTGCTCACAATGACAGCACGGCGCAGGCCCTGTGGAGCGTCTGGTCTCGCGATAAGGCAGGCGGATTGTACACGTAGGTGCGCAGATGCCCTTGGTCGGTCAGGCAACTCACCGCCAGAGGGAAAGCGGTGTCGCGCAACGGTCGAGACGGAGCTGCAAAGCGCTGGGTCGCAGAGTACTTGTTGTCGCAGACATGCGGTGAGCAAACTCGATTGTTTGAGGTCTGGAAACCTGGGCTGGCGTGTCGTGCAGGCAATCGTCGAGGGTTCGCGAGGTGACCCCGGTCGCAAATTTGGCGCGCGTGCGCTTGAGGCGTGACCAACAGGACTCAGTGGTGATCCACGCTCCCGGCTGCCCTGGGACGGTCGCGGCAGTACACGCGTTCAGGTGACTACTGATTTAAGACGACGCCAGGGATGACTTTGCAGGCTTTCAAGATGATCGAGTGGGAAGAGATGCGTGCAGTGCAGGATGGGAGACATGGAGACTGGACTTTGCGCGAGAGCTCTCCTTTGTCCATGGCGGAAGCAACAATGCATGCATACATGCATGGATGCGGATGCATGGGATGAATGGATGCATCTCACTCGACAGTGCCGCCGCTTGCTCGCCTTCAACGGCAGATAGTTTTTACTGTGAGGTACTTCATCTCTGCATGAAGTGCGACTACTGACCCTGGGTGATATCTGTTTGACCGTAATCTTGTTAAGCGCAACGAACGCGAAGCGCCCCGGCACAGGGATGAGTTCAGCACCAAGTTTTGGCTTCTTGAGATAGCTCCGATGTGTTTGGCTCGTGACAGCTGGGGACCCTGGCATTCCTCCAATTCAATCACGCAATCTGAGGAAAGCAATCCACGATTCCCGCTATGATCAGAAACAGCATTTATCGCCCATGAGCGTGCTGATGGAGAAGTGCTCTTCGGGCTGGGAAGGAAGGTTGCGGTCCAAATGGTTGTCTGTGAGGTCACAGACGACTCTGTTGAAAGCACGTGGAACGACACTCACGATCTTGTGAGTGAAGAGCACGATTTCTAATCGTGTTTCCTCGGCTGGAAGATCGTTCATACGTTCACGATCCCGTTGCCATGGACTAATAAGGCGGGTGGATGCTACATTGGTGTAGGGTAAGCCTTCCAATAGAACGTTGGATGTGATAAGTTTATATTGAGCCATCAGACCACCAAGACAAGTCTGCGTTAAAGGTTTGGTAGGCCAACCCGCCAAGATCTAACATGCGCGTATTCGAGCATAGTCAGGTTGAACGGCATGGATTAATCTAATCTGGGGGTTGTTATCAAACACTGCTGGGTGATGTATACACCCTAAAAAGTGCTGCCTCGAGATTCACAGTGTGGTTTTGATGATTTCGAAATTCTCTATTATGTGCATTCCGGGGCTATATATTATTTATGGATAGCTGAAGTGGAAAAGTAACAGGCAGTCCGAGGCTTTCATCAACCACTGCACCAATTCTTAAGATCCGCCTTACACTAACACGAACCATGGCAACACTTACCATAACGTGGGGAAAACCACTATGGCTGCCGTGCGAACTTCTCTATGAATTGTACGCCTTGTCGATCCGGTGTCCAGGGGTTCTGCTGTAGTATCAGACAACCTCTTCCCATCGCCAGTTGTTCGATGCTTTCCAGCTCTTGTTGGCGAACGACACTGATAAGACTACATGTACTATGCGCGCCTATCTTTCAAAGTACCCTTTATTAAGCTTGTCATCATGTTTGGGCCCAGTTGCCAACATCTTGGCGCTCTTCTTGCTACATCTTTGGAGCTGCTCACCTCCGGCTCACTTTCATGGCCGAGGCTGTGCTGGGCTGATTCCAGCTGCATTGTAACTCACAACCCCATCCGCAAAACTAGATCTTGTTCAAGACTGAATATGGTGATCTGAGTCAAGCGCTTATGGAAGCACGAATGCTGTACTACTGGCGCGGAGAACCCCAAGCCTTCAGCTTCCAGTCCGTTTTAACACATCCAGAGGTACGTTGTCATGCGCCAGCATCTGATGTCTCGCGCCAGTAGCCAAGCCCAGAAGATCACCACTCTTGGTCCAGACTGCGATCTGGCGGTATTTTGTGTGTATCAAATCGTCTTTACGTAGGAACGCCACGATTTCCGATGACATACCCTTCACTTAGATGGCACAACCATCTCGTCAAGGCATATCTTTAGCCGGCCTCACTGCTAAAATAATTGCTGCTCGCGGGCACCATCAATTTCCCAGTCTCAAGGGAGAGCTGGCGCCATGGGAGCAGTCGCCGGGCGTCCAAGGCCCGACATTGTCCCCCAGAGGAATCAACACCATCATTGTCTATCCGGGCTCGTTCAACGCTCCCCACAAAGGCCACAGAGACTTGCTCGAGCACGTCATGAGGAACGCAGGCGAAGATCTGAATGTCCGCACCGCCATCATCGCCCCAACAGATGACGAAAGACTGGCTCGGAAGATGAAGAATGACCACCAGGCGCCGCTGCTGTCCAAAGCGCAGCGGGTGCTCCTGCTGCGCATGTCGGGAATGGGAGAGGGCGAGAGCTGGGCATGTAGCGGATCCCAGAGTGACCTCGGGGATCTCATCGCGGCCTTGAAGACTGATTTTCAAGGACAGGATATCCGCGTACAATAGGTCATGCTGGCCGGTCCAGAGAATTTCGGGCCAAACGGCGCTCCGAACCCGCTGTTCTGGGGCTGTCCGCATGCCATCACGAGCAACGTGTCTCGTCCTTGCGAGGTCGCTACGGACGGGTCACTTCAACTGAAGGACGTCTGGGGCTTTACCGAGTGGAAGAGGGTCAAGTTCGATGAAGCGCGACTAGCCAAACAACTCAAGGTCAAGGCCCAGATGAGAGGGCTTGGAGTGGACTCGAGCGGTACGTGTGGCCTACCTTGTGACACCTCTCTTCCAGCAAGACCTGATAAACCACAGAGATGCAAGCGGCGGTGGAAGCCGCCGTGATCAATATGAAAAGTTTGAGGCAGACTCGCCGTCATCGATCCCCTATCAACAAGGGCAACGGTCTCACTCGCTTCGTGTTTGCCCAAGATCTCAGCAACGGCCGACCCGATGCCCCAAGTTCATCGAGAATTCGAGAATTTTTGAAGAAGATTGCCGCTGGGGATAGGTCGGACGAGGTCCTCGGGGAACTTGGCAGCATGGCACTATGCACAGACACGCTTGTATCATACATTGAGACGTATCAGGTCAACCCAGAGCTGAGGAAGATCCAGGAGTCAGCGAGGGAAAAGGCTACGAAGCAATTGGAAGTCGAGTGGTGAGATGAGAGAAGGAACGCATGGACCTTTGAGACATTGTGGGTTGTAGGGAGGGTTCGGGCGAGAAAGCAGACTGCTGAAAGACCCCAGACCAAGGAATATCTGCTAATTAGACCACCTTCTGTTACAACTGGGGCCAGTTCGCGAGCGAGAGCCGAAGTCCCCCATCCCATTGTAAATTTCGCTGTCTCCGAGGGCTGTACGGCAGCTCTGCGATGCTTGTGCCGGCAGATGTTTAACTGGTGAACGAGAGGAGTAAACTGGAGGGGCGTGAGGAGAATTGTCGGGTCGCAAGAAGAGCCCAACTTTGTACAAGCGTTTCGATATGTGCAAGGTTCTCTGCAGTCAAAATCGTCTGTGCCGTGGTCCGAGACAACATTTGCTGAGCCAGACACGTGCCGAGCAGCAATTGAGTTCGACCACATCTTCGTGACTACCGTTACCTTTAATTATGCCAGCTGGCATGATCCCGCCATTGGTGGAAGTGCAACATCCTCCTGCACGTGATGGTGATGGTGAGACACTGAGACAACTTGACTCGTCGACAGGGAAGCTTGCGACACTAATAGCTGCTAGCGACCGCGCTTACCGCCCAGGCCCAAGCGGCCCGGCGTTGACAGATGGAGAATCGAGAACACCTGGTCAATGTAGAAAGCGAATGAGTGGAAACATGAATGTCATGACCGACGGAAGCGGTCGTAGGACTAGTAGCGCGGCTTGCAGCAGAGAAGCAAAATCAGAGTTTGCTACAAATAGCAGAGGGAAGTGTGCTGCGATTATCGAGGCTGGAATACTATAGTGTATAGTTTTTAATAAAGCCGAGACATTCAACTTGGTCTGTTAGCTCAGTTGGTTAGAGCGTCGTACTAATACGCCATAAGTGTATCAAGTGATGCGAAGGTCAGCGGTTCGACCCCGCTACGGACCATTTCTTTTGCCGAAGAGAGAAGATTGTAGATTGTTTTTTGCGTGACCTCACTTTGTTCATTTTTGTTACCGAGCTGTGAGGTGAGAGAGGTGCGCTTAGAGATATGCCTCGTCTTTCTCGCTCCTAAACCACTAAGATTCCTTGCATATGAAGTACATTGCGTTCCTTTGTGTCTCGAATCGATTTAGTCAGCCCATACATATATACCAAGTGACCTTTGGTTCTCTCACATTTTGAGGAGAGTATTTTGCTCAATTACCGGCTTTTAGCTTATTCATGCAGGTCTATAGCCGATCACCCACCTCAACGGTATTTATGGACAGGATAAATTGGCATTCTGGGGGATCTCTGACTGACCCCTCCATGTCGCTGTCGCGAATGCAGGAAGCCCACCGCTGGACCGGTGGTACGGGACGTTCCTCGCGCCTAGGCTCCAGGTGCCGGCCAAGTGGATGTCCGCCGGGACGGCCCACGATGGTGCTGACTGAAATGAAGTACTGAACAGAGTCCAGTCATCTGACGTCCTCTGGTGATCACAACGGTCGGTCCTAAGTGTCCTCCGCTGCGAGGACTGAACCCCCTCGCCAACTCCAAGCCCCGCAACGTCGTACGTAGTACGTATACAACCTGGAGGAGGCTTTGATCGGCGCACCTTGCTGGTCAGGTACCGACGTGACCACTGACAGGCAGTGACGGACGAGGGCTCGGGGCGGCCTGGTGAGTTCACCAGCGACGAGTCTGCGGCTTTGTCCTCTTGGGGGGCTTTGCAAAGCCGGCATGCAGCTGCCATACAGATTCAGGATCATACCAGATACTAAAATAGCTGGCACGGACATCACTGCTACGTATTGCAAATCCAGGACCATGTTTCTGGGACGAAACCCTCCAGGCCAATATGACCTAGCTGGGGCCGAATAAGTTGTGAATAATAGCATGACGCTTCAGCGGGACCACAACGGCCGCACGGTCTCTAACAATGCCTGCGTCAAGGGACCATTCATAGCGTCTGACTGGACGCAACGAGCCCCAGCACTTGCTGGAGCCTGGTGTACGGAGTGGGACATCGATAATAACGGATCGTCAAGGCCTGCCAGGGCAATGTTACTGTAGAATCCAACGATGGACCCGACTCCCCGAGCGCTGGTTAGTCCAATCAGACACACGCGAGTGTTCCCACGCCAAGCGCCACCGTTAATAAAGGGTCCATTCCGGTCCCGCCGTCAGCTCAAGGGGGGTGTCCAGCGCAAGTCTGCGCCGTCTCGTGGAGACGGAGACGTCAGTGTCCATGGCGATGTGGGAACTGGACGACTTGGCTTGATGACGGCGTTAGCAGGTCTGAGGTTGGCGAAAAAAATTTAAGGTTCCATTTCCGTGTGAGACGCTGCCGACGTGGTGGGCGAAACAAGATGGGCGCACGGCAAAGGGCTGTACCAAGGCGCTGGGTGCCGTCCGTGGAGAACCTAACAGAAGTCAGCCCAGGACAGGGGCGGCGGCGATTGAGGAGAGGACTGGCGGTGTTCAGCTTCTGCAAGCAACTCAGCTAATCGGTGCTAAAGCACAACATCAGGAGAACGTCTGACTCATGGAGCAGGCTTGTTGGATTGACTCTTTTGACAGGTAGGGACGTAGGAGCATGTAGGCATCCGTACCTGGCTGGGCTGAACCGCGACCAAGGAGTCAAGAAGCGTTCTGATTTTCACCAGCGACCACGCGGTCCATCCGTGTCGGGATCGTCAATGTCAAACCACCTTCCCAGATGGTCGATTCAAGTTGGTAGACGGGCTGAAATGGGATGCTTTCTGATAACGGACCTTAATTAATGATTATGAAAGATTTATATCAGCCTTTCAGTCTACGTACTGCACAGTAGGGGAGTGGACGCATGTACGTATTGGCCCCCAACCAGTCTAGTCTGGTATTATCTGGCTGCCAGACAGCCACCAGGCCATCCCGGCTCTGGCTCCATCCACGTGCGTGTTGACCGGTTTCTTCTTTGGGCAAGTCAGCCGCCAGGTGCAGCAGATCACACACGATTCGAAATATGCAGTGTGATTGACGATTGGGAATGCCGCTACTCTGTGCTGTACTTTCATAATAGTTCCGCAGTAGATGTCAATGCCGTCGTGGGATTAGGAGTGTCGCGAATCTTCTTGCTACGGACTGCGCAATCTTTGACATTCAGTTCCCCGCCATGGTATTAAGCTTCGTGGTTGGAATGATTGCTGTCCCGTGGGTTACGGGGCGCTGAGGCCGGCAATTGACTCCATCCACGTGTGCGCATGTATCTTGTATGCATGGGTGAAGCGGGCCGCTGTCGAATTGTTGGACGGCTGTCACTTGCGGCACTGGGCAATTTGCTGAGACGGGGACAAAAGTTCACTAGGAGGATGATTCCGTAGAAATTATTGCAGCGCACGGAGTAATTATGTCAAGTGCGTAGCATCGGCAACGAGAGGCAGAACGGCAACTGAAACCGGAAAACTGGCCAGCTCTCTCAATTCGGTTCTGGCCGAATGGCGTCACCTGCTGTGCGTCAACTCTCCCAAGGATTTTGATCGTGTCGATTCGTGAGACGCATCCCCTGCCTCCTTGGTCTTCGACCCTTGGTGCCTTGTCGCTCGATGCTACCCTGTAGTTGTATCGCAAACATGCTCCAGAAGCAGTTGGCAATGCACAACTCACCATGGATTGAGTTTGGCCAAAAGTGTCATAATTTGGACTAATAATCAAGTAAATCTTATCAATGTCCGCGAGACACTCGGGGCTTTGACACGTGTGCGGGAGACTTAATCGCTTCGTCCAAACCTCGACGTGAAACTTTTACACTCCAGGCCAGCTGCACTGATCAAAGGCAAGAAAAAACGACACGTCAGCGGCCAAAAGGACTAGACTATTAACTTGTCGCCGGGTGGGATAATGAATAAAAGGGTTTGTACAGGGGACAGGCGAGTTCGGCGCAGGATTACGCTGACGGATGTAACCCAGACCTGAGTCACCGACCCCACGCCTTCTGGACGTTTTCCATTGCTGGGCACATGTCTTAGATTCAGCAGTAACTACATAGTACTAACGCATGTACGTACGCCGTAGCTAGAGGCTGTAAACTTCATGTCACATCAGGCGGGACTATCACGAGGCTATTGTCTCTGATGATTAGTTATTAGGCTGACTTGCGGGCGGAGACCCGGCGGCAGCGTGCAGCTCTACTTGGTAGCGCGCTGCGATCATTGATGATTGATTGCCTGGCACCTTGATGCTGCTCTGCCCATGGACTAAAGCCCCGGTGGAAGGCTGAGGGCATCCATTTCCAGCCGTTCGGTCAAGACCTGGTCCCTGTCTGTCCTGCTTCGTTCCGGACTGCCCCGAGCTCTCCCTCTTGCGAGTCACGACCCGCGCGTTCGGACTCGCTGCGCATTTTGATTTTTCTAGTTAGTTGCTCACCCGCCAGGTAGGAGTGGAGCAGCAGCCGGGCTCATCCAACTTTGCAGACCGGCCGAGGGTGCGAGCAGCACTTGTCTCGGCCTGTTGATTGGATGTCGAGGCCTGTCTTCACCGAGGCTAGTTTCTTCCCCATCAATATGCCCAGATTTCGCAGCGGCGGCAATGTCGTCCTCGTGTTCCGCGCCTCCAGTAGGAGTTCACGACAGCGTGGCCGTCGGTGAAGCTCCGCGTCGACAAGTCGTGCGTGCGCCGGGTTCACCTTGGTGGTGGCTGGCAGTGCAGAGTGCTACAGTATGTAGACTTGCTTGCTGTCCAGCTGATCCGAACCCTGCACTGCGGCCACGAGGAAGGGATCCTTTCTCGCATCGTGTGAATCTGCTGTTGTTCCAACCCCCGGTGAAGGTCCTAACGGCCGAGGCTCAGCGAGGGAACAGTCTGGTCATTGACTGGACTGGGTCCTGGTAGCAGGCATGATCCTTCGCAGGCTGCGAATTCTGGAGAAGCGTGCTCCATTGGTGGAGGTTGTTCTCTCGCAGTCTTGAGGTCGCCAGTACGGAAGCCGCTAGGACGGAGTACGTACCGCCGTCTTTGATTCTTTTCCCTGCCGTGACGTGAGTGGCAGACGCGGTGGGCGAGCGGTTCCTGTTGTTTGCCCGACAGACGCGGCTATTCCGCAGAGACAGACGCGATGCGTCCAAGTCTGCCAACAAGTTGGCACTCCCTCTTATTAGTTTTTGACACTTGGATCAACGTGTTGGCCCATGATACTACCCAATACTGGCCTAATGAGACAGCTCAATTCTCGACTGAGCGGCGACACTCCTGTGACCAAGGCCAAGGTGGCGGCGCGCTGCAAATAATTAACGGTACGTACCATAGACTGGACCCGTAGCCTGTCAATCGGGCAGAGACGCACCACAACGTGCACGCCCTCCACTCTCCATGTCTCCACGCCCACCACCCCTGGCTGGGCTGGGCGCGAGTGCTCAGGGACCTTTTTGCCTCTCCAGACTCAGAGCCCAGACAGAGTCCAGTCCCACCACGTTCGGTTGTCGCGCGCTAGGCGGTGGCGGCGTGCTGTGCATCTCCAGCTATGTACCTAATTACCGTCGCGCCTCACTCTGGTCCCGACACACGCCACGGTCGTACCTTTGTACTCGCAGACACCCACCCCCCTTCCCTTATCCCAGGGACCACTGGCACCGGGACATAACTGCCAGACAGGGGCTGGACTGACGGGGTTGAAACCTTTGCATCCTCGCTGGCTTTGCAGGGCAGCCAGCCAGGTGATGTATGGTTCTGGGGGCGGACCGCTTGTCCTGACGACGTGCCAGGCACTTGTTATTAAACCCAGACGTCACCCACCTTCTTGGCTTTGCCTCTCTCTATTGGCATTTCTGTTATAGCATCATTGAGGCTCTCGAGAAGCGGCTGACCATTTTTCTTGCATCTGCGTCCACGTTTCATCAGGAACAACACCTCGAACATTGACCCTACGTACACCGACATCGGCAAACAGCGTGCCGCCTCTCTCACATAAGCAACCCCACGACCATCTTCACCAACACGCACACACACACACACACACACACACACACACAACCACAGGGCGACTTTGCGCGTGATATCGCCATGTGCAACTATATCTATGTATGTGATTCAAAACTTCACATTTTTGGCCGATGTACTGACTCTTCTCAGAAAGAGTTGAGCTGTCAACATCACTATCACCTGGTGGAATCATGGTGTCCCAAGTACATTGAGACGCAGAAGCGGTGTCCGCCCACCATTGTGAGCAAACAATACTGGTATGCTGCCCTTTCCGCGGAATACAGTCTTCGTAACCGTAAGCTGACTCGAGACTCAGGGGAGACGATATTTGTGGTATGTAATGCGGGTGCGAGTATGAATCAAGTCGACTGACTCGTATAGCCGCCTGCCGTGAGCGTCGTCAACCAAGCAAAGCACCCTGGGCCAAGATGATCAAGCGTCCCTCGTCGAGACGCCTGCCGACCTACCCTTCGTACCCTTACCCGCCCTCGTGCCAGATCTCTGCGCGATGACTGCGTGAGCACGCCGGCGACGCTTCAATCCCGACGGCAACAGCACCATCATCATCACCACCGGCAGTAAAAAAGCGACGAACCTCCTTGTCGTAGCGAGGAGACCCGCCAGAGACGACACGAGGACGTCTACAGACACGTGGTCGATCCATCGACGGACCGACCAATCTATCCATCCACCAACAGTAGCATCTTTGATTACCAGCATCAGCATTTCTTCTTTCCCTGATTCAACAGCATCATCCAGCGGGCGAGAACACAACTTCGGGTGCAAGCCCCCACAACATACCAATTGAACACATCATTCCCTCGTGGGAGCGGCAGGGACACGGCGCGCGGGTCTTGTTAACTCATTATTTTCCCTTTTCCCTTTTTTCTTTTTTCTTCTTTTTTTTTTGGCGGGCTGTCAGCTTTGGCGTTACCATGGTACATGTAGGGGTCGGGTTTACACATCATTTGGAGGAAAGGAAGGGTGTTTCAGCGCGAGGGAAGCTTGTCAAGAATACGCGGACAGGGTGCGGTCAGCAGCAGCAGCGCAGCAGCACCTCACGTGTGCATGCAAAGCACACGCATATCAGCACACGCACAGAATGCGAACAGAACGGGTCATGACGACCAGGCGCGGCAGGGCAGAAGAAAGTGGTGGACCAGACATGTTTCAACAGTCTGCATTGGGCTGGTGGTGGTCATATGTGATCAAATCCCGTCCCACGCGCCTCGATAGGCAATTGAACCATGCACACCGGTCACTCACTTACATAGAAATATGTCCAGTATCTTCGCAGATGTCAAACAAGTCATAATTCGCTGAGCTGTCTATCTACAATTTGGTCTTGAGTGATTTTCCCTCCGACAAGCCTACATGTGCCACTTGATTCCTCCGTCACACACATGTGTACAGGGCGCACATACATACACCCCACACACACACGCACACTGCACTCGCACGCGCATCTCGTGCTCCTCTCCCTCACCGTCTGGTTGCTGCTGACCGCCTCGTGAATAGAATGAACGATGCTCGCTCCAGTCCGCCCCCCCGGCCTGTGAGCAGCAGAAGCAAGGGCAAGGCAGAACGCCGCGTGCGGAATGCACAAAACACCCATGTACACAAAAAGCCACAGACAAGCTCTCATATGGAAGCCGCAGATCATGATGAGCTCAAGGCACACTCACTGGACACGGCCCGAGACGAGTGCCCTGATTAGTTAGTCGGCGGCCTCATCCGCCATTCGCCCGCCGCCAAGACCACGAATCACTCCAGCGCGAGCGATATGCTCGTGACGCACCCCGCGGGCGGTGGGTGACCTGCTTGTCCTGTCCTATCCTGCCCGACATATGGCACTCTGTGATTTGACTGCATGGCGTTGGTCGGGCGTGCCACTTGATCAATCGTTGTTTGCCCGTATTGATCCCACAGAGAGACACCGCATGCGTGTACAGATGCACAGAGCGGCAACCGACCGGCCTTACGAGTTGCTGAACAGAGTCTAGGAGGATTAATAATACGCCTACCGGGCGCTAGTCACCACAGTATTGAACCTAGAAGCCAGCAGCAAAGCCACATGATGAAGAAATGCGAGCATCCCGCGCGCGCTGAATGCCGGCGCGAGGCGCTACTGCAGGCCACCACCCACCAGTGGCCGCAGCAAATCCTTGTCGAGCGACGACTTCGAGCGTGCCGCTCATGTTCGCCCGCCCGCTTCATATAGATTCTTTGGAAATGAACAAGGCCAGAAAAAGAAGCCATTGTAATCAACGAGTTCCGCTCCCGCGCCGCTGACTCGCCGTTTAAGACATCTCGCGCGGAAACGTGTTCAGCCGGCGGCGAGACAAGACAACTTCTTCGGCATGGCGGTGGGATGAGACACTGGACAGGAGAGATGTCTCGGATCGGGACTTTTTCAGCGAATGAAGAAAGCTGAGGCTGGAGGCGACGCCACGAACTGCTGTGTTCTAGTCATGTCGTGTCTTGTCTTTATGGTGTCAAAGAGCAACAAGGTCACCGTGAATATTTGCTTGTCCCTCATTCTGCGGTGCAATATCGCTTCCACAGGACAAGCAAGGTATCCACAGGCTTCACTTCATGGAATTGTAGCCTTCAGGCTTCGTGGGCAAGGGGTGCTCGCGGGCGGATCGGCCTTCCGCAGCCCCGAGACCTGTCATTTGCTTGTTGCTCGTCTGCGACCCAAATGCGCGGTCCCTGACGAATACTGTCGTTTCATGCGCTCCAAAGTCCAGAGCGCAGGAGTGGCTGTCCTGAGGTTGCCCCATACATGGATAGTCTCACGGTCGACGCAGGCGAGAGAGTTTTCGGGCGCCCGTCCATCGCCATGTCCATGTTGTCTGGCGAACACGCACTGCACGACGCACAGGCCCCTATGCACGCACAATGGAGGTATCTGGTGCGGACAATGGGGGAAAGTATTTCGTATGACTTTGGTCTGAAAGGCTCCCAGTCTCCACGGTCGCCATGTCGGACTCGACCCATCCATCCGCCTTGTCCAAGCTCTTCTTCTCCACAGAAGCTGCCACTTCTGCTGCAACCATGGAGGGGTGTGTCCCTGCTCGATGAGGATTCACACTTTTTTGAGTTTGACTTTGACAGACGTGCGTACGTGATAGGTAGGGGAGTGGAGTTTTCTTCGGACACGAGCTCGGCCGACTCCACGGCTTTCCGACATGGACGTCAGGCAGCACGCATTGAAGGACGGTCATCTGATTCGACAATTGATGTTTCTCGGTGAGTCGGTCTGATCGAGAGCCGAGCCAACATGAACATGATTAAACTCGAACGGTGAGCAGGGTCGGATCCTCTGCCGCCAGGAAGACCCTGCGGCCGACACATTGTCGGTCGATATGAGACCGAAGTCCAGCCCTGCTCGGTCTGGCCCCAGTCGTCAGCAGCAAGATTCTTGTTGATGACACGATGCCGATCGAATTGTCAGGGCGTCCCCGGTTTCATTGACGAGCGATCAATGCTCGCTTAAACGAGGGGTCATTGCGTCGTTCATTCACGTTGTGACGAATGCATCCATCACCTCGACGCAACGCCCTCCTTCCGAAGCTTTTGGATCATTCCAGGTACGCTGCACCCAGCGACACAACAGGCAAAGGCTTGCTCAAATAATGAAACGGCGGCGCAGAGATCGACGATGCACCGGCGCATGTACGCACTCCGTACCAAGGATGCTCAGGTGCCATTGACACAGATGGCTCCTGCAACTTGGCTGCAAGTTCATTGCATGTGCCGACGTGCAGGACGTCATGCACTGTCATGTCTCGGTTGGCGTCCTTCCGGTCGCAGTCTGGGGGCCAGACAATCGTCAATTGAAAGCCGCTGATTCGTGCTGCTGCCGAATTGATGCCTAAATGCTCCAGACGAACGCGAGGAGGACCATCCCGAGAGACCAAAAGACTGTCCATACTGTAATACTTACGAGAGAGGCCGCCCGCGCAAGCTCATCTTGGACGACAACTGCCGCAATTGGAAGAAGAAGAAGGTTCGAGCCACCGGCCCATCATGTACAATGGCCGCCTGTCTTCTGCAAGAGGATAGACGGAGCTGTCAGACTGCCAGGCACGGGGAATGGGGATGTTCCTCCCGGTCAGGGGTCGTGGGAGCTGTTTGTCCTGGCCCCCCCCCCCCCAGGACCATCCGCAGCGGCCACAGGCCACATGACCGCCGGCCCTGTTTGCAGTCCTTGATCCATCGAGAGCGCCTTGCCACGAAAATGCTGACAGCCGACGGTCGGGGTGTCGGAAGGGGACGTGGCCGTGTAATGGTGCGGCAGGCGACATCGTCAAAGACAACGCTATCGAGTCGCGAGCCTTTGGATTCATCAATGTCCCAGCCTGGGCCTCATTCATCAGCCAAACGTGTGGGAAATCGACTGTACAACGAGGCTCGGCAATCTTTCCACTCCTCTGTGACGACTGTCACATCCGATCTTGGCAGGTCCCTCGCGATGAAGTTGCATGTGGTAGCGTTGGTCGCGCATTCGAGACTCGAAGCAACGTTATGTGCAGTAAACATGAACATGGACCACCCACGTTTATTATATATAGTGAGGCTGCTCCCCGACGGCAGCAGGGATGATGAGTGACCAGAGCAAGCACGCTGATCACATGATTCTTTGATGAGCACCTGGTCCCTATGCAATGCCGATCCTGATTGCCTGCTGCAGCTGCCAAGGAGTCTGACAGGTGTTTGACAGGAGGTTGACAAAGCAACATGAACATTCTGCCGCCGCTCAGGCCACAGCCCAAGACTGTCAGTCGGTTGACATGTACATGTAGACCATCAGGGTCAAGGCACGCAGGCAATGCCCTGTCAATAATGAAGCTGCGGTCCTGCGAGTGTCTCGGGCACGGATGCATCAGCAGCAGCAGCAAGTACAGATACATACATGTGCTTCTGTGGCATCGTGCATGTGAATGTGATGCGCAAAACACACTGCCAATGACTAGGCACGGGGCGGCCCGAGACACTGGTTCATTGCGGCGGTGGTTATCTCCAGAATCTCCACCAACGACCAACAGCCTCACAGAGTACTTGTACTATGTACAGACTCGTGATTCACGCCGTCTGGGGTGCCAGACGTGTGGCTGTTGGCTATGAGGCACAGTCGGCGATAAAGAACGGTCATAAGGTGTGCACTCCAATGAGCCTGTTGGTGATCATTGGCAAGGTGTTCCTAACGGTGCCGACTCGACGAGGTAAGCGGCTGGCTGCGCTTTTTACGGCAATGGCGTGATGCTTGAATGGTATAATTTCATTCTGACAACTTCGCGAACGACAAAAAACCCATGTCTATAGCTGCAGTTTGCCCCACGAGGCGATATGATTTTGATTTTCGGCCTCGAATGTCATGGTCTACAAGCACACTCCCTCCTGCGCCCGCTGGACATCAGGTATGCTTCTTGGACGCCCTGGCGTCCCATGGTGCAATGACTGTACCGTCGGGGAGAATTTCCTCCGTCGCTTGTACCTGGGCTAGAACAAAGGGGTATATGAGGTCGCATAGCATTGTGACGCCAACGATGGTGCAGGATGCTGGCTGAAGCACGAACCCATGTGCTTCAGGCCAGTACCACCACAGTAAGAGCGTCGTGACGGGCAAGCCCATCATTGTACCCACGAAGCGACAGAGCCTACAAGCGAGGGTTGAATTAGTACAGGTCAGAAAGTCGGCTTGCGTAGCGCAGTGAATGCGCGATCAGAGGATCGGCGTCTGGGGAAACGGTGATGCGTTGGCCAAGCGCCAACACCCCTGTGTGATTGACTTGTTTGACATCAGCCCCCAGGGTCTACAGCCCTGTCAAGAATGTCGAGCATTTGCACACCATGCACATCAGCCAGCAGAACCGGCCAGAGACTCACCATATCGCGTAGCTTTGGCCACCAGAGTGCCCTCGCTGGACAACCATGGACAATGCGCCTACGCTGAACAGCATTTGCGCCACGCCTGCGGTCCAGTAGCTCAATTCGGTCGTGTCTCGCGCTTCGAGCTCCTTCCAGGTCTTGCCCCATTTGATGCCGTAGCCGCGATGCGGCTCGGCCAACCACCAGTACGCAAAGTACGCGAAGGACGCGGCGCCCACGACGAACGTGAGGCCCACAATCCTAAAGACATTGCGCGCCACCATGGGCTGTGACGCGAAGCTGGCCGACGCGTACTTTGCCGTGACAAGCAGGACGGGAATGTCGAATAGAAGCCAGAGCATGAAACCGAGATGTTCAAGCTAGGAGTCGCACACATAGGCGACAAAGACACACTCCCGCGCGAGATTGACGCAAAGGGGGAGAAGAGGGACGGGCGTCGCTCGCGTCGCGTGGGCGCGATGCACCATGAGGACGTACGCGACGAGCCAGAAGAACACGCCGGTGCCGAGGCATCCATTCGCAGCGTCAGTCAGCCAAGGCGGCGTGCTGGAGGGCGGTACGTCGCTCGAGCCCATTTTGTCGATATCAGCTCGCGTCAGATGTAATTGCTAGGCGAGCGACGTAGTGGTGCGGGAACGTCTGGTCGTACACACAAAGGGCCTTCACAATTGGATCCCCAGAGCTTCTGGGCCGAACCAGCCTACCATACATATGAAATGCAAGAATGGAGGGCAGGATATCGGTTCCGGCAGATTCTTGCCTTATCCTCCGTGCTGACGCGACGGTGGAAAGGGATCGTACGATGGCAGGCCCAGCTCAACTTCCTTTCAAAGTCATTCAATCAACTTGCCTACCCTACGTCCTTGTCCTGTCTGCGATATGACCAGGCTGAAGGTTCAAAGCATTATCAGTCCCTCACTATCTGGAATGGTCAATACCGTCAGTAAATACCGTATGATCCGATCACTTGGGTACTGACTGACTAGAGAAACAGCTATATTTGATGTGGGAATTTCATGTGTCCATTCATGTGCTATTCGGTTGTTTTGGGTTGTGAAAAGTCCAAACTTCAAAGATCCCAATGTGGCTAACATCATGTCATTACAATTGCATGAACTGCTTCGCGACTTCAACCTTGGCTTTAATTCACAGACAGTTGCCGCAGAGCACACTGTCCACGCAGGCAAACGGCGCCCCCCAAACCCGGGCCACTTGGGCCCCCGTAAGCCTCTGGATCTCCGTGGAAGGATGGTAATTATCATGCCATAGCTACCACGGTCAACAAATGTCTTTTGCACAGCGAGGGGGGGGGGGGGGGGGGAAGACTTACACATCCGCCGTCTGTGCTAACGCACATTGCGTCCGGCGCCCCATATCTCTGTGGGTTGTTGATCGCCTCGTTGAAAGGAGCGTGTGTGTCCACGACGACCCCACGCACGCCTTCGTTGGCAGCCTTAAAGTCATCCAGAAGAGCTTCGACGCGCAAGTTGAAATCCGCAATGGCATCAATCATAGGCTGGCCGTTGCCTGTCATTAGAGGGGTCTTGTCGGTTGCTGCATCATGGTCAGTTCATCCGCCGCAGAAAAGGAGAGCAGGGGGGCCATTCAAGGGATATGGGAACGTACGCGGCACATTGAGGAGGAAGAAGTCGCGCAGACCAGCGTCGTAGAGGATCTGGAGTTGATCAGAGTAGACAGCCATGATGCTGTCGTAGATATCGTCGCGGGTGGCCTCCCACCATGAGTTGCCAATGTCGTTCACGCCGATCCAGATGCCGACGATGCTGCTGTCCGCGGTCCACGGGGCAAAGTCGGGCTGGGGGACGAGGTTGTCGGAGAAGATGGCGACCTGCTCCTTGAAGCTAACGACCGACGGGTCGTAGGGAGCAATAATATCCGAGTCTACCGTTGCGCCGCCGTAGGCAAAATTGTAGGAGAGGACGGTCGAGGTGTTGTACAGGGACACCATGTAGCCGACCCAGTTGAAGCCGCCGGACGACGTCCATCCAGGCAGAGGAGGATTCCCAAATGGATTTGCTGCTGAGGGCTTCTCCCTTGAGATTTCGAAGCCTGTCTGGGAGTACGAATCGCCACTGAGAAATGTCAGACTCGGTGCGCCTCAGCGAGCGGGAAACGTGAGGTTACAATGTGAACAGATACGTCACATCTTGGGCAACAGCGGCCCCGAGAAAGGCCGTCAACAAGGAGAGCGGCTTGTACATGTTTAGGGAGGGGGGTATAAATGTAAATAGTCAAAAGATGTTAGCGAGTGCAGGATGTGACATCCATGCTGGCAGCCGCGGAAGGTACGTCAAGACATCTTATACAACTCTCGACGGAAACTCAATCCTCCGTTCGCCCGGCATACCGGGACAGTATTATGCATTGTCTGCATTTAATATCGCCTAGAAGCCACTCAAGAATCGGCAGTCTCCAATCGATGCGACTCCGTCTCCAGGAAGGGGCAACGCCGTCCGGGAAAAGTGGAGAACACGGAGGGAAGTTGTGCGGATGCCCAAACGGGCAATTGGACACAGACACGGAAGTATATAAGTACTAGTCTAGTAAGTAGAATCGACTGGTATATATGGCCGTACATTCTGAGGCCGGTCATTCCAGTAGCTGCGGTTCCATCAACCAAACTCCTCTGCTGTCCGGCAGCCTAGATGCCAGTGATCACGAGGGGCGCCCATGGGCCACATGGCGACAAACAATGTCTAATCTGGAGCGCAGACTCTGTGTCGAATCCAGGTCGGCCAGGCCAGAGTCTGCATCAAGGTCTGGAGCAAAGGCCTGCTCACGTCAAACGCATCTTTCAGCGCCCCCTTGTCTCCACCCATGTTGATCTTGCCCTGGAATCGCTCATCTTCGCCGAGATATGTGTAGAATGTTGAGCGCATTGTGTACAGAATGTAGCATATGTCATCCATGACGGCCTGCAGGGAGGTGTAGATGAGATCATCCTCGAGGCTCCAGCGCTCCTGGTCGATGAGGACCGGCTGGAGATAGTGGTCGCTGTATCGGTTCATGGCCGCCTCGGTTTCGTTCCGAGCCTCGTGGTTGTGTCCGACATCACTGTCTTTGATCCCCGAAGCATACAAATAGGTCAAGGTCAACGATTCGAGTTCGCTAATGAACCGGGATACGGAAATGTTGTCAGACCCCATGAGCGCGAAGCGGTCAGCATATCGCGCGACTACCATGTCGACGACCCCTTGCCAATGGACTGTGAACCGTCTTGCTTGCATTGAGATATCTTGCAAATAATCCTTGATGCCCTTCGAATCCAGCTCCGAGGCAGCTGCCAACCGGATGAGATCCGGTCTCTCGTCTGTTGTGCTGCTGATGTTGATCGGGAAGAAGAAACCCGAGACAATGGACGAGAAGTCAATGCTCAGTCGATTGCCTCCAAGACCGTCATATCTTTGCCCGGCTGCGCGCACCCCTGGAACGTGGACAAGCCATGCTCGTATAGTCTGTCGTTCTCGTAGAATGTTTGCAAGCTGGACACCTGCTCGAGGCCGTTGTCAAAGCCACATTGGATCATTTCGAATCCAATCTCATCCCGAACCAGGCCATCATACCCCTACGTGGTCACAATGTCGCAAAGGTCGTTTGCCCTCTCCCGCTCATCCATGAAACCGTTGTCGGTGGTCGACTTGGCGCGCAAGAGAAGGTCTTGAGAGTCGAGAGTCCCGAGATCCGTCTTGCCAGCCGACATGCCATCAAAATAGAGCACATTGAGGTCTCTCGTGGCAACATAGGTGTGGAAGTAGCCGACCTGACTCCCAGTGGGCCCTGGATGGCCTTCGTAGGGTGGCATCAGAGGTTTCCGGGGACCTTCAGCTTTGTCGAAGCCATCTGGTCGGCCCATGGGAGGTGGTCGCTGATGCTCTCTCCGAGATTTTCCAAAGTTCTCGGCGTGCTCAATCTCAAAAGCGAGCCGTTCCGGTTCGCTGGGGGGCTCTGCTTGACGACCACCGTGGTACAACACGGTGCTCCTGGGCACGACAGCTGGGTAGAACCCAAAACCATTGTGTACCACGCTGGATCCCCATTGCCGCCCTGCAGAATGAATTGAACACATGGAAGGCGTTGTCACTAGCAGCTTGGTAGCTTGGCTCCATTGGGGCATGTTCTGATGCAGCCAAGGCCACGAGCGCCATCGCGCCAGGGACGATGGACCTCAAACGAGCCATATCGGTGATACCGCAGTTGTAAAACTGCTGGCGCTGAGACTAGCTGGTGAGCTTCCCAAATACTCAGATGTCATGGGCACGTTCTGGTAAGGAGTAGGTCGGAGATTCAATGCACCTCCGACTCCTCGGTCGCCGAACTCGGCACAGCCCCATGAGAACTCGTCACCGACGCTGAGTGCTGACGCACGCAGCCTCCAGCCGTTAATTACCTCGCAAAAAATGGCACATGAATTGCGCGTACGGCAGTTTGGCCCAGTGCAGCTTGACTGGATGTGCGTGGATCAACCGCATGTTTGGCGATGCTCTTCTCAATGCTTCCATGTACCCTTGACATACCGCTCACTCTGCTCTAGCTCGATATCTTGCAACGGGAGAATGCTCATCTCGCTGTCATTGTCGGCCTCCGCGGCCACGGTTCGCAACTGTGTGCCCTTGACGTCGCGGTTGCTCTGGAATCCGTTGTGTTCGTTCGATTGCAAGTATCGGCCAGCCGTACGAGAGCTGGACGACAAGTAGGTCTTTCTCACATCGCGGACCAAGATGCGCAGGACGGGAATAGACGCTGCAATGAGCGCGGCGTTGGGCTCTGCATGGACCAATATGCTCAGCCTGGCGAGCTTGTAGGAGACTGCGCGGACTGGGATCAGCAGTTGCAGAGTAGTCTTAGGGAGACGGGGAGAGGCACAGTCGGTACCGACAGTAGTCGCCACTCTGGGAGCTTCGACGGCTTTCATGATAGCGACGGCACCAGCACTACGGTCGAGTCAGACTGTTCTTTGGGTGATCACAGAGTGGACACCTTCGACTCACAGTATACCGATGGCCATGGCGGCTGCCATGCCAATCTTCTCACGCCGGACCATCTGCAGCTTCCAGACCACCGCTGCTGGGACCAGGGACAACACAAGGTCGCCAACCGCGGATATGACTTTAGGTGACGATCAGCCTGCGGACATGATGACATGAGGAACGGGGAAAAACATACTTGACCCTATCATATTCATCCAAATACCACTGTCCATGGGCCAACGCGGCGCAAAGGTGTACGAGTCCTCCACGCCGCAGTTCGCCCTCCAGACGAGGACGGCATGGCTCATGTAGGCGGCATCCGTGACGACAGTCACCACAACAACAACCCAATGCAGCCACCCTGTAGCGAAGCCATACAGCGTGAGTGTAAACGAGGTCTTGATGAGGGCCAGGGACAACTTCATCGACGAGTCACTCCCAAGGTTCATGGGCCCCGTGACAGGACTGCCCAGAGCGGTGACAAGGTAGCCATCGTGAAAGATACATGTTTGCAATATCAGCGCGTTCATCAAGAATACCCAGCCCGCTATGAGGAGGTAGTCGTCCCATCAGGACTTGGCGCGCGATATTCGACAGTACAAGCGGAGGGCTAGGAACACTGTCGATGTGGATGGCATCACCCATATAGACACGAGGACCGTCGTCGTCACGGTAGGATCGCCTGTTGGTAATGGATAGATCATACCGGGTTCTGCCGACGCATCTGTCCTAGTGCTCGGTGTATGCGCTGCCATGTTGGCGATTCAGTCGTGGATCTGGCGATCGAACCCCAGTGACGGACGGACAAGTGGCCGAGATTGCGGAAAGGTACCAGAATGGATCAGAATGCACCCAAGACTTCCCCGGACAGCACGAGTAGCCTGAGAGTGCGAAATCCAACATTTATAGTGAATATATATTTACGCTCGCGTAGGTACAAAATCGTGCGTGGCAGCGGCAATGCTGCTCGTAGTTACATGATGCCGCACCTCTGGTAGGTACATCATGAATTGCAAGCGAGCCGTCCGCACCAAGACGTCCCGCGCGGAAGGGCTTCGAACTATCGAGCAGGACATCCGGGTCGCCATCCACAAAGCAATACTTGCTCGTTCCTGCGTGGCTGGCTGCTACAGCGATTGGACCGGACGGCTCATGTTGGCTTCCAAGATTCACCCGTGCCGTGCTCCCCCCCCTTGCAAGTGGATACAATACATGCACATGTGCGTGCTTCAATCTTCAGGCAAATTCCTGGCCAACAGGTCGGAAGGGTCGTCCGCCTCGGGTGAAAGGCTTCCCTGTTGTTTCGCGACACCCCCCATCCTGGCTTGCGTTGCGAACATGAACTTGCGATCTTTTTTGCAGCCTTCTCGAGATGATCCGACAGGCACAAGATCGAGCATGGTTCACGCAAACGCTCAAGGGCAACTTCTCGGTTAACACAAAGATGCAGGCATCAATTTCCAGCAGTAGACGGTTGAGACTAGGATCTTGTCTTGGCAGCTCTGTGATAGTATACGAGTACGACGGTCGTCAATATGAAGTATTTACAGGACCATCCCACCACCCACATTGGGTTGCCCTCGAAACCCACATAGAGAGCAGGTGCACTCCGGCTCTAAACCCTTTGACACTCTTTGATCATTGGCCTGTTTGAGATGATGCGAGTTCTGCATGGCTGTTCTCTCCCCTTTCTGTTGCTCCTCAGCGCGGTGGGAGTCACGTCTCAGGACCTGTCTCGTTCCCTCAGCGAGAAGGACAGAGTGGGAGTCCGGGTGGTGAGTCGTTGCTAATTCCATGGCTGGGACCATGGAAGAGAATGTCAGATTCCCCGGGATACATATGCTGATAGCCCAGTGCCGCGCGTTGAGCAATGCTGGCCTTTCGGAGGTACTGTACTACCCCGAGGATGATGAGTACGCCTCAACACTCAGCTCCTACTATTCTGCCGACGTTCAGGACATCAATCCTCGGTGCATCTTGCAGCCGCGCTCGACAAGACAAGTGTCGACGGGGCTCAAAGCTCTGAGCGAAGAAGATGGGAAGTGCTGGCTCGTTGGAATCCGCAGTGGTGGCCACTCGCCTTTTCCGTCCAACAACGTCCAATATGGCGTCACTATTGATCTTGGTGCCATAGACGAAGTGGACTATGCGCCAGGACCGAATGGAACCGCTGAGGTATGTTTTTATGCGTGCCATTAGTTTCCCCCGCAGAGATCACTGAAACCCATTGTCCAGGATCGTACTGTTGTCGT
This sequence comes from Emericellopsis cladophorae, assembly GCF_022114955.1. Taxonomy (NCBI): domain Eukaryota; kingdom Fungi; phylum Ascomycota; class Sordariomycetes; order Hypocreales; family Bionectriaceae; genus Emericellopsis; species Emericellopsis cladophorae. The sequence goes on from NW_026250946.1 coordinate 106,711, forward strand.
GGGAAGCGGTGCTCGTTGGGGCGAGGTATACCCCACGCTTGAAGCACAGGGTGCAATGACAACTGGTAGGAGAGAAGGCCATGTCGGCGTTGCCGGGTTCCTGCTCGGCGGTGGTAGGTCCATGCCCTTCGGTTGTCTTTGTCATCTCGCTCAAACGTCTGATAGGATTCTCGTGGTATTCCGGAAAACTGGGCATGTCTGCAGATAATATTGTGAGCTACGAGGTGAGTTCAATTACAAATATTGCCGGGCACGAAGTTGACCACCGGACAGGTTGTCCTGGCTGATGGTACCGTCGCGACGGCAGATGCTACAGAGAATGCCGATCTCTTCAAGGCCTTGAAGGGCGGTATGAATAACATTGGTGTCGTGACACACTTCGAACTCAAGACATTCGCCTCACACCACCTCTTTGGCGGCGTCATGACATTCCCGATAGCTTAAGCTCCAGCCATCGCTGACAGATTTGTCGGCATGGTCGACAACAGCCGCGTGAACCCAGCAGAGACGAGCTTTGTTTCGTACTCCTGGACACTTGAGACTGGCTCGTCTGTGGCTTTCATCACTGCGAATACGGATGCTATCAAAAACTCCGCCTCGTTCCAGGGACTTGAGGACTTGGGTCCTCTGGTCGATTTCCGCATGTCGCAGCCCGTCACTGGAATCGCACTGCGAATGCAAAGCACTCCCGGCCTGTACAATATCTGGTAACACTCACGTTCCAAAACACAGTCGATATGGGCCTCAAGTTCCTAGAGGTCTTTAATTCCCTCGTCGCCGGCATTCAAGGCGACATTGACGAGTCCGTCAATATCATCTTCGTCATGACGCCTTTGCCGACTACATACAAGAAGGGCGGCGACAACATCCTCAGCCTGGAAGAGACCCTCACCAAGAACTCCATCGTAGTACAGCTCGAAGCGCTGATGCCTTCGGACAAGTACAAGTCTTTCTTGGCAAACAAGCTGCGCGATGCCACCACCGCGGTCCAGGCGTATGCGGAGAAAACGGGGCAAGACAACAAATGGCTCTACGTCAACTACGCAAACCGCGAGCAGGACCCTTTGGGCACATATGGAAAGGGGAATCTTGACCGTCTTGAGAGGATGGCCAAGAAGTACGACCCCGAGGGGTTCTTCCAGGACAGGGTCACTGGCGGGTTCAAAATTACAAGACGTAGCTAATCTATGTTGCATACGTGTGCACACTTGGAAATCAATCAAAGAGCATGTCTTCGCTGTACAATAGCCTTCGAGAAAGCGTCCAGTCGGAGCTTGCTATACCTAGCTGCGCGGATGGCACGCAGGAAACTGAGGCTAGAAGGAATGCATGAGAAGTCAGAAAGAACCATACATATCATTCAGCAGTCTTTGTGGTAATCATGGCCGGTCGTGGGAAAACAAGGTTCCCCCTAATGCCCAGCATAGAGGGGCGGCTACCACAACCATTCGATCAAGGTGGCGTGTAACCATCCCGTCACAGCAACGTGCCGACCATTCAGCTCCGTTTCTTCCATTACTTCTTACGTCAATGGCAGGTCAAGCAAGCAGGCAGTGCCAAAGCGCTTACACAGGCCAGTGTGTTCTCACGGCCAGAGCCTCAAGTTCTCATGCACCCGGCCCCGATAGCATCAAAACCTTCATGCTTCGAGTTGCATCTTCATCATGAGAGACGCAATGTCTGATGGAGCGGCATCGTCGGGTGAGCCTGGCCGTTTCAGGGCCAGTGAGTCGCATCACCATAAGCGACGCATGAGCCTTGTGGCCAAGGGAAAATCACACTTTGGCCCTCCTCTCACGGTACTTGAAGCTGCTCCCCCCCCTGTCTCCGTGGGATGAACGAGAGCGCTGAGTTCTGCAGACCTTGTACCTGGGTATGTCCGTCTCGCTGACAGATGACGGCGACACGGCGAACCTGTCCATAGCCGCACACGACGCGACATACCTCCTGGACTCCTCCGAGGGATGCGTCCGTCTGCGCTCGCACGATCAGAGTGACCCGATCACGTCCAAGGACCCCATCGCTGAGCACGTCATCCCCGCTCTGGAGAAATATGAGAAGGACAACTTCTTCAAATTCATCGGCGCCGGTATACCGATTGCGCTGCACGAGCTGAGTCCCACGTTGTGCTCGAAATTATGGCTGGAGCTGGACATTGTGCCCATCGTCATGGAACCCGAGGGCGCGTCTCGACACAGCGGATTGTGGAATGTCAAGAGTCTCGACGAGCAGGCCGATTCCATGGGTCGCAAATGCATCATGTGAAGTCAAGCCCTCTCTCCCGTGCATCGGACACGCTGACAATAGTCCTCAGGCACTTTGGCCCATCACTAGCTCCCCTATTGCATGTAGGCTTCAAGGGCCGCGTCCAGACAGATGCTGCATTCCGGGCTTGTCTGACAACCCTGGAAAACCACAGAGATACGTGTGGCCCAAGGACCTGGGACAGCATGCTGCACTTTGCTCGCCAGCTCAACGACGGCAACACGCGGATCGCCTTCTTCAGCAGCACGCCCCAAGGTGGTGGCGTGGCTTTGATGCGCCATGCGCTGGTCCGCCTCTCGCAGCTTACGGGCGTTAATCTGCGCTGGTACGGTGAGTTGTCTCGAGTTTGCTGTCCCCAGCACGCGGCGGCTCTGACGGGGAACAGTGCCCAAACCGCGAGCAGGCGTCTTCCGCATCACCAAGAACATTCACAACATCCTCCAGGGCGTAAGCGAGCCTGGAGTGCATATTACAGACCAAGAGAAACAACTCATCGTAGATTGGATCGTCGACAATGCCAATCGATACTGGCTCTGTCCAGGAGGTCCTCTCCGACCACCAGAAGAAGGCGGTGCACATGTCATAGTCGTGAGTGCTCTCATCTTACTTTTTAGCTTTTTCTGAGTCTTCGGTGTTTAGGTCGATGATCCTCAGATGCCGGGACTGATCCCCGTCATCAAGAAGTTGACGCCTGAGCGCCCTGTGTTGTATCGCTCTCACATCCAGATCCGCTCCGATCTCGTGGCCAAGACCGGCTCGCCCCAAGAAGACGTATGGTCGTATCTTTGGGAGAACATTCGCCACGCAGACATGTTTATTTCGCATCCAATACCCGGTTTTGTCCCCAAACACGTGCCAAGGGAGAAAGTGGCATACCTGCCTGCGACGACCGACTGGCTGGATGGCTTGAACAAGCCATTGAACCGGTTTGACACAGGATACTACGGACATCTATACGATATGCAATGCCATGAACATAGAACGTATGTACCAGTTGCCTGGTTCTTTTCGCGGGAGATTGGTTAGGCGCTAACAACGTATCCCAGGGCTGAACTTGCGTGGCCAGCTCGTATGTATCGTTCCCTAGAGGGACATGGAATGAAGTACTGACAACTGTAGGAAAGTACATTGTACAGATCGCGCGCTTCGATCCATCGAAAGGCCTGCCTGATGTCATTGCCTCTTATGGAGAGTTCCGCCGTCTCTGCAAGCAGGACGGTGTCATCGACCCTCCCCAACTTTGCATGTGAGCACCACTTCGAACCGCCAGGCATAATGGATGAATCCGTGGTAACCAGATGAACTTAGCTGTGGTAATGGATCAATCGATGATCCCGACGCATCCACCGTCTACGACCAGACGATGACGCAGCTCGAGACTGACTACCCAGATCTAGTCCCGGACTGCTCCATCATGCGACTCGAACCCAATGACCAGCTTCTGAACACCTTGGTCGCCAATGCCCACGTGGTCCTGCAGCTATCGACGCGTGAAGGTTTCGAGGTCAAGGTATCCGAGGCGCTTCACGCAGGACGGCCTGTCATCGCCACCAAGGCGGGTGGTATCCCATTGCAGGTCAAGGACCGGGTGAATGGCTTTCTGGTAGATGTTGGCGATCACAGAAGCGTAGCACAGCACCTGCTCGAACTGTTCCGCGACGACGAGCTGCACAGGAGAATGAGCCTGGAAGCCAAACGAGGTGTCAGCGACGAGGTCGGCACGGTTGGCAATGCTCTTGCATGGTATTATCTCGGCGCCAAGTGGAGGGAGGTTGGCGCTCGCGGGCTCAAGGCCCATGGGCGGTGGGTGAATGACATGGCCAGGGAAGAAGCTGGGCAGCCATACCAAACGGGTGAAAACAGGCTGCCCCGAAAATTCACCGATCAAGCAAGCAAGTAATTTCGCTGCAGGTACGACAGGATAGAATTTTCTTGAATCAGTAAGGTATTGAAAACTAGGCTGTAGCTGGCAAATGGTACAAGTGCTATTCACATGGTAGACAGCTGGACGCTTCACTTCTCAAAGCGCTTGGCCACGTTGCCCCAGTTGATGACCTCCCAAATGGCGCCAAAGTACTCGGCCTTGCGGTTCTGGTACTGCAGGTAGTAGGCGTGCTCCCAGGCATCAATGCCCATCAGGGGCTCCAGGTTGCCCGACACGGGGTCCTGTCCCATCCTGGTGACCAGGCCGAGGGTGCCGCTCGTCTTGTCCTTGACGAGCCATGCCCATCCAGAGCCCTGAATACCGGCCAGCGCGGTGTTGGCCTGCTTCTTGAGGTTGTCAAACGAGCCAAAGTCCTCGTTGATGGCGGTCAGGAGCTTGCCGGTGGGCTCACCACCGCCGCCCTTGCCGTTGGGGGCCAGGTTCTCCCAGAAAAGGGAGTGGTTGATGTGGCCTCCGCCGTGGAAGTTGAGGAGGGGAGCCTGGGTTGCAGCGGCAGCGGCGTCGCCCTTGGCCTGGGCGTCGCCAATGGCCTCGATGGCCGCGTTGACGCCGTTCACGTAGGTCTGGTGGTGCTTGGCGTGGTGGAGCTCCATGATCTGGCCGGAGATGTGCGGCTCGAGGGCGCCGTAGTCGTCTAGTCTGGTCAGTACAGTAAACAGTCCGGTGGTGAGTAGATCTACGTACAAGGCAGGTCGGGGAGGGTAGCCTTGCCGCGGACGAACGAAGTCGAGGCCATGCCGGCCATGGGCTTCGCGGCGCTAGCGCGGATGCCAGCGCGGAGGGCAGAGGTGCGCAGAAGAGTAGCAGACATGATTGCTGTTCGTGTCAGTCAATTCGATTGTCGCAAAGAGTCAATTGGTGTGTCGAAAGGAAAGATATCAGTGGGGAGTGTGCGTACCAATGGTCTATGTAGCCGTAGTGCGTGGTGGAGGTGGAAGACCTCGGATGATGTCAACAAAACGACATTTGAGAGCTCGGGTTGCCGAGAGCTAAATTACGTCGGAAGATCCACTATTCCAGGTTGAGCTAGTCCGGGAACTCGGAGTCCGAGTCAGCCAACTCAGGCACCGATTAGCACATTTTGCTTAACCTGAAGTAAAGCATCGCATACCGTCCTCTGGCCGTTGGTGTCCGCGCGAGGAACATAGCATTCGGAAAGTCTATTGACGGTTTCTGGCAAAACCAATTCAGAACAAACGAGCAGAAATAACTTTAGGAGCATTTAATTTACGCCTACTTTAGCCCCTATGGTTCATGGGGCGAGCCACCTGAATGCTGTTCCATGTTCGCGAGCCTAACGGTTTGCACAAACACCTTGAAGAGCAGCAAAGTCATGTTGACATTTAGATTGTTTCTCTTATTAGAAGCTCTAAATTCTCTCGGATATCTCAGCAATTATGGCAGCGCGACTGCATCGTGAAGTAGATGGTGGTGACCGGTAGCTCTACTGTTAATGAGGGCGCCTGACGCTGCGCACATTGTGCGTCTCAACCCCACGACGCGTCTCTCGGTTCCCCTCCACGAGCAGCACCGTGTCACAATGTCCTACTACGATGTCGACGCCATCTTGACAGACGGGGAGGTACAAGCCCTTCTAAACGCCTACAACTCCAAGAATCATGTACTGACCCTTTGGCAGAAAGTGCCCTGCACATTCGAGCTCGAAGTGCCCTACCTGGGCCACCTCAACAACGCGCCCTCGCAAGTCCTCAAACCCGGCACCCCGTTGACCCTGCCTCTCTGGCTCGCCGAACTTCTCGCGCTCGCGTCGTCAGGCGACTCCTCACCCCCGCTCACCCTCAACATCCCCCCGTGCCTGGGAACGGCTGTACTGTCCGCGCTCAAGGCCGATCCGCGGGCGGTCCCGCTACGAGACCAGTCTGTGCACCTGTACGGTGTCGGCGTGCGCATGCTAGATTTGTTTGACGAGAAAGAATTGAGCGAGGTGCTGCGGCGGACGTGGACCGTCCGAGCAGGCGACGTCGGTCTGCACGCACGGAAAGCGGACGAGGGCGGTCTGGGTGGACAGCAGGAGGAGTTCCTCCGAGGTCTGGAGGAATGGGAAAGGAAGCTGTTCAGAAGAGCTCATGAAGGCATCAAAGGAGCAAAGGAGTGGACTGAGAGGGTGAAGAAATAACGATAATGAATAATGACTACTACGCTTCCCTCAGTCGCTGCCACTTTTGCTCTGCCATGCGCACCGACACAAGCAAGCTGGCTACAAGGCAGTATCCCAAGGTAACAAAGACATCGCTCATCTCCAGCCAGAGAAAGTACTTGTTGGAGAAACGCACGAGGTGCACCGTCACGCCCACGACGACTGCCCATCCGCTCGCGAGGAGCCAGCGCCCTCGGATCAAGGGTAGGACTGAACGAAGCAGCCATTCCAGCACAAGACAGAGTTGCGCCATGATTCGCCACTTTTTCTCGTGAAGCAGAGCGATGACAAAGTGTCGCTCTACTTCCCCGGCACCGAGGAGGGAGGCGTAGGCCCAAAGCTGCGCACAAGACCACGAAGCCCGGACAAAGGCGCTTTCCATGCTCAGGATGCATGTGAAAAGCCACAGCGTATACCACGGGTCTGCGACACGTCCACCGCACAAGTCCAAGAGCCGCCCCCGGCGGTTTTTTCTAGACCGTTCAGAAAGGATCACGGCAACCAGAGACCAGGTCACCAACCAGGACCAACTATAGTCGGTCGCCGAGTCAAGGAAATAATGAGGCGACGATTTGGCGGTCTTCATGTCCGTCAAAGCGTGAGGCCAAATAAAGATGAGGTCTGGCAGTACGATGCGTCGAAGATGAGAAAAGTAAATCGCTGCAAGCAAGCAGAGCGAAAGGCGTGGAGTAGACAGGGCTGCTGTGGCGGACGCAAAAAAGATGGACAGAATCGCATCGGCGAAAGTACCTCGACCGTGGGACTGAACGATATGGCGACGTGGTTCAGGCCTCTTCTGCCCTGGAGCCATCGTGGGCACTGTTGGGGCTGCCTCTCGCTGCTCCTCGAATTTGGTCAGAAGTTGTGAAATGTCGCAGGAGGGCGTCTGGTTCTGATTGACGATGGCCTCCAAAGGACGCAGCTTACCGATAGTAGTGGAGTCTCACCACACCACATACTAGTAATCAACAACTTCAATCAATTGACTCAAAAAGCAGACAGAGCTCTGGAACTCGCGTGCACATTCTTCCCTGCGCCATCGACAGAAATGTCCCGAATCCTGGTACCTAACATTGACACCTGGCATCTCGCCGTGATAATCCCACAGAAGTCCTAGCCAAACCCATGGCAGCCATACCGAAATGCTCATGTCGAGCCCGAAAGCGAGCCCCAAAACTCCAGCGCATGTCCAAAATATCCCAATACAGGCCCATATCAATATGCTGTTCGACCATCCGAGAATAGTAATCAAAACGCCCAATCGAAGCGATTGCTGCTTCATCCCATCCCAAAACACCGTCATCAGTCGTGTCGCTAGTCTCTATATACACGTCGCCGGAAGAAAAGAAGAAGGAGAAAAGGCTCCCGACCTTCCACCGAATATTATGATGCAGCAGCCATATGTGCCAGCACCAAGCCGTGGTGTGCCGCGATCCACGCGGCAGTGGTGGCAGATGTAGATGTGCCCATGACAGCCATGCGGTCTGGGACTTTGAACGTATCCCCGTCTCTCCTCTCGTGTCATCGTGATCAGTACAGTGGGCTGGCGGACCAAAAGAGAAGCGAAGAAAATCAGTGCGCCAGCCCGAAAAGAAATTATGAGCAAGAAAGAAAGAAAGAATGGAGCCAAGGGGCTCCGCTTGCCGGCGCCAAGCAGAGCAGGCATGCAAATGTTTTTGGGAAGGTTGTGGAAGACCTAGTATGGGTTTGAGAAAAGTAAAACGTGCGAGGATCATGGCGCGAACCCGTAGAGAGATGTACGGGAGCAGCACTCAGTTCGAAGGAAACATCGAGTCGACCAATTCAAAAGATGATGATTGTGCGAAAGTGCAGAGATCATGATCGATCCATGGAGCTGGCTCGAAGCTTGCGGGCGAGTATCCCATGGCGTCCATGGCCGGCATTGTCGATCCGTAGCTAAAGTCCATGCAAGCACCCGCGACAGTGTAGGCGCTCTGATCCGGTGTCCCGGTTCCAGAGCTGGTCTCGGACAAGCTGAAAGATGCATGGCCTGATTCCTGACAATCAACCTCCGCGTCATCTGAGCTGATCGTCTCGTCGTCGGCATCGGAAGGTTCCAAAGGACTCGAGGTGGCCGAGGAGGAGCCCTTCTTGGCATCCTCCTGAGAAACGCTCACCTTGACCATCCATAGTTTCAACTCGTCCATGGGAGGCCAGTGTCCGCCCGCGCTGCCGCCACGCTTCTCTTGTTTCGAGTTGCGGCGGTTGCTGCGGGCCTCGCGCGGCGAAAAGTGCGCGCGGCGAAGGTGTGCTGCGGCGTTGTAGTATTGGCCGTAGAACTTGCCGGCGTCACAGCTCTTGCAACCGAGCAAGGGTACTTTGGGCCGGACCGCGCTGCTCATGCCCTGTGCGGCAGGGTCGCGACACTGGAAGACCGTGACGAATCGGTTGTGCTTCGCGTCCATGTGGCGTCGGAGTTCGTGGTCGCCTCGAAACTCGGTGTAGTCGGTGCATTCTGTGCAGCGAAGTTTCTTGGAAGATTGCGGCGCGGCATGCTGCGTGGATTTGGGCAGGGCCACTGGGTTTTTCTTGGCGTCGGCGTTGGTCTGAGGCGGTTGCGGCTTGGGCTCCAGCTTGGACTGCGCTTGGCCGTTGCGAAGGATTTGCTGTTGTCGCTCGCGGTATCGCCGCTGGGAGCTGGTGCTGGACGTGCTCATGTTTGACTCGGTCCTCTCCATCTCGGCAGACTGGGCCTGATTCGCGGTCGCAGCCTCCGTTTCATTCGACGTGTAGTCACCGTGGGGCTTGAAGCTGGCACCGCAACCGTCGAGCGAGTCGAAGGGGACAAGGGGGTCCTTGCTGCCATCGCCATATAGTGCGAACAGGTTCATGTCTGATCCGTATACCATGCTCTGCGCCGATCCCGATTGGACCATGGGTGTGCCCGTATGCAATGCGTTGGACATGGTGCTGTTCCCTCGGGTCATGGGCGTTGCCTCGGGCATTGTGGAACCTGAGATCATTGAAGGGCATCTCGACTGCGGGTCGGCGTAGTAAAAGTGGTCGAAGGGCATGTTGCCCCAGCCATCAAGGCGGGTAGACAGGAAGTCCGAGTCGTCGGGCTGGCCAGCAAGATAGTCGGCGGGACTCTTGCCAACACCCTGAAGGACGTCGTGCTCGTTGACGATGGGGAGCGGCTGGCCCGTGCTGCTTGGGTGTCCCATGTGACCACGCATGAGGTCTGGCTGCGCCGATTGAGAGCGATTCATGGGAACGGCGCTGATCCTGGCAATGTTGTTGCCCTGACTTGTGAATGGCACTGGAACCCTGTGGCCTTGATAGTGTTGTTGCGGGTGCTGGGTCAGAGCCTTCTGAAGCGGCTGGGACTGGATCGCCTGCATCAGCATAAGGTTAGTGGTCATTCTATAGAATAGGGAGCAGGCTGGGAGACTTGCACCAACAGGTTGACTGGAGTATCCGTCAGTCAAGACGTGAGACATGCTTCGCGCAAGCATGGCGGGATCCCATCCAGGATTCGACAGGCCAGGTTGGACCACAGTGTTGTGGCCGATGGCGAACAGCAGCCCTGGCGGTGTTGTTTTGCTGGAGCCACTTATATGGTCGTCGTCGACGGCTTGGGCGACGGGATTCGACTCGAAAATCATACTGTTTGATGGGTAGTGATGAGCAAGAAGATGGTGTGGTGTAGCTGGGGTATGTGTATCCGTAGTGGTGATGGATGAGGTCGGGTATCGCTAAGTCGAGGTTTACAGCACAGGACTGGAGTGAGTGAAGGGGTAAAGTTAGGTAAGGTAAGGTACCGTAGGGCTGGCTGGCTGGCTGGAGAATTGGAAGAATAATTTGACAGGGACGGGTCAATACTGGATGGGAGCGAAAGATGGGTTCGACAGGATAGATTCAAGGGATCGAATAGGGAGAACAGAACGAAAGTCTTCGGTTCAGGTGTTTGTGAGGGATGAAGGGGCTTAAAGATGCAGTTAGGAATGAGAAGGGCGAGCAGCCAACGATTGCAGCAAGGCGAGTGACAGCGCTCCCCACCATACCAGAAGGGGATCCTGGGCGCCCTCATGCATGGTTGTCAGTGGGTGGTGGCCCTGGTGGGTGTAGTGTTGGTCCAAGGCCCACGGGTGGACTCGCGGTCGCTGTGAAGCACTGAAGTTGGGCTCTGGCACTCTGGCAGCGCAAGCAGACAGGCATACGGCGGCGGACCAGACCACGAGGCCGTCGTGGTGCGCCCGGGGCGGCCAGACCCATCGTTAGTGCGTCGGCAATAAGCGTGCTCGCGGCGCTAACAGCTCTCGCATCCTCCTTCTCCAGCGCACAGCACATCGACACCATTCGAAACGGGCCAGGTGATTGGTATATCGCCCGCCAGAGGCACATAATTGGACAAAGTAGCGGACTGGAGCCCAACAGCTTCGTCCGCGTCCTGATGCGTTGTCACTACTTGGACTCGCAAACAGACCATCCCATGATTGAGACTGACGCCCGGCTGATTGTCTGTCCTGCGATTCCGTCAACACCGAGACAACATCGAGCCTGTCGTCCCGCACTTGCCTCGTGCCGTCCCATTGAAGTATGTTACGTAGGACTACGTACTCCAGCCGTGACGCCCACGACGCTAGCTGCGCCTCTCTAGCGGTCAGTCAGTGTGAAAACGACAAGACACAACAGCGCATGCATGCATGCACACGATATGGCTGTCACAGAGCTTGGAGAAAGTTGTCCGAGTCCATGGACTGGGCCCCGTTAATATCTCGGTCAATTCAGTAAGGTAAGCTATGAATCAGAACTTGCGACCTGATCGTGAGATTAATACAATGCACATCATGCACGATCTCGGCTCAGCAGAACTTGAAAACAGAACTGTCTGGTCCTGCTATTTATCAACTCGCGCATATCCGAATCTTATTATATAGCTCTGGGTGCAATTGCGGCGGCGATCAGATCTGCGCATCCTGTGCACTCCAGGTCCAGGGACCAGCAGCGTTGCAAAAGCTAACTAAAGCTAAATGTCACAATAACGATGCCATGGAAAAAGCAACAAGCTGCCCGATCGTCAGTACAGAGTACATCATCCCTTCTGCGCGATCAGCAAGCAGCCCAGGCTGAGTCGCTGCTAATTAACCACCTAATGACGCGTGGGCCCTTTCTCATGCTGCAATTGCAAAGCGATCAAGTGGTGCTTCTTTTTGTTTCGAAACGTCACGTCCATCCATCTTCAACAGTCCACTCAAAGACGCAGCGTTAGGCAAGACCTGATAGATTCAATTATAATAAATAATTACAGCGCCGTATCCGTAGAGGCCAGTGCATTACGTGGTGCCTCTTCTTTCCGCCCCTCGGATATAAGCTACTATGTCATTTTGACGTTGGGCATTCATTGCACGGCACGCGATGACCATCATTCGAGCATAACGGTCGTGATGTCGACGCTAGCACTCCAGGCACACCATCAGCCTGCGCACTCATCTGGCTCAGTGGCTCATCTCACTTCACCCCACGCAGCCAAGGTGCAACCCTGGAGGTGATCACCGTCGATTGGCTCTGGACGTCAGGTGGAAAGTGAGGCGAGGCCGCGAGGATCCACCGACACGCATCCTCCTCTTTTGGCATGTTGGTGGGGTTGGCTGTCACCACGGTCGAGTATCCGGCCTACGCATGTATATCACAGCGACGTTAATGCTCGCAAACGATGGGAATAGTTGTTGTCGTGTCTGGCTAATGCTATTTGCGGCTGACTCGACCGTGCATCGACCCGCTGCTCTTCCGCGTTACTCAGCATCATGGTGGCTCCTCACCTGAGCATTGCTTGCGAGGTTGATTGGCGCCCAACATCAACTCTGTCCGTGAAGGCCTTGCGGCTCGCCTGGCTTCGCCACGAGCTCCATGTCGTTTGGCTGCGAGCAGTAGGACTTGAAGGTAGCGTTAGAAAACTTCCGGTAATCTGATGGTCGGTGCGTCTCGGTGAGTGCTCCTATCTTGAATGGCAATTGATGCAACGGCCTCTGCTGTATTCTTGATGAATACATGTTGACAAGAAGAGGCAGTGCGGCAGTGTTGATAGCTTATGTTGCATCTTGGGTCTCGTAGTGTATTCGAGCCCTTTGGATACCAATGTACAGTGTGCCCAAATCACCCTGGAGACAAAACTTGTCTGTCTTCCAGGGTGCTCTTCTACGAGAACTGAGCCAGCGTCCGGTGCGATTAGGTCCGTGGCGGCTGTATCAAAGGTGCTGCCAATGTCCTCTGAGCGACAGCCTATCAAAGGTCGCACGTCGCGACTTGTCGTCCGGGAATCTCAACTGGTGTGCAGCAGTGAAGGCCTTGAACGCACCACGTGACACTGCTCCGATCGGGGACCGGGGGTCATCGACCCCGACGTTAATGGATGACAGATTGACCTTACCGGTTGGAAGCCATCTGCACAATGGGGTCTACTTGATGATCACTTATTGTCGCCTCTCCAGCTACACTTACACGACACAGGCAAACCTTTGCTTCTCTCCTCTGGCTCAGGGTCTTGAACACCATGCGCCGCCGCAACGCTGCGCTACTTGTCGCGTCCCTCAGGCTCGGCGGAGCTCAGGCGCGAAGCTTCAGCGTCCACGAGGATCTCCTAGCGTTTCCCCAGGTACGACACTCGCTACTCGATTTCTTCACTTGACTAATTAATTAAGTTTGATGTCGTTTTCGATGATCAATGGATATCAAAAGACGATGCGCAGTCATTACTAGCTGGCGACGCTCCCCACGCGACACAGTCGACCGATCTTTCCCATGCGACAACCGAAGGCAACTCCGGCTTGCCTGAATATGACGGTGCAGGCAAGGAGTTCAAAATCATGAAGCTCTCCTCGCAGGAGTACCTCTGCTCGATCCCCATGCTTCAACCCGATGCGCCCGAGAACCAAACAGCCAACGAGCTCGCAAAGGCGGAGGAGGCGCGGGAGCTCAGTCGTGCCACGCTCAGTGGCTGGGAATTGCTAGGGGACCTGGCACAGAATTGTCTCTACTTTGGTTCCGGGTGGTGGACATATCGCTTCTGCAACAATGTCGAGATTGTGCAGTTCCATGCTGCTGCGACGCCACCTTTGGGGAGGGCACCGATCCGTGACAAGTCGACTGCCGAGTATGTCCTTGGCGCGGTGCCGTCGCTGCCACGTTCTACATCATCACAGGAGCAACTGCTCGACGAGGACGATAAGCCGGTGCCAGCGGAAGTCCAGATAAAGGCGGACCAGAAGTATCTGGTGCAAAAGCTGGAGGGCGGTACGGTATGCGACCTGACCGGACGAGAGAGGACCATTGAGGTCCAGTACCATTGTGTTCCCGGACTGAGAGAGCCGCGCATCTCTTGGATCAAGGAGGTCACCATCTGTGCCTACCTCATGGTAGTGAACACTCCCCGCCTTTGCAACGACGTGGCTTTCCTGCCGCCCAAGGAGATCACGGCGAATCCTATCAGCTGTCAACTCATCGTCGAGAAAGGGTCGCCGCCTCCCTTGCTGGGCGAAGAGCAGACGGCAGACGTTGATGGTGCGGATGGATGGATGCCACAGAAAGAAGACCAGAATCCCCTCAAGGCGCCGGGGAAGAAGCAGCAGGTTGTCGGGGGTGTCGTTGTGGGTGCCCGCAACATCCTGTCGGGCGGCGACGAGCAGGGCAAGCCGCCAGTGCAACTGAACACACCCCGCAATCCCCTCGGGAACCCATTTCACGAGGAAGGCCTCATCGAACTCGTCGCCAAGCGCGCGAGCAAAGCTGACGGAGGCAAAGTTGAGGCTATGGACCTGGACGACATGGAAACATACGAGATTGACCCGCAGATGGTGGAAGAGATGCGTCAGGAAGTCGAGCGGTTGGCAGGGGACCTTGGCTGGCGGATAGAGATTGTGGAATTGCCCAATGAAGATAGAGAGCTCAGAGGCTACGTGGATGATGATCAGAGCGACGAGACTGGCTCGGAGGACGAGGCTGGCAAGACCACGGCAGACAAGGGCGATGAAGAGGGCAGCGAGGAGAAGATGAAGGACGAGCTGTAATTGGGAGACTCCTGGCTGGGGTCGAATGAGTTTTGTTATGCATCAGCGTTTGGAATTTGACATGATCACGATCAACCTCATTCACCTACCCTATCCGCTGTACTGCTGGGCTTTTGGACCACCCTTGCACCACGTGAAGGCGTGCATTTGGGTGATAATTGTATTAACTTTGTCTTGCTACTGCTGAGGTGGAGACTACATATGCTCCCAAGCAACGACTTGCCTCGATCTTGGGTTGGTGATGCTTGGAACGAGGTTTCTTGAACTGAAGTGTGAGAGGTAACGGGACAGGTAGTCGTTGAATGGCTATGCGTCAACGAAAAGGTAACAAGCGTTGTTCGATTGTTGTCTCGTACAAAGACACTACCGACTAGTGTGACCGCCAGTCACGTCACCCTTTCCGAGGTTTGTGTGTGGACTGCTCCATTTCCAGTCGGTGGCGCAAACAGACGGGATCTAGAGTCTGCCGAAGGTCGGCCATGGCGGGCAGGGTCGGGCCAGGACATGGTAAGTTAGTAACGCCAATGGATTTAGTGTGTGGTGAAACAACTTCATATCAATAAGTTACTTACATATAATGAGCTAGACTTTGTACTTCATCGTTTCACGGACTGACCGAGCTATCATGACCCACACCAGACCAGAGCAGAACAATTAATTGCCTTGCCCGAGATGCAACGGACGGACAGGCGGTCTGAATTGCAAACCCCGCGTTTCGTAAAGAGGGCCTTGTCTTACGGCTTTCATTGTGTGCTACAGAGGCCATTGTCGTGAATCCTCATGGAGGCAACGCGCGTTGACCGGGTGAAGCAAAGCTCTGGTTGGGTGAGGATGTGACGACATGAGAATGGTGCCAGGCTTGGGTGGACGGAAGTGCATCCGCGCCCCTGACGGCACTGCCGCCCACGGCACCGGAAAGCGGGCTGATTGGTGTGATGAGAGCTGGGAAGAATAAAGTGGTTTGCGCTAGGTCAGGGGACGAGCTCCATGTCAATTTGGTGGAGAGAGAAGATTGTCGTCTCTGCTAAGACTTGTGCTGGCTTGCTGCTTCATCCGCAGTGCAACTGCAAGCACACGAGCAAGGAGAAGGCAGCTCTCACGATAGACGGCGTCGGCCCTCTAACTTAGAGGCGTATCAGGTGAGGCAGAGCGAGAAGCGCACGTTGAGTTGACTTGCATTGCTCGCAATCTCCAGTCCAGTCCAGTCCGGGCAGCGCAGTCGTGCGTCTTGTGCGCCGACCTGACTTGTGCTCCATGTCATCAATGCCCACCGCGTCATTGGGCTCTGGGCTCTGGTAATCCTCTGCCTGCCTGCCTGCCTACCTATCGACGGCCTAACATTGCACCTCCCATCCCATATGGACCATTCATTATCGCCTTATGCACACCGGCTGCAGCGCTACTGCACCTGCTGGAACCCCCTGCAGGGCCTGGGGCCTGCCATCCAGTCTCCAGTCCAGTCCTCCAGCAATTTGACGATCGTCCGCCAAACCATGGACCAACAATCTCTCACCACTCGCTTCCATCCCTACTTTGTTCACTTCTTCTTTGCCTGCAAGGCCTACACATTTCAACAATCCTGTTGTCACGGCTAAGCCAACCGTTCATGAACCGTTTCTGCCGACGTAGATAGTGAGTGGCCCTGGACTGTCAACCTAAAGCACCACCCTTCATACGCACGATTCGACAATCCGGACTGCACGACGCCTCGCAACGAATTGTGACTCTTCGAACACGTCATTAGATCGTATCCTCAAGACAAGGCCGTTATCTCGCCATCTCGCAGCCCGCAATTCCATTCGCCCACGCTCCCACTCTACGAGACACGTTCATTCCTCAAAGCATACGTGGGGAGCACAGCAGTTGGCCGATCAACCAGTGGCACGTCGTGTTGATCACGGTCGCTATGGTCCAGCATTCGAGTTCTTGCTCTATGCTTCTCTTCACCTGAGCTAGCACAACCAACACCAGCAGCTCTTCCGTCACCATGGAGTGTCAGCCGATAATCCGAGAAAGACCTGGCCAAGCAGCTTTAGATCGAGCCTCGCGCTCATCCGTCAACGGCAGGATGCCAACCGACAGTGCCGCTTCCTTGTCATCGTCAAACCGGAGTTCATCGCCGTTCAGCCATGCGCACCGGGCTCACCTTGCCAATAGCGCGAAGCCCGGCTCTCCACGTCCCGCGCAGAGGCCGACGCGTCAATCGAATCGCGAGGACAGCACCGAATCAGCCAGAAGGACGCCTGTGTCGACTTTGCTGCAGGAGAAGCTACAGACTCAGCGTCAGGTCGAGGGCCACAGGACCTCAGCAGCAGCGTCGAATGCTTCGAAGTCCAGCAGCGACATGACAACCTCGATCGATGCTAGTAGCTTGCACCAGACATGCTCTAGTAAGTATGCGGGGTCCGATGCTGGACGTCAGCCATTGCGTACGGACGGCGAAACGGGGCAGGGCAAGGGTCTGGCGTTGAAGGAGATGGAGCACGTCGTCTCGGGGCTGCACAAGCAGAACTTTGACCTCAAGCTGGAGCTATACCATCGACGCGAAAGACAGACTGCCCTTGAAGAGCGAATGGAGGCCCTGCAGGTGGAGAAGTCCGAGGTCGAGGATATGAACGACAGGCTCATCTCAGAACTGGAGAAGAGAGACAAGGCTGTGGAAGAAGCCGTGGCCATGATCATCATGCTGGAAGAAAAGGTCGATACTCTCACCAAGGAGCGGAACATGGTTCGCCACGTCGAAGCACAGAGCTTGTTCAACGCGGCCTACCGCCCGGTTCCCGAGGATCCCTCGTACAGAGCAGCGACACCCGAGCGACGCCCCGAGCCCGCAACGCTGCACAGAGTGCCGAGTTTCATGTCAGACCGCAGTGAGGCAACAGAGAATCTTCGCAATGTATACACTGGCGTGAGAGGCAGCGTCGTCAGCCTTGCTCGTGTCCCTGAGGGAACTTCTGAATTGGGCGATCCTGATCTGGACAGTCCTTCGCTGAGTGTTCTGAGCAAGAGTTCGTTCGTCAGCGTATACCCTTCGAACAAGAGGAATGGGAACGCAGCATATCTGGCTGATGGTTCGCCATCTATCAGAGGTGAGCGTACCTCTTCGCCATCTCAGCGGTCAGTCGCAGCCAGCCCCAGCCGTCGAGGTGCAAGTAGCGTACCTCCCCGATTTCGTACGCCAGGCCGGCTCGGCAGTGCTGGTCAGATCCAACCTATCACAAGTGTCATCGAAGACAGTCCGTTGCAGCGCATCGAGCGCATGGATCCTTCGTACTCGCCGCGGCGGGACTTGTCACGACAATCGAGCTCTTCAAGACCAGCGACCGCCATCGAACAACCTAAACTTCAGCGTATGGCCAGTCGTCGGGTTCTCCGCGCCGAGAAGCGAGACAATTTGGCTAAAGTCAATACGGACGCACCAGGTGGCGTGAGTCTTTATGAGCAAACTCTTCCACCTACGCCTGACACGGTCGCTTCATCCACTCTGCAGCGATTTAAAAAGTCGACTGATACACTTGAGAGGAGACAGAACGGACTGAACGACCGTTCTAATGATCATGTGAACGTTCCCAGCCGCAATGAAGGGGTGTCCTTGAAGACTCAAGTTGGCAGCACACCTATGCCAGCAGACGCCCCGACCATAAGGAGGACCGAAACTCTGGGCAACAGCCTGAACCAGATACCAAGGTCGATCCCGCAAAGGCCTCGGTCAGCTGATGAGTCCACAATCTCTTATCGAAGAGACAGGGATTACGGGTTCGACACTGAAGACTCGGAGATTGATTCCTTCGCATCGAAGCAGGAGATGTGGGAGCGAGCGGGACATGACAAGAGAGAGGAGCCAGACCTGTTTGGCTTTGCCTCAAACGGGACCGCATGGGACCACAACGCTGGCTTGACATATACGAGTAGCATCAGAGACCCGCTCTCCCTGAGCTTTGGCATGGAAGGAGCTGTTGTTGGTCCCACCAGCGATCAATTGTATGATGCTATCCCCGCAGAGGCCTTACCTGCGGCACAGCAGACGTCTCGAGCTGGGATGAAACCGGGACTGAAACACGCACCTCAGCAGAGGGTCGCGAAGAGACATGCTCAACGACAGCGACGCAACAGCGACAACGGGCAGAATCGAGACAATATGAAGACACCTGTACAGCAGAACTTCACGCAACAGGTACCCGATGCGGCGACGGGGCACAATAAACAGTATCCGCCGATTACGACTCAACGAACCCGGGATGCCGTGAAAGGCTTCTGGCGTCGGTCTTTTGGCGGAGGACCCCTTCCGCAGAACACTCCCTCAGCGTCAACGGCAACAGATAGCCAGGACCAAGGAACTGCACCACGACCGGCTGCTGGAAAAGCGCAACCAGAACAGAACATGGGTGACGACCCAATGAACGACGCTCTGTCACGAGCAACACCAGCGCCTATTGGCGACAAGCGTCCGAGTTGCAACAACGCCAACTACTTTACAAACATCGACAGACCCACAACAGCCATCACTGCCGTGTCAGCGCACACTGAAAAAGTGGTAGCGCAAGAGCCGGCAGCAGCAGGCGGTGGCAACGTGAGCAACGCGACTGGAACTCGGAGGAGCTGGGTAAAACAGCGCTTCAACCGACATCGTTCCAATAGTATGAAAAATGGCTAGGGACTATGTAATGATCGATCGAGTCAACACGACAGTCGGCTTTTGGGAGCGCGCACAGAGGAGGATCCATTGCCATTATGAGAGCGATCATTTTTCATTTTCTTAGGAGTTGGTGGTTCAATTGTTATTTGGAGTATTGCTTGCTTAGGACGGGCAAACCGGCGCCAGTATGGCTTGCATAGATGACCCGAACCACTTCAGGAAAGGTGAAGCGTTGTCAAATCTCAATAGCCGGGAAGGCAAAACATCATGAATCAGAACAACGGCATGGGGCAACTTTATTCCTGTGAGTAAACATCGACTATGTGCTGTGCAAGCGGAGCATGTCCGGAGACTGTGATTCAGCACTTTGATGTTATCAGATCCTAGTCTAGACCCATTCCCATTTAGCTTTGGTCCGGCCAACACCGAGACCACCAACGGCTTGCTCGAAAGCTGCAGGCGAAAGGTCAAGATCCCACTGGTCGCAACCAGCGCAGCGGTCGACGACCTCAACTACGACATCGCCCAGGGGGCCCTTGACGCGTATATGGTTGCCACAGTATTGAGGTCGGCCGCTGTCGAACAGAGGAGCCGATATGGCGGTTATGAGGGAGCCGTCTTGGTGGCTCTGGCCACAAGCTCCCAGCCCTGGATGGAAGAATGTGAGTTGCCCGGCGTTCATGTGCCCTCTGGGGATGGGGTTTGCCGCGGCCAGAGAGGCAAGAGCAAGCAGGATAGGAAATAGGCAAGACATCTTGTGAGATCTTGTGTGGTATGAGGTTGGGGTCCTCCGAGAAGAGTGTGGGGGAGCAGGTGATGGCGGGATGAAAGGAAATCGAATTGTGAGCTTCAAAGTTTACAATGAGAAAAGATGAGAATGGTGCAGTGTGCGGATGTGATATTTCTAACCGAGAAAGAGAGAGGGGGACAGGATGGTTTTATGGACATTCATGAAACCTAGTCCTAGACACGCATACTGTCATCTCAGATATTCCCACCAAAAGCGAGATCGCGAGACAGCTAGCAAGGTTACAATTTCACATGTCTCAATCAAGCTGTCTAATCACCTTGCCGCTCTTTGCGAAGATTATATTGCAGCATGTGCACGTAAATGCAGTGGCAGTATTACAGCTAGCATGTGATTTGCTTTCACTTCGCGTGCTTGCGTTGAAAATTCACCCGCTTGGACTATAGACACTCGGGTCATTACATGAGACTTTGTGCTCACATGACCGCGTGCGTACCCGGGTTCCGAAATCTGGGGAAATACAAGGTGGCTTGTTTCAAGTAGAAAGGGTGTCGGTTGCCAAGGTTGGCCTTGTACCACTTCTTCCCCTCAATAATCTGTCACCAACGGAGAACACTGAGTGTGTCCGGGCGACGTCCCTGAGTTCGGGTGGAAAGGGCGGATGCGAGTTTCCGGTCTTCAGGGGAGATGCCGCTTCCGGGCATACTTGGCTTGACCCGATGTTGTTCGCGCAAGCGTCAAGGACGTCGTGGCAGAGGGAAAGGTCGATGCACCTTGCCGCGAGACTTTGTTTCATGAACATATGTGGCGGGTTCTATATGTGACTTCAAGTCTCCTTGGATGTGCAGGATATCGCAAAAGTCCAGCTGGATCCGGGCCAGCAACTTTCTCCCCTCCTGGGCCGTCAAATCTCTTCACGGATTGCATCGTACCATATACTCAGCGCTGGGTCAAGATCCAGGGTGCCTTCGTCGAAGAACGTCGAGACGTTGTTGATGTACGCCTCGAAGCCTTGATCACCTTGGCTGAAGGTGTCCATGTTCATATCAAGACCACCCAAACTTGGCGTTGACCCAGTATCATGCTGCGCCAGAGGTTGCGTCATGCTACTTCTGCGCCGCTGGTGGCTGTCGTACACCGTGAACCTCACCTTCTGCAGAAGCTCTTGGTATCGCCTCAGACTGGGTTTGTTGATCTGTCGGATACCGTCTCTCAGAATATCCAGACAGGCGGCCACGTCGTGCCAGTGTCGTGCATCGCTCGATGCGCTGGCCAGTCCATGTTCCCCCGACATCGAAAGTAGGCGCCTGGTGAAAATGCAAGGTAAGCAAGATCTCCCGACGCAACAAAAGCGGCTTCGACTCACCAGTCACAATACAAGCCAGCTAAAGCAACTACGAGAACACTGTGAAGCTGCCTGAAACTACTGCAAATCGCATTCAGGCCATATGAGGTGCGCAATCGTGTCCATTGACGGACCGTACTCGACACAGCCTTGGAGCACGCAGTCATCATGGCCGTTGATGGTACCATGAACGTGGGACTGGGTCGGTTGACCAGCAACACAAGAAGACTATACTCGACTTTCAACTCGGAATATTCTCTCGACGGTTTTAGATCAGAGTTGTCGAGGTCACACTTCCACTGGCTCAACTCGCGCCGTGACTCTTCTGATGTCGCATAGATCTGCTGGAACGACGTTGCGTATGCCTTACCGTCCGGTCCACGGCCGATGTAAACTGACTCGAGCACACGGCCAGCTAACTGACGCAGACGAATCATGAGCTCGAAGGGCCGAAAACTGTGCTTGTGAAAAACAGCAGCTACGCTGGCCTCACCTTCGCTCAAGACATCCAAGCTACTCTGCTTCGGTTGCAGCGCATGGATGGCGTGGTCCCGGATGGAGAGCACTCGGCCTGTCAACACAGCAACCTGTCTCTCGAGAACGTAGATGCACCACCAAGTGCGATTGCGTGTCTCCAGCTCGTCGGAAGAAAAGCCCCAAGCGGCATTGTGGCGATGCAACCCGCTCTCAATCGCTGCAGACATGACATAGCGACTCAAGTGCCAGAGATCGTTGCAGTGACTGCTGGAGGATGAACTGAGCATCCAAATCGAGAGTAGAAGCACGGCCTGGATGCCAAAAATATCTCGCGGATGGTCGTAGAAGCTCACAAAGAAGCGAAGAGCAGTGTCGAAGTAAGCCCTGGGCTCGTTCATGTCTAGGAGGGCGCCATACTCGGGGTCGTCCTGCGATGCACTGCTGGCAAGGGCGAGTACCATGAACACAATGAAGCGATCATCGCTGCTGGTCGCCCTATGGTTCCCATACATGGACTGGAAGAGCTGCCGAAGCCCTGGAAGCTGCAGGAATGGCCACCATGTATGCACCCGAGCAATGTATCGTGACAAAAGGAACCTTGCGGTTGCCCACGATGGCAGCGAGGCGCCGATGGTATCTGGTAGAGGGTCCAAGTCCACCCCGCTCCTTTCCGATGCCCTCAGGTTAAGCTGCTTGAAGAAGATGCGTGCAAAGGTTGATCCTGCTGCGCTTCCCACTGCAAGACATCATCAGTCGACGGCTTCGGCTGATCTGAAGGGGGGCCATACCATATTGATCTTGGGTAAAACGACTAGGGCCGCCGATGGACAGAACCCCGACCTCCTCGGCTTCTGTTCCAGGGAACGACACATTCACGTCCTTATCAGAGGCTTGTCTCGGCAATCGGGATCCATTATCTGCCCTGGGGGGGTCGTTGTATGTCTCCGATGCTGTGTGTGCCTGTTGCAGCCTCGCTTTCAGACGTTCAATCTCGGTTTGCAAGGCAAGTATCGCACTGTAAGGATACGAGACACAGTCTGTGATGTTGCACTCTTCATTATGACGAGTGCATGCTGCGCAGCGTGGCACTTTTTGGTCGCACTTTGGCTGCTATCAGTTCGAGACCCGATGTGATAGGGGCTCGCTGGGCCAGGTGTCGCCGACTCACTTTGACCTTCCTCGCGTGACACCGAGCACAAGCCTTTGAGACCGAGGGCTGAAGGTTGTAAGTTGGTAGTGTCTCCATGACAGCGGACCAGTGGCTATGCTCCTTGCGCGGGTATCCAGGGCCGAGCGGTGTTATACGAGTGTGTCGTTGAGCCTCGGACAGGACCGAGGGACCTTATCTACAGCGCGCCGAGTGCGGAGAGATAAGGTTCACTCAGTTTGATGTCTGATAACGACAGATACCAGCTCGATGGCGTGCCCAATCCTGATGGAGAAGTTCATCCCCATATTTTCGGGATTGGCCGAGTCATGAAGTGATCCAGTGCCACTAGGCTCGGTATGGGCCGAAGTGACTCGCGTATTTCATCGAGAGGGCGGGATCAGAAGTCGATTTTCTTATATTCTTCGTTGATTTCTTGATTCGAGTTGACTCACGCTGAAATCATCGGAGGAACACGGACTCTAGCAAGCATTGCGACAATTGACAACGGTGCGCATCGGGATGTCTGCGGAACAGCACGAGCAAGGCAGCCATGCCGTCGTTCCCAATTCGAAAAATGACAGTATCTTGGTACAGTTGTTGCGTTGAACCTAACTTGGAGAAAGTTGGTCACTGACAACACTGCCTATTCAGGTCGGGATGCGCGATGGAGTGAGTGGTGAGTTCCGCCTTGTGCCAAGGGCAGAGGCGTCGGTCTCGGTCTTCGACTCGAACTTTCTTGTCGGTGATGGTATCTGGGTGAGTGATCACGGACTTGGATTTCCAGCTCGAACTCATCCTAACTCTTAACCAGGAGGGTATTCGTGCCAACAACGGAAGGGTGCAGTTTGCCCGTGAACATATCAACCGCCTCTTCCAGTCAGCCAAGGCCATGTTCATGGACTTGGGCCTCAGCAAGGGTGCCCTTTTGAACCTCATCCACCAGACTCTTGATGCGAATTCCATGCAGGATGAACCTCATGTTCATCTACGCCTCGTGGTCAGTCGCGGTTTAAAAGCAACACCGTACCAAAATCCTAAGATCAACATTGGGCTGCCACTCATCGTGATCATCCCTGAGGTCAAGGCCGTTGCGTCATCGGCCAAGGACAAGGGACTTCGACTAGGAACCACATGGGTACGACGTGGTCCTCCCGACGTGAAGGACGAGCAGTGGAACCACATCTCCAAGGCGACCGACGTGCAAGCCTGCATCCACGCCAACTTTATGAACGTAGACGAGGCGTTGATGCTGGACTTGCGAGGGTTCGTCAAGACGGGCAACTCTGTCAACTTCTTCATTGTGCGCGGAGACGAAGTGTGGGCACCTACCAAGGACAACCAGATGCAAGGCATCACGAGGCAGAAGACCATTGACGTGTGCCGTGCCAACGGTATCAAAGTGCGGGAGCTTGACTTTGCTCTGACCGAGGTGTACGGAGCGGACGAGGCTTTCTGCACAGGCACTTTCCCCTCGCAGATTCATGTCACGGAGGTCGATGGTAGGACAATTGGCACTGGCAAGAGGGGACCGGTCACGGAGAAGATACAGAAATTGTATACGGAAAAGGTCAAGGCGGATGTCGAACGACCACGATCTGAGATCCAGGCTGAGGTCGAGGCATCGAGGGAGTTGAGTTTCCTCGCCAAGCTGTAGACGACGTACACCATGTTAGGCAGAAATCAGATATGTCTCAACGAGATGAGCTTGTTCAGGAGATTCCAAGTTCCAACTCAAATATCAAAAATAAAAAATCAATGAACACAGTCTTGCGGTGATCACTGATCATTATGTCATGCGGCGTGGCCCACGGCCAGTCCATGCAACCTTGGTAGCTCAACTGTCTACATGCACTTGCCACACAGTTCTCTTTCATTGATTTCTTATCATTTTTTGGTCATTCTGCCTGAATGTATCCCCTATCTCTGCAATCAGAGTCTCGCTGGATATCGCTTCTCCTGGTGGCGCTCTAGCTCGGTAGCGTCCGAGATTCCTTCGGTGGCGCCCGAGCTCGCCCCCGACGACATCCACCTGGCATCCCTGCGAGACTTGGATGCTCACGTATATATCAAATGCATCCAAGACAGAATCCCAGAAGGTGCCGCCGCACGACTTCATCTCGCTTGAAGAGCTGAACTCAGGGAAAAGCTCCAGTTCCAGCAGCGACTCTCCGTCACGCTGCGTTCCATTACTACCACTCAGGCTTTTACCTATTCTCTTCCAAAGATCGCCAGCCAACATGGACAACCACTCCGCGTCCAAGCCAGAAGATATGGTCTCAACAGAGACTGGAAGGGCATCTCCGGGTCCAGGTGTAGTTGAGGATCTGAGCAAAGCCCAGGCACGGCGGCTTGTCTTGAAGACCGACCTAGTGGTGACGCCACTGGCGGTCTTAGCGATGACCCTGGCTTTCTTGGACAAGGTACGACTCCAAGAGAACAAGCGTGTCAATTTCAGGCCATTACTTACACCTGGAAACAGAACGCCTTGGGTTACGCTGCCGTATTCGGAATCCGCGACGACGCCAACTTGAAGGGCCAGGATTACAGCTGGCTGAGCAGTATCTTCTACTTCGGGTACTTGGCCATGGAGTTTCCCAACCTCTGGCTCATGACAAAGGTCCCAATTGGAAAGTACATTGGCGTGTGCCTCACCTTGTGGGGAATTTCACTTTGCTTCATGGGTCTGTGTCACAACTTTGCGGGATTGGCCACGATTCGTTTCCTGCTTGGTGTCTTTGAAGCTGCCGTGCTCCCATGTATGATGCTTCTCAACTCCATGTGGTACCGCAAGGAGGAGCAGCCGCTACGCACTGCCTTCTGGTACAATACTCTTGCTGGAGTATTTGGTGGCATCTTATCTTACGCCATTGGACAGATCAACGGATCCCTGCCGACTTGGAAGGTAGGCAACGTTCAATGATCTGGGACGGCGTCCTATCGCTTGTGCAACAATAGGCTGACAAAAACAGTACATCTTCATTATTTATGGTGCAGTCACAGTTTCTATCGGCGTGTTGATCTTCTTCGTCCTCCCAGACTCACCATCCAAGGCTTGGTTCTTCACCGATCAGGAGAAGCGCCTGGCACTTGTTAGACTCGCCGAAAATCAGACCGGAGTAGAAACTCATCAAGTGAGTGCGAAGCCATTCAAAACAATCCGTCCATTGACAAAATTGGCAGAAATTCAATACGAAGCAAGTGCTCGAAGCACTTCGCGATCCGAAATGCTGGTGCATTTGGCTTTGCGCCTTGGGCTACGCGGTTGTCAATGCAGGCGTCACAAATTTCAACCCCCTCATCATCGCCGGCTACGGGTTCTCGCAGACCAAGACTGTTCTCATGGCCACACCCCAGGCCGCGGTGGCCATGGTTGCGGGTGCCACCTTGACTGCTATAACCTTCTGGGTGCCCAACATGCGTTGTGTCTTCTGGATTATAGCGTCCCTCATTGGAATGGGCGGTGCCATTATGGTCCATGTTCTCGATGTTGAAACGCATAGAGACGCATCACTGGCCGGAGTGTACCTCATGGGCTTCTACAACGTACCCTGGGTGTTCATGCTGAGTTTGTCTTCGACGAACACCGCTGGCGCGACCAAGAAGAGCTTCATGGGAGTGTCCATTGCTGTGGTCTATGGTACGATTAGCTTCATAATTCTCAAGGATACCATGACTGACCTTCTTTCATAGCTGTCGGGAACATCGTTGGACCCCAATTCTTCCTCCAGGAGCAAGCGCCACACTACCCGCTCGGGATCGGGAGTATGCTTTGCGCTTTTGCAATGATGGCAGCCGCTGGTGTCTTGTACTACGTTCTTTGTGTGGTGGAGAACAAGAGGCGCGATGCCAAGTATGGGAAGCCTCAGGACGTTGTTCAACATGGCCTGGAGATCAACAGGTCCGACGAGACGGACAAGCAGAACCATACCTTTCGGTACACGTACTAGGCCAGAAGTTTGCGAATCTGTCCATTTCGCCTTCAATTAATTTTCTGTAGTCTTGCATCTGGATGACATTCCAAACTCATCTATAGTAAATATTCTCCGCATCTGAACTTTAAAGGGGTGACAGACTGACAGTCTCTGGACCTGACGTTCGAAAGTATAAGACAAGAAGCCTTCTCTTCCAAGCCTTAACCCGAGAAGAACTGCCGTCGCAACTCTGATGAAGCAATAAGTTAAATGTTCCGCGCTACTCAATCTACCAGTTGACATGCAAGAATCCAAACGGCTGCTTCGACATGAATATTGAGGGGTTGTCTGTCCTGAAAACTTTACAGGTTTATATACAACAAATTCGGGAGTACTTTCCATCATCCGGTATGGTGTAGTGGCTAACATTTGACGCTCTCATCTGCTCAACAGTTGTGAAGTTCCGTCAAGCCCAGGGTTCGATTCCCTGTACCGGAGACATTTTTTGCTTTACAGACCGACTTTCTACTGTAACACCTTGATCTTCACATTCGGACACTGCATCCATCCATTTCGGTATTTGCTTTCTTTTCATTATGCACACTTCGCGGTGGAGAATAAGCAAGTTGGGTTGTGCTTCACCTCAACACCAACCGGCTGGCGATTTTTTTGAATACAGTAGGATGTGTGTAGTACACGTATTGCATTATTCAAGTAGGATCCTTCTTATGTTCGTCTCTTCTGAGCAATGTCTAAGCTCAGCAGTAAGTATATACAAGAATCGCCCCTGGTCGAGGAATGACCAGATGTGTCACAGTTTCCGGATGCAAGCCGATTTTATCTCGTCATGTGGAACACTCTACGAAGTGCCCACGCAGGCAACAAAGGCGTTGCCAGAAGCACCGGTGTGGGTAATGGTTCCCGCGAGGGCGCACGAGTCCTCGGTGAAAACGACGCGATCAGCACCGGGCGAGCCTGCATGGATAATTAGCACTGTTCTCGAACCCCTTGGCTGGCGAAACTACTACATACCTCCGGTGTACACGCCGCCCGAAATGATGGGGAACTCTTGAAACGGACCGTCCAAGCCCTTGAAGTCAAAGCCCTCGTAGTTGTTATAGCGGTGAGGGTAGCTGTTGACATCGGAGCCGCTCTCAAAGTAGGAGCAGCCCTCGTCGATGGCATTAGAGACCTGCTGAGCGGTGTAGGACTTGCCACCGCAGTCGGCGGGCTCGTCGCGTGTGACAACAGTCGGGGCAGCGCTGACGACGGTCAGCCCGAGGAAGATGGCGGCGAGAGAGAGCTGCATGCTGGCGCTGGGTTGCGGAGGGATCAAGCCGGAGGGATCTTCGAGGGTAAGACTCTAGCGACACAGCGATGGGATGATTGTGCTCAAGCTGGCAGCGCTGAGAGAGAAAGTGGCATCTATCTGCTTCAGCGCTGGAAGACCGTCCTCTTATACATGATACATGCCATTTCCGGAGCTGAGCAGGTCGTGGACAAAGCACACATCAGTTCAAAGGTGCCGCAGATCTTGCGACGCTGCTAGGTCTCACTAGCTCACCTCTGTCCAATGCAAGCCAATGTCGCGCATGATCGACTTCTTACAATGAAACGTTATCCAGTGGGGATGTCGTATCGTCGCCATGTGAATGGGGATGATCCATGCTGCTTCACCGTTTCACGGGAGCTCGTTGCGGATGCGGAAGGTCGTGGTGCTGAATCGACCGCTGACTCGTCAAGACCCTCGGGCGCCATTGAGGGATCGGCACTGGCCCCGTCGTGGACCTGACATGGCGGCTTTGAGGTGCCGTGATAGATCATGACACCATGGCAAAGTCGCTTTGCGGGATGCCCAGACGGCAGCTATGGTGTTGGCGTGCTCCGGCCGGGGTGCAAGTTATGGGATTCTCCCCCGTCTAGACTTTGGCGTGATGTCGAGTGTCACTTGTATTTCACCTCGAATAAGTTGAGACCAATCGAAGTTTATGATTGCCAAACCCCGGGAGCGAGGCCAGCGGTTTCGAATCCTGAATGGTGCATCTGCATCACGTTGTATCGTGTCGCTCCTTGTGGGGGCTCAGGAGGTCTGTCTTCGATGTTCATGTTAGTTGACTAGCGGTGATGATGCTCCAGTTCACCAATCCGCACCATGGGCACTGTGAAAGGATAGCTCAAAGTGGGCCGCGTCTACCCAGCTTCCAGACACGAAAGGATATGCCGATCTCTGCAACATTGGTGCTGTTTGAGGAAACCCAGGGGCCACAGCGCTCGGTCGTCGTTGGCAATTGTTAGATGGGATGTTGTTGCTTGCCCCCACGGAGGAGTTTACGTCTCGAAAGTCGTTGCTCGACATGTCTCTCAAATCGCAAAGGCGATTATACTCGATTGTTGCATTACATGCTAATTACATATCGGAATCGCATATTTCGAGGCTTCCCTTAGTCACGAGTCCACGATGTGATCTCCAAAGCTGGAAGTATCTGTTTTTGTTAAAATGAGTACTACGTTAAAGTTGTTTCGTAAGTTTGTATTCCAGTGCACGAGTAAGACTCAATAGTTGATTCTGCCGTCCGAATACAGCAAATGACTTCCAACCGCACTGAGCGCGATCACTCGCCTCCGCCCTCTATCGAACAGAGCCAGCCCGTCTCATCAATTACGCCCTCTTCTTCAGGACCACTGGGCTAGAAATAGGGTTAAAACGTGGCAAGGCTCCAACACTCGCTGGGCGTGGTACGAAACGACTCATCGACATGCTCGATCATGATCAGAATCGACCCCCCAAACGACGTAGGTGGACTCCCGGAAAGTCACTTTCTGTCAGCGACAGTACGTGCGCGCCAATCGACCAGGTCGAGCTATGGCTCCCAGACCAGCGGTGGCCACGAGAATACTTCGATCAGACATAGAACAACCACTTGCCCGAAAGGAATCGACCTCGCCCATTGTCTGCAAACGCTCAGACTCTAGCACATCTGCAAACCAAGCGACCAAATACCAAGAGAACACAAGAGCACTCCATACGGAGATCCACAATACGAGTTGTCTCTAGAGACAAAGGGTTTTTTTTTCTTTATGACCAACTGCAAGCTTGGCCCCTTGGTTCCTAGCAAGACCCTTTCCAAGAGATTGCTTCAAGCGAAGCAGATGGTCCCCTAGGACACGCTTTTCCGCGGCGACGTTTTCAAATCCACCCATCAAAACATTCACAACGGGAACGAGACCAGCATCATTCAAGACATTGCTCGACTCATCGTTCCGTCTGCCGAGAGTCTGGCTGCGTTGGACGCCAAACACATCGATCAGTTAGTGGAGAGTGTCAACGACGGCTGGGATACTCGGTCCCGTGGACTGGCACTCGTCCCCAACCAGACCACTCTGTAGGGTTCAGGCGCGAGGCGTTCACAGAAGGATCAGCTTGCCAAGCTGTCGCCCTTTCTTGGCAACTTTGTCGCTGGCGAACATTCTTTGTTCATGAGCACGTACTACATGCTTACAGCTGCTTACAGTATTGCTTTCGCGGTACGGGGAAATGTCGAGCTGTTACGCGTTGTGAAGCGTGAAGGCGAGGTCGACCGGAAGATCCTTTCTGGCCGCGTCAGCACTGCAGTTGGTCACATTCCATGTTCGTGTTGGCTCGGCTCTTTGGTGGCCTGCAATGCCTGCATCACCCTGCGCCTCAATGCAGAGCGAGCAAGCAAGGGTCATGGCGATGTGGCCCGGTCTAAAGCGAGTGAAGCGACCCGAGGTCGCGTGTCTCGTGGTCAGTCGTGCGCCTACTTGGTAGCTTTTGCCCGCTGTGACGCGAGTTGATTCCATGTCCAGTCTTGAGCAATGAGACGGCACGCCGCGCAGGCACTATGGTTTCTGGAATTATTAACCTCGAGGACGGAAATGGCTGAACTGGTGGGCTATCAGCGGTAAAGCCTAGGCTACAATGCCAAGTCAATCATGCCAGGGGCCTGCCGCCTGTGGAATTTCCGGGGCCCATAAGGCTCCAGGCCAACCCACGGGAGCTTGGCAGGCCTTTCAGAACATGAACTCACATGGTCTTAAATACCACCTTGCCGAACCGTGGACTCATCCTGGAAAACTTCCGAGTCAGAGCTTGTCTGTCTAAGACACACAGTTTCAATCCTCTCCCCTCAGCTAGCCGTCCTTTTCTTTCCCATCGCTCACCAACGCCGGGAACGCAAGATGCGTCCACGTCCAGTCCTGCTCTCCACAATCACCCTGGCCTGCGCTCTCCCCCCCACAGCTCACGCCTTTCAGTTCACCGGCCCCGACTCGGCCGACAAACTCGACCTCGCCAAGCCCATCACGGTAGAATGGAGCGCCACGGAAGGATCCCTCCACGTGCCAGAGGCCCGCTCACTCGAGCTCTGGTTCTCCGCAGTCACTGGCGATAGTGGTAGCCAGGCTAGCTGGCAGCTTGCCGCCAACCTGTCCATCTCGAGTCCTACCTCGTACGAGTGGGACCCCAGCAGCATCGTGGAAGGCATCCAAGACATCGACGGGACTCTCTCGCCAGAGGCGGTGCACAACTTCGAGGCTAGGCTGCTTGATGTGAATGGGAACAGGCTGGCAACGGTTGGGAGCGACAACTACGCTGTCGAGGGCTTTGACTTTGTTGAAAACAGTGTCGGCGGCGAGAGGACGCGGGCTAGGGTCTACTTGGCCGTTGTTGGTGCGGCGGCAGGAGTGCTGCTTGGGGACCTGTAGACGCGTTTAGGACATGGGGACTGCAACTTGAACTGACTAGATCATTCGCAAGCAACATGGATGTCCGAAGTGAAGGGGCTGACGCCACACATGAAGATTCAGAAGGCTGGGATTGCTGGAGACCCTGCACGATCACTGCAAGGAGTAGAGGGTTGTAAAAGATGCGAGCGACGATGAGATTATTTGTCAGGTCGCTGATGAGCATGATAGCTACTATCGCAACTTGGAGGCTGCCCCTGCGCTATTCATCACGAATGGCAAAACGCCTTTATGGTGTAGTAGTCTGCGCTATCGCAACAACGGCCTTGTCCAGAATTGGCTTGCTTTTTCGCGCCCTTGTCTTTGTTCTCATGAATAAACCCTGCCCGCATTGCGAGCGTCTGTCTTTTGACTAGGAGCAGGGTTGAAACATACCACGGCACGTCTTTGTGATTGAGTTAATCAGCATCTGTTTCCCAGGGAGACTGGCGCAGACACCGTCTGAAATGTGATAGGTATCCCTTGACCAGGCGCAAAAGATAGAACCTCTAGTTGAGAACCTAATAGCGACAGGTTTCATCACATGCACCCGGCAAGCCATGGGCAAAGCCATGGCCATGAATGAGATGATTGTCTTCTTGAGCATGTTGAATACGCTGGAGGGTCGAGGTTCTTGTGGTTTGATAATATCGGCCGAGGAAAGGGCGAGTGCTGTGTGGTTTGAAGATCCCCAAGTCCCCCCAAGCATGCTTTTATACTTGTTGGAAACAGCAAATCAAACAATTACTCCACATTCTGGTACCACAACCACATGCCCTTGAGTCTCTTGATAGCCTCACTTTTGGTCGAGAAACGATATTGCGCAGTAAGCGCCAAGCCGCCTTGGTCTCTCCGCCCCAATGAGCCCTCACCTGAGTGTCAGAACCGGTCTACTGTTGCTTTCATTCTATGCAGCAGACTGAAAGTACGGCCTCCCGCCTGTCTGATCTGCAGCGGGACCTAGCGGAGCCCAACGTGCCTACAGGGCACACGATAGCCGGAGGCCAGTGAAAACGCGAACCAAATGCTCAGCAGTCTGTCGTGTTTCTTTCTCGATAATTCAGCAGAGCTCACGTTCCAGAACACCCGAATTGGATCGTTCTTCTCGGCGACGACTATTGGATATGAATAATAGACCTTGGCCCTGCCTACACATATGAGCTTGGATGACGGACTAATCGTTTATATGACGACTGGCCCCGCGCATTCCCTCGGCTGTCATAGGGAAAACAGTTCAATTGGCGTGGCGGCGAGGACTTCATGTTGTGTGACCAACAAAACCAATAGTCCACAATGTGGCATAGATCATCTTGCCTCATACGACAACGAACACCCTCTGTTGTGGGTCACAGGCAACCTCCACGCTGCTCTGTCGTCCTTAACTATTGCAAGTGAGCGTGCAGAGACTAACGGCTTACCTAGACTTGGTTCAGGCCGGCACCTCTACAAACACGACGCGACCAAGCTTTCACAGTGACGCGGCCCATTTACCGTCATTAAAACGAGCCCTCGCATGCCAAGTCACTAAGATAGGCCCAGTGTGGAAAATTGTTACCTGAAGCCGGCCTAGCTGGGTCCTCCCAGTGCAATTAGATAGTACAGCTAGCTAGAGATGCAAGATACATGGAAATATCCAAGGGGACCGAAAGATAGTTACCGTCTTGGTAACCCGTACACCAGTTCGTGGTGACGGTAGGATAGGCTTTGATAGCAATGACACGAGATGCTCTTCCAAGGCGTACGATCCCTCGCTGTTCCTCTAAGACAATGAACGGTCGCTAGGTGTGACATTAGACTTGGAGCAGATGTTCCGTCTTTCGACGCTGTGCCTCATGTAGTCTGCGGTGCAACACATGTGACATGTCCAATCTCATCTATTGGCCGGGTGACTGCACGCCTGGTCAAAAACAGCCGGTCAGGCCTTGCATTCCACGATAACTGATGAGATTGCACGATTGCTCCATTTCTCCACTGCCATCTCTGTCTGTTTCCTAATATCTCGTCACGCATGCCCATCAGGGTGCGAGATGCGGCGTCCCGCCGCCCCCACAGAACAAGGTTAGGCTACAAGATTTAACCATGAATCAGGCTTTAATTAATTAGCAGACATGCTAAACCTGGGGAGATGAGAGAGCCCCAGCCGCCAAGATCATTCCATACTTACAGTTGTCGTTCCCCCATGGGCTTCTACCAGTATACCCCACAGCCTCCCAAATCGTGGGTGAACAAGCATGAATTCGGGTAATTTATGCTTACATGTCTCACAAATTGGCTGGCGCCAAGGTCACCCATCTCGGTGGTCCAGACCCTTTGCGCCCTGCACCGCCGCGATCGTTTTCGATGCCGGATTTCCGAAACGCATGCTCAGACGAATGAGCGTCCTTGTAAATAGATTGCAGCCCTACATCCACATGCACGTCGAAAGGAAGCAGCCGTCTTGGTAGGGTCTGGTCCTCGCTGCAATTTCATGGTGCCTAGTCAGTGGTCTTAGCGCAACAACAAGTCGCAGACCGGCAACACGCACGTGGACGTTGTTGCAAGCACTTGAGCTAGTGCCGTTCCCCGGACATACGGAAGAGTCTCCAAGCAGGAGCTTCGCATCCGTGGGCCAGAGCTTCCACAGCATGACGAATAGAATGTGTTCTGACCAGAGATGCGGCGCGGGACTGCAAGATCTAGGCGGCAACCAAGGACGCCACACCTTCTAGAAGAGGCCGAAGAGCTGGTTCTGAGGCTTTGGTCCGGCGCTAGCGCTAGCGTTCGTTCCATGTGCCGTCTTAGTCTTGAGTCGTGACTTTTCCGGCCCTGATTCATGCGTGTAAGACGGGAAGAGAAAGAGAAGAAACGCTCCCAGGCTGCGGGGAAGAGGGACCCGGGATCCATCGACCGGCCTATCGAGTCAATACTCTACTCATTGCCCACGCTCATTAAGCCCAGCCGTGCTCATTCGAGTTGGCAGTAGCCTCGACTATGGCTGAGACCTCGCGGCTCATTGGCGGTGCATTCTGCCGCTTCGGACTCCCGGACCAAGGGGTTCCAATGGCAAGGATGGGCAGAATTCTTTGGGGGACCATGGGGTAATTCGTCGCTCGGAGCCTCGGATGAAGGGGGTCTGGGCAGTAGACTAGTCTCGGTGTGGGATAGAATGCTCCCATCAATCCGTGCGTGCGTTCAAGCGTAGAGATTCCGAGGTCGCACCAGGGTCGAGGCAGGCAGATAACGCGCGCGTTGCGTTACAAGGGCGCTTGCATATAGAGCAGAGTCCCATCGGCCATCTCACTGATCCCCCTCTTCCTGTCTCTTGAGCGTCCTTGTGTGAGCGGCCTTCCCATATTTCTGCTCCTCACTGATACTACCATCACCTTCCCTTCTTCGAGTGGCACTCTGACACACAAGGGCAGCCTCGCAGTGGCAAGAAAGATGGACTCGACTGGTGTCCAGAAAAGACCTGAGGGCAACGCCAACCTGGAGACGTCCTCCACCGAGAAGAATCTTCACGACACAGATGTCGCCCTAGGCTCGACCGAGGTTGAGTCGGCCGGCTTCGACTTTGCGCGGACCAAGAAGCTGTTACGGAAATGCGACAAGGCGCTTCTACCGTTTCTGGCGCTGCTGTACCTGCTCTCGTTCCTAGACCGCACCAACGTTGGCAACGCCAAGCTGGCTGGCTTGGAAGAAGACCTGAACATGAATGGGAAATGGGATTACAATGTTCGTCTCCCCCTGCCTGCTTCATTCGAGAGAGATATTGGGACTAACACGAGTGACAGGTTGCTGTGTCCATGTTTGTGATCCCCGTGCGTCCCTGTTGGCCGACGTGAATAGCTAACAGGTCAGCTTCTTCCCCTTTTATGTCGCAGCTGAAATGTGAGTACGTCCACTCTCGCTGGATGTAGCAAAAGAAAGCTCACAAACAACAGCCCGTCCAACATGGCCATGAAGCGATTCCGCCCATCGATCTGGATCCCCTCCATCATGGTCGCCTGGGGCTTCTGCACCATCATGCTGGGTGTCGTGCACAACTATGCCGGCCTTTTGGCATGTCGCGCAGCTTTAGGTCTGGCCGAAGGTGGCCTGTTCCCTGGCATCACCTACTAGTGAGCACAATGCCCTTTCCCGAGCCATTGTGTGATACGTGTTCGAAATTGGCTGACACGAGCGCGGCTCAGCATCACCATGTGGTACAGACGACACGAGTGCGGCCTGCGCATGGCCATCTTCTTCTCCGCCGCCACGGCCGCCGGTGCATTTGGTGGCCTGCTCGCATTTGGCATCATGCAGATGGATGGCACGGCAGGTCTCGGGGGCTGGAACTGGATCTTCATCCTCGAGGGCATTGCGACGTTGGTGATTGGTACATCAGAGCTTCTCTCCTCTCTCAGAGTACAACACGCACTGACAACAGATATGTAGCCATCACCGCCTTCTGGGTCATGTACGACTACCCGGCGACCGCCAAGTTCCTCGAAAAGGAGGAAAAGGCCGAGATTGTGCGCCGGCTGGAGCACGACCGCAGCGTGCTCTCGGACGAGTTCAAGATCCAGTTCATGTGGGACGCCTTCAAGGACTGGAAGATCTACGTCCACATGCTCATCACCATTGGCATCTACACGCCGCTGTACTCCATCTCGGTCTTTATGCCGTCCATCGTCAAGGGTCTGGGCTTCAGCAACGAGATCGCGCAGCTCATGACGGTGCCGCCGTACTTTGTCGCCTGCCTCTTCACCATTGGCGGCGGCTGGCTCGCGGATCGACACGGGCAGCGCGGTATCTACATGATGGGCTTCTGCCTCGTGGCGTGAGTTCTGGTTTTGACACATCGTGTTTGCGCATATATGCTGACTTGCTGGTAGGATGATCGGCTTTGCCATCCTAGCGGGCGCGGACAACCTCGGGGCCAAGTATTTTGGCTGCTTCCTCATTGCGTCGGGCATCTACCCCAACGTGCCACAGGGTGTGGCATGGAACGGCAACAACATTGGCGGCTCGCTGAAGCGCGGCGTCGGCATTGCCATGCACGTTGGTTTCGTAAGTCTCCCTCGGGAATTCTGGAGGTGTGTAAGCACGAGCTAACAACAGGCAGGGCAACCTTGGAGGTGCTGTCGCAGGCTTCGTGGTGCGCGCGCAAGAGGCGCCTCACTACCGCTCTGGACACCTCACACTGCTTGCCACCACAACCATGAGCTTTGTTCTCTCGGGGTTCATGACATGGTATCTGCGCCGGGAGAATGCGCGTCGGGAGCGCGAGCACAAGGCTCCCACGGAGTACACGTACGAGGAGAAGCTCACGCACAAGGAGGATGGCGACAACGCGCCATTTTTCAGGTACACGGTCTAGCACGGGTGGTGATGTTGACAGCGTTGGACTGCTGATGGCGGTGCTAGTGTCAGAGATGGTTTGGCTGGTCTGCAGAGGCCGGTAGAAGAACAGAGCATGCTTGGAATGAAGACGGATTGCTTGGCGATGATCATCGCTGCTTGTTTGCGATGCGCTTGAAAGGGAGCATCTCCTCGGACTGTATAGGTTAAGCGGATTAACTAGGAGAAGAGCATCGTTCACTCTGCCTACCCGGCACATCATTCTCTCTGGTCGCCGATGGTTGGCAGATAGCCGTAAGAGTGGGTCTTGAACTCGGACTTCAACGTCCAACAATCGGTCCTCATCACACCGTCAGACCCCACGAAGCGTACGCCAGACCAGAGATCTGGCATGCTCTTCACGAGAGGCATTCCAAGAATAAGATGACGAGCCCCCAAGAGGACCTGGACCCTCGCCAGGCCTCCGACGCGTCTCCCCTCCTCCATGGCCACGCTCGCCACCACGATGAGCCGGACTCGTACAATGGCGACCTTCTCACCACCGCAGAAACGCGCAATCTCGCACGGGGTCTTTCCCAGCGTCACCTCTCCATGCTCGGCATCGCCGGCGCCATTGGCACGGGTCTCTTCCTCGGTCTCGGCGGGGCCGTCCAGTCCGGCGGTCCTCTCGGCGCGCTCCTCGGGTACGCGACCATCGGCCTCGTCGTCTGCGCCGTGCAGTTCGCCCTCGGCGAGACGGCGGCTCTCCTACCCGTCACGGGCAGCTTCGTCCGACACGCCGAGTTCCTCGTCGACCCGGCGCTTGGCGTCGCGCTGGGCTGGAATCTCGTCTATGGCAACTGCCTGTCCATCCCGAGCGAGATCACGGCCATTTGCGTGCTGTTCCAGTTCTGGACGGATGCCAACCCGGCCATCTTCATTGTCCTCTTCATCGCGCTCACCGTGGTCGTCGGCTTTGCGCGCATCAGGGTCTTTGGCGAGGTCGAATACGTCTTCGCCTGGATGAAGACCCTTCTCGTCATCTTCCTCGTCCTTCTCGGCGTCGTCATCGCCTCTGGCGGCATCTCGGGTACGCCCGCCACGGGATTCAACTACTGGCGCGATCCAGGTCCGTTCGTCGAGTTCATCGCACCTGGTCATCTGGGTCAGTTTCTGGGATACTGGCAGGCGTTGGCCGGGGCGGTGTTCTCGTTCGCGGGAGTCGAGAGCATCGCCATGGCGGCGGCCGAGACGCAGAACCCGCGCAAGGCGATCCCTGCCGCGTGCAAGCAGGTCTTTCTGCGCATCTTCCTGTTCTACATGCTGGCCATCTTCGTGGTGGGCCTCCTGGTGGCGAGCAACGACCCGCGACTGGATGGATCCTCGGGGACAGCTGCGCAGAGCCCGTTTGTCATTGCCGCATCGGCCGCTGGGATCCCCCTGGTCCCATCTATTGTGAATGCCGTGGTGATCACCTCTGCATGGTCAGCCTCGAATCAGGCCCTCCTCTCTGGGACGCGTGTGCTGTACGGGTTAGCCCTCAAAGGCCAGGCGCCGCGTGTCTTCTTGCGCACGACGAGCTGGGGCACGCCGTACATGTGCGTCCTTGTGTTTGTGGGTGGCATGATGCTCAGTTTCCTCAGTCTGTCGAGCGATGCGATAACAGTTTTCTGGTGGTTTGTGGACCTGACGGCCGCTGGGGTGCTGGTGAGCTGGACGGCCATCTTGGGCAACCACATCAGGATGAGGAAGGCCTTCAAGGTGCAAGGGATACCGGAGTCGAGGTTACCATGGTACAACTGGTGGACAGGTGAGTCTTGCGTGGTGACATCCTGCGGAGACTGCATGAATGGCTGACACCGTGTCAAACAGAGTACTCGTCCCACGCAGCACTGGTCATGTGCGTCACGATCCTGTTGACGAGTGGCTTCGCCGTCTTCACGCCTGGTAACTGGGACCCCAGCCAATTTGTGTCTTCCTATCTGTAAGTCAAGACTCAACTGAAAGATTCGTCGTGGCACGCTCGCTGACGGTGCGTAGGGACATTCCTCTCGTTGCCGGTGCATTCTTTCTTTGGAAAAATTGGAAGAAGACAAGCATCGTGTCCCTCAAGCAGATACCGATATCTGCCGCTTTGGAACAGGCCGAGGGATCGGTATGAATCAGCCATGCATGTAGGCAAATGGACAGCGTCTCGGTCGCTCTGCTCGTCCGCCTGTACGTCCACGTCTTCCCACACGCAAGCACGTGGTATTATGAACCTGCGTCTCCGCGGTTCTGGCTTGGGCATCTGGGGCAGGGTTTCCGATGAACAAATAAGATCTGCCGAGCACACCTCCCTTCCCCCACGCGGAGAAAAAGAGGAGCCAAGACGGGCGGACCCCAACCTCCTCCCACCATCACACTCGCCCACCATTCGGCCAGCGGCGCCGTTGACTGAAGACGAACGGCGGCTCCCTGCCCGCTCCAACGGCAGTAGCGTCGTCGTCGCTCACCTCCACGTCGGTCAATGTGGCCAGTGGATGGATGGGGCTCGAAGTGGGAGAGATGTTGAGAGATGAGGGAAATCCGGGGTCAGTGTTCCTCTTTGCGGGGAACAAGTCAATTATCTATAAGCTGACCTTGTCCTCGCTGAATCCCGCCTTTGTTTTCCTGGGCTCATCTGCAGTGCCATCTTTGCTCGACAGAAGTGTGCAGCTATCACCCCGGTTACGATGGCGGCGCACCAAGAAGACAATGACCAGCGCCTGAGCGCAGAGCAGCACCGGCTCCAGCACCAGCCGACCCACGACGTCGAGAAGCTCAACTCGACGCACCAGGAGGACGATGTCATTGACAAGAGCGATCCCGTCCGCGAGGAACACTACTCGGGCGCCGTGGCCAAGTCGTCCGCCGAGGAGATCAAGCTGGTCCGCCGTCTCGACCTCTTCCCCATGCCCACCCTCTGGATCATGTACTTTCTCAACTACCTCGACCGCGCCGCCATCACGCTCGCCCGCCTCAACGGTATCCAGGACGACCTCGGCCTCGAGGGCTCGCAGTACAACACGGCCGTCTCCATCCTCTTTGTCGGCTACATGCTGGGCCAGATCCCGTCCAACATGGCCCCTGACCCGCGTCCGCCCCTCGTGGTGGATGGGCTCCTTTAAGATCGCCTGGGCCGTCGTCAGCGCCCTCACCGCGCTCGCCAACGACTATGTTAGCATTGTCCTCACACACTTCTTCCTTGGCGCCGTCGAGGCCCCCTTCTACCCGGGCGCCCTGTTCTTCGCCCTCATCGCTTGCTTCACGCTCCCCGACGCGCCTCTGCAGATACGCTGGTTGACTCCAGAGCAGCGTCAGCTCGCACACGACCGTGTGCTCCAAGACACGGTTGGCCAGCGCACCGACGCCTCCATGTGGAGCGGCTTCAAGGAGGCGCTGCTCGATCCCAAGGTGTGGGTGTTCATCTTCAGGCAGCACGTGCACCTAGGCACCAACGGCTTCAAGAATTTTGTGATTCAAGTCTCGCCTCTTCGCATGACAGTCACGGATCAAGGAGATGCTGACCATCTAGTTCCCCACCATTGTCAACACCCTCGGCTTCAGCACCACCGTGACCCTCGTCCTCACCTGCCCGCCCTACCTCATCGCCGGCGGCATCTCCATCTTCTGGGCGAGATCGTCCGGCCACTTCAACGAGCGCACGTGGCACATTACCATTGCCAAGTGCGTGGCCATCCTGTGCTTTGCGCTCGCCTGCGCGACCCTGAACGTGGGTGCGCGGTACTTTGCCATGGTCGTCTTCACCGTCGGCACGTACTGCGTCAACTCGATCCTGCTCGGCTGGGTGGGCAGCAGCTGCGGCGAGACGAGGGAGAATAAGGCGGCCGCGCTCGCCATTGTCAACGTCAGCGCCACCCTGAGCTTTGTGTGGACGTCGGTAAGTTCAGTTGGCCATGGATGAGAGGATGACACCGCGTGCTAATCGTTGGACAGTAACTCTGGCCATCGTGGAACGCCCCTCGATACACCATCCCCATAATCTCCAGCGCTAGCCTGGCCTCCTCCTGCATTCTCGGTGCCTGGATCCTGAGGTGGATGTTTGGACGGCAGAACAAGAAGATTCGTGCTTCCAACTCGGAGGCAAGGCTCTTTTACGCCTATTGAGAGAGCACTCCATGTCGTAATGAACTTGCCAAGAGACTGAGTCCGGAGAAGGACTCTGTGGATGAGGCTGAGGCTACAGCTAGGCAACGCATCAAGCAACCCCCAATCCAACTTCCACTCTTCCTCCGCTCCATCATGGGTTCTTGTCAATGTGAATCGACGTGCTCCCCGCCTATTCCCCCGGGAATGTCACCGATCCCTCAACTCCATGTGCCAAGCCCATCCTTCTCTCCACAGTCCCCGTTGCTGATGCACCCCGTGAGCCATGGTCCCCTCGGCCTCACCCTCCGTCCTCGGCCATCTCAACCGCCCTCCCAGACTCTCCCGCTCCCACAACTTTCCCCCGTGCTGACTTGCAGCAGCAGGACGAGACATGCCGAGCTCCACAGCTGCCTGCGAGCGCTGCCACCGCCGCGAAGTCCGCTGCGACGGTAGAACGTCGTACGCCTCGAGGAGAAGGTCAGGGAATCGACGGCCGAGAAGGATGCGCTGCAGGGCGAGCTGAGACGCCAACGCCAACGTCCGCAACATGATCAGAGCAGCGGAATCAGTCCAGAGACGCCATCAGCCTCCTATGCTGCGACATCGTCGACACCGCAGGGTGTTGGAGGAGACGTGGCTGATCAAGTCGTCCACCTATCCCTCATTGCTGGAGGCGGACAGCACTTTGTCGGGTCTACCAGCGGTCTTCTGCTCGCGAATCTCCTCCAGTCACGCCCACAGGGCCCTTCATCTCTCGACGCAGCATCCGCCTGGCAGCCTTTGCAAAGCGATGGCCATGCGACATCCAGTCTCCCCCCGAAGCCGCTGGCGCAGGATCTCCTCGCGGCGTACTGTAGCCACGACCATCTCTGCTACCCTTTTCTCTCCACAAAGGCCCTCCATCGGTCTCTGGATCTCGTATATGACACGGACAAACCCGGCCCCGTGGACGCCTCCTTTGTCGACATGACACTCGCCATTGGCACAGCACAGGTATTGCAAGTTTGGTTGGAACGGCATCTACGACGCGGAGACGCACTACAGCCGCGCCATGACCCAGCTCGCGGACGTGCTCGCGGACGTGCTCGCGCGCGACGGCATCGCGAGGGTGCAGGCGCTACTCCTCGTGTGCCAGTATCGCATGGGCACGACGTCGAGCGACACGACGAGTGTGTGGCATCTCATTGGCGTGGCAGCCCGGACGTGCCTCGGCGTACGTCCTGCGTGATGAGCAGTCTGAAGGCTCTGGCGCAGCGGAAGAGATGGAGGTCAAGAGACGTTGTTTCTGGAGGCTCGTCGCGCTGGACACAAGCCTCGCTCTCGGCAGGCCCTTTACCATACAGCTGGACGATGTTGAGGTTGACCTCCCGCACTTTGATTCGTTGCCAAAAGGAGACGTCGTCGCGCCGCAGAGCTCCTTGAACTTGACAGGCGCGGAGTATGGCACGCCGCAGTGGCACATGGCGATTTCCATCTTTGCACACATTGTGCGCTACCGACTCATCTGCGGCACGATCATGACCTCGCTTCATCGCAATGCCAACAAAAAGCACAACACCTATTGCTCTTCGACTCACACGGATCACGAGGCCGTTTGCGAGACGCTCTCTCGTGAGTTGCAATCCTGGCTCTCGCAGACGGCTGACCTTCCACTGGTATCGGGCGCCGCTTCATCACCACCATTCTCTTCGTCATCTTCCTCAACATGACAGCAGCGAGGTCAATTCTCCAGCTTTCGTTCGGAAGAGTGGTACCTCCTCTGCTACCACAACGGCATTGTAATGGTCTACCGTCCCTCGCCTTGTCTGAACGACACCACGCGCAACAGCCTCACACTGCAGCACGTCTACACGTCATCACGCTAGTCGATATATCTCTACGCGACACTGTACCGCAGCGGGATCTTGAACTATAGCTGGATCACCATGCAGACCGTCTTCATGTCGGGACTGTCGTACATTTACGCATTGAGAAAACGCCTGCAGGAAGAGGGAGCCCGTCTTTCGAGCGAACCCAGTATCGGCCAGGTGGTCAACCATACGAGAGCCTGCTCAAAGGTCCTGGTCGCCGTTTCCGAGCGGTGGGTTATGGCACATACGTGCTCAGAGCTGTTTGATCGGCTGAGCGGTGCCTTCGTGGCGGACGTGGTCGAGGTCGGAACGTCTTCTTCGCATGTGCGTCCTGTTCCCACCACGCCGCAACAGTTGCCGATGCTCACGCCCACTGGAACGTCGAGGGGGGATGGTGGAATTCTGGACCTGGGCACGGGCGATGGCACAGCAGCAGCAGGACGTCAGCATGTACGGCCAGACGGTAGTGGCGCCTAGATTCGTCAATATGACCGTGGACAGCACCCTCAGGGATTGCTTCCCCGATCTACAGAATCTGGGGTATGATCAGTACCACACCGATGCCATTGCGCAGCTATCACAGGACTGGTTCTTTGGTATTGGCGATCCGGACGGGCGGTACTACTAGCTGAATGGACAATCCTCTCCTGACACTTGATACACGTCCATCTCTGCCTATATGCGCCCCCTCTCCAGAAACCTCTTTGGTACATCAATGTACCGGCTCCGCAGATACTCTGCAATGCCCTTTCCAAGGCCGTCGATGCGATCCGACGACGCAATGCCTCCGTGCAGGTTGTCCATGATCCGGCTACAAATCCTTTGTTAGCAAGATTCCTCACATCACATCACGAGAGCACTCACAAATGTACAGCGTTGATGCCTGGAAACTCAACCCTCTCCACCCTCCTCATCGTGTCCCCCCTGAACCAGTCCTCGCCAAGGAGGCTCTTGAGCTTGCTCGTGCTCAGCAGCATCCGCAGCCAGGGATACTCATCATCATGCCGCACAAAGAAGCCCACGTTGGAGTTGTCCGCCTTATCCCCCGATCTCGCGTGCACGATGCTCCCCAGGGGCGCAAACTCGCTCGGCCCGTACGCCAGCAAGTCGACCGGCTTGGCCGTGTCGCTCGTAGGCCGCACGGTCGGGTACACCCTCGTCACCTCGTGCGGCGGGATAGCCATGGTCTGCCCGTCGCTCAGCGCCACGCGGTGGTCAATGTTCGCCAGGCTCATCAT
Organism: Emericellopsis cladophorae; assembly: GCF_022114955.1. Taxonomy (NCBI): domain Eukaryota; kingdom Fungi; phylum Ascomycota; class Sordariomycetes; order Hypocreales; family Bionectriaceae; genus Emericellopsis; species Emericellopsis cladophorae. The sequence goes on from NW_026250946.1 coordinate 150,633, forward strand.
GGCCGGGAACATCTCCATGAACAGCTTGGGACTCATCGTCCGGAAGTCCAGGTTCATGTGGTACCCAGCGTAGCTCTGCATCCGCAGCGCGTAAATTGGTGTCTTGAAGCGGATCTCGTCAATGTCCTCCTTGCGTCGCGCCGGGCGAACACACGCAGCGAGACGGTGCCCTGCTGCTGCGACGAGGGGTTCGAAGCGGCTGTGCCGTACAGCTCGATGCTCAAGCGGGAGAAGTTGCTGTCCCCGAAGACGTGCGCCGGCTGTGCTCGCATCATCTCCGCCTTGGCCGCCACGTCGAGCCCGTTGATGTAGAACATCGCCTCGGCCTGGAAGCCTCCCTTGGCAGCCACCATGACCTTGGTCGTCGGCGGTGGCGGCAGCCCCTTGACCCCCGTCACACGTACGCGGTTGGCAGCCTCCTCATCTTCCACCCATACGCCAGACAGATCGGCCACAGCATCTGGATTGAGGTACAGATGCCCCTGCAGCCCGTACAGCAGCTGCGCCGTGACGGTGCCCCTTGTCACCCGTCCTCCTCCCTCACTCGTCTTGCTAGTGACGCATCCACCATGATAGTCAATCTCCGCCATAGGAAACGCCAGATCAACGAGCTCGGGCAGAAAGTCCTTGAACCCGGAGAAGTTGGCGCCCACAACATACGGCCCACACTCGATCAGGTGCGCCGCCAGCAACGACCCAGCGAGCTGCTCGTGCGACGACGAAACGTCCCAGTCGTGCCACCATGCGGCAGCGCCCATGACGGGGCTAGCATCCGTTCCGCGTCTACAGAGCACGATCTACGCCCCGGCACGCAAGGCCTGTGTGATACCCGCGCAGTCAATGTAGGCACTGCCACATGTCGGCTCAAACTCCCAGTCTGCGAGCGACACGTGCTCCTTGTCGAGACGATGCGGCGCCCTGCGCCCTACGCCGCGTCGTTACCCGCACGAGATCGGACACATCGTCGCCATAGACAGCCGCCACCACGACGTGATCATAGCCACGCGCCTCGAGCAGCGTCTTCACCTTGGTATACAAGCTCTCCGTGTTGAGCGCCCCGGCATTGGTCACCACGCGGATGCCTCCGCGGACAATGTCGTCCAGACACTCCTCCAGCTGCACGTAGAAGCCATTCTCGTAGCCCAGATTGGGGTCCACCTCCTGCTTGGTGACGGCGTTCCACGCAATGTTCATCTCGGACAGCCAGTCGCCGGTGACGACATCGCACTGGCCGCTCGAGACCATGCGGCGCATTGCGTGGGAGAAGTCACCTGTTGCGCCAGAGACGTTGCCCACGCGGACGGGACGCTTGGCCATGTTGACGTGCACGTAGTCACCCATTCTTGGCTGTTTTCGTTCCTAATTAGTGTCCGGGGGCAAAGTAGACAGATGAGCAGGGTTGGTGATGATGAGAAGGGTCCAACGTCTAATGAAGGCAAGACAAGGCAAGGTCCGGCTCTGCCCGGTCTGAACCTTTCCAGGCACCGCACACACCACTTCAAGTCAGGAACAATGTTTGTAGCGTCGAATATCAGAGCATCCTTCGGTTAGCAGAGTCCAGTCGTCGGCTCGTACTGTAGGGGAGTCGGCGTGGGAGGCCGAGCGGCGCGTTCTCCGTCGCCGAAGTCTTCTCCTCCACATCAACTCAGTTCAGGGGCAAGAGATCGAGATACGCTCAACACTGTATTCGGTATTGGTTCCGTTCCCGAACCTATAGTACAAATCATATTATCGCAAGTTAATGGTTTCTATGTTTCCCAAACCCGTCTATAGCCCCAACATCAATCGTCGCCCAAGAAAAGCACACCGCATTACTGAGTATACATGGTGAATAAGAAAGCCCAGCGCACAAACAAGATTCGGTATTCCTGCCCGCCCAGCGCCCTCGCCATGCTATTATGCCATGCCATGGAACTACACATGGCAGACGTCCCATGCCCGTCCCCTCCGCCCGCCTGCCTTGCGTGTCATCCGAAATCAGCGCCAATGCTTCGCTTCGCTCCCGTATAACAACAAAAGATAATAGAAAAATTAGACAGACACCCGTCCAGGTCGTATAGTACAGCGCCCAATCAAAGGCCCACGTCACGGCATCACTCCGTGTCGCCACTGTTCCACCCGTGTCATCGACGCGGGACTCGGGTCACCAGGCATCCCCATATGCCCTGGTAGCTGCATGTTTCCGTGGTTGTAACCGCTCGTGCTCCTCATGTGGTGACCGCCGAGTGGGCCTGTAGCCCCCATGGGGTTGACTGCGTATGGAGTCTGTGGTGTCGGCATGCCGTACGCACTCATCGCCGTCGTCGACCGTTGGTTCTTCAGTGTATGCATCTGGCCCTGGTTCTGGTTGTGGACGGCCGAGGATGATCGTGAGGCCTGGATGTTGCCGCCATACCCATCGTTGTAGGCGCCGCTCCGGAATCCGCCAGCACGCATTACGCTGGGGCTCTTGAGGGAAGTGGGCATGTGCGCTCTCATCGCGGCCATTTGAGCCTCCCGAGCTGCCTGGGCTTGACGTTCCTGCTCGACACGCTGCCTTTCCCTCTGCGCACGCGTGTCCCGCTCGCGTTTGGGATGGGCCTGCAGCATGTCCGCCATGCTCAGCCTACGCGTGACCACCGAGTCACCAACGAGGTTGTTGTAGCTCATCTCCCGCTCGCGGGCTTCGCGCTCCGCTTGTAACCTGCGACGACGCTGGCCAAGGGTCTCCTCCTCCTCGGCAGCCGGAGACGTCGACGTAATCTCCGGGCCTCCCCCCTCTCCAGGGGTGCCTTTGCCATGGTCCAGGTCGCCAAATTGGCTGAGAAGCTCGGCCGAGAATGAGCTGCTCACTGGCCGGGCCTTGGGTAGTTCATGGGTCTCGAGCCGCTTTTTCCGCGCGCCCAGTGTCTCTTCCTCAATTTCAGGCTCTTCAGGCTCCGGTGTCTTCATCGGTGTACGCGGGAGGCTCGATGGGGTTCGAGCGTGCCCTCCTAGGTGCGCGGATAGACCAGACATGCTTTGTCGCTTGGGTAAGGCCAAGGACATTGGCTCTTTGCCTTGGAGACGGGCTCGGCGACGGCTTAGCGGCTCATTGTCATCTATCTCGCGACGCTCCAAGAGTCCAATCGGGCGCTCAAGGTCGGCCATGTTCTTGGCCCCCTGGTGCTTCGCGGCAATAATGGCCAAGGGCACATCTTCGTCGTCAGAGCCATTCTGGGCAGCATGCGCCCCCGGTTCCTCCCATGCCAGATTGATACGTTTAGTTTGGCGGTGCTTGCGCTGCGTCTCAGCCACGGCGTCCATCTCGAGAAGTGTCATGTAGGAACCCTCAGTAGTCAACCGGGGTTGCGTCCGATGCTTCTGCTGCTGTTTGCGCAGTTGCAGCTCAGCCAGAAGCGTAGTAGGTTGCCCGTCCAGCTCCGGCTCGCTGTCAGACGACGAGTCTTGTTCGTCCGCATCCTCGCCCTCTGCTTCGCGTGCATCCCCTTGCCTACTCTTCTCATCACCACTCGCGGCGAGGGCCTCGGTCTCGGTCGCCGCCGTATCACCGTGGACGTCGCCCAGGGCAGACGGGCTTCGACTTCGGTGAGCCGTTGCCTCGTCCAAATTGCTGCTGCTGCGCCTCATAAACCACGAGCGCGACGAGCGTTTCTTGGTCGGTTGTTTGGCCGCGGCTTCGGGCTGCAGCGATGCGCTCGAAAGTTTCGACTTGTGCTTCTTGGTCTTCTTCTCCTTGCCGTACACCTCATCGCCCAACTTGCCACCGTACCCATGGTTTGTGAAAGCACCGACCGGCGCGTTGGTGGAGGCATCGAGCATGTTGTCTAGCGTAGCCATGGCAGAGCCGTCCTGAACCTCCACCTTGCTTTGCGTCGTAGGCATATCAAAGAACGCACTGGCGCGCAATTGGGGCGGCAGCTGGGACTCCGTCTTCTTGACTTTGTCCTGGCCGTTGTGAGACAGTCTCTGCGGGCGCCTGAGGAGCGCCGTTCCGGGCTCAGCGGGTGGTGTCAGGTCCTCTTCGCGGGCTTCTTGGTCCGGCGAATCGTTTGGTACATCCTGAGACAAGGCGATGAATGACCCGCGGTGACCCGCGAGTGGGTCCGGCAGCCAGGATTCGCGCGAGGTATCTGGCATGGCGGAACGTCTCCTAGGTTGAGCCACCTCGTGCTCTTCCGCGTACTTGTCAGACGGTAGCATGGCACTGAGGACCCTGGAGCGGCGCTCCTGGCGTTGCTCCTTCTTGGGTTTGTTGGACAATTTGGGCGGCAGGTTCAGCAAGGCTGGTACACGCGCTGGGTAGTACAGCATTTTTTGACCCGTTTCTGGGTCCGTGTAGGACTGCGGTCGCGGGTCTTTGGGGCTAGCCATATGGTACCTCAGCTGACTTGGCTCATGCTGTGCGTCTCCGTGCGACATCTGGCCCAGATGCTCGAAACTAGCGTCAAGTTGATCGTGTTCGTATTCGTGGTCGGCGTGCTGATCCATCTCGGGCTGCCAATGCACGCCGTCAAAGTCGCCAAAGGCCTCCATAGCCTGCTGGAACGTGTTGACGGAGCGAATGCTACTTTTGCGCATGACTTTGCCTTGTTGTTGTGACGGGGTCGTTGGCATCGCCTGCTGCACGGATGCGTCGCCCGTTGGCGTCGAGTCCTCGTCGGTTCCCAATGGTGCAGCCGTGACTTCCTGAAGCGAGGGGTCCACCTCGATGGGAGGCGCATTATCGGCGGCGTCGAGCGCGTCCTTGGTAAGCGATGTTGGCTCCAGCTCTATGATTTCAGCAAGGGACATCTTGGCCGACCGGACGCTGCTGACTGAGGCCTTCCCAGGGCCATGGCGCGCCATCACCATGGGCTCAAAGTCGAGATCCGCTGGCCGGCCGCTCGAGTTCTTGGACCCGGAGCGCAGGCGGCCGGTCATTGAGTTTGTAGGGGACATGATAAAGCCGGCTGGCGAGTAGCCGCCGTAACGAGCTGCCGCGTTCGTAGCAACGATTGATGAAGAGTTGGAGAGGTGCCTCTTGAGCTGTCCGACAGGCGGTAGCTCGTGGGGATGGTCGTCGCCTTGTGCGGCTCGGAGATTCGCAGCGAGTGTGGAGGATCGTCGGCTGTCGCTCTGCTTCAGACCATCGTGTAGCTCTCGAATGGCGTCTCCGATGGAGCTAGTACCAGTAGAGAGTCTCTCAGCCGTCGCTTCGAGTTGCGCAACGTTGCCAACAAATGCCGAATTTCGAATGTGCTGTTCAGGGAGATCGTGCAGGTGCCGGGACAGGGCACGCGAGCTGTGCTGACTCGTCGGCAAAGGGGTGGAGCTGGCGGAGGATGGCAAGGTGATAGGTTTCGGATGCGCAATGAGAGTGTCAGCGTGCACGGTGGTGGTCTGCAGAGGAGGAAAGGGAATGTGGCCAGGTGAGGATGGTGAAGATGGCGACGATCCAAGGGCATATGATGACGGCGGTGAGCCCCAGTCCGTATTCATGGCGACGATAGCGTCCAAGCTGTTGTTATTATTGGCGCCCGGAATAGGCCGTTGTGGCTTGACGGGGTCCACGTCCGGAATTGATGAAAGCGTCCGTCGAGGCGAAGCACTGATTGCGGCGGGATGAAGGGCGGGAGCGTCGCATTTTTGCTCGCTGGTTTCGTGGTCGAAACGGGCAACGACATGCCCGTTGCTCTGATGGCATGGACTCGAAGAAGAAGTCTGCGCCCTTGGCAATGTGCTCTGCGGCGTGCCTGTTGCTGGCGGTTCATGCGAAGCCACTGGTGCAGAGCCTGTGGCCGCCTGCGACATGATCGGCGGCGCTGTTGCCTCAGCGGTGCAGCTACCGTCCGCAGCGCCACCTGCAGTGGTGCACTCGCCAATTGCTGCAGCAGAGGTCGGTCTCGCCCGTGCGTCCTGGCATTCGTCGGCTGAGCTTTCGGGGGTCAGGAGGATTTGTTGGCGCGGCTGATTGCGAGATACAAGATGAGGTGTGTGTGAGAGAAAAGACGTCTCCAGACTTGTTGAGGTGGTGGCCGTGGTGGTGGTTGTACTGGTGGAGGTGGTGGTGGTAGTGGTAGTGGAAGGAGTCATGCGCGCCAGCAGGAGCGATGGGGATTGCTGGTGCTGAACCTGATTTTCGTCGATCTCCATGTCCCTGTTGGCACCACGCGGCCCATGGTCCGACACTGGTGTTGACAGGGAATCCATCACGACGCTTGCAGACATGTCTCGAACGCGCTCGCGGTGGAGACTAGTCTAATAGTCCAACAAGCCTCCAAGGACCGCCTCGTATTTCGATGGCGAGTTGGACGAGAATTTTCCCGACGCTGCAAGCAATCGGTCAGGCTTGTATGACCAAATGTGCAAGGTCGCATTCAACGTCGCCCTTGTTGGTCCAACCCTCTTCTTGCTGCTGGATCCTGATCGGAATCGAGACTAGTGGAGCTTTCGCGATGGCCGAGACGATTGGCGACGCCTGGTCCGGTCTTGACTCTTGGACAGACGAAGCTCTCGCACCGGAGCTTTTAGCTGCGAGTGAGCAAGACAAGCAAGCGCCTGCCTAACGTTAGGCTGTTGGCCACGCATCGGCAGAACAAGATTTCACAGTGGCTGGGCCCTGGAATAAGAACACAAACGGACGTGGGCTTGGAGCCTGGACGATCAAAGCAAGAACATGCGGGTAGGGATGGTGGTGGTCGATGAATCAAACGTGGCACACAACGCGGGATGCACCCTGCCGTCTGTTTGATTGACAGCCGACTATGAAGGTTCCCGACGCCCGGGAAAAGGCATGCTCTCAGTCGCACGAGGCTTCTGTGCCGGCTGTCTCAGCTTTCATCAAGATCGGTCGTGCAACGTCACGATGCGTACTGCTTATGTACGGGCACGTTGGTCTGAACAATGGACATGTACTCCCTACGTACATCATAATTACATGTATCCGTAGGCAACGACGAGATATTGTCCACCATCACTTGACGACATAATTACCTACCTCTACCCATGGATGTCTGCCGTGCCAACTTGGGCATGGATGCTGATAGAGTTCCAACTTCCAACGCAGCCACTACCAACCTGCAGCCGCAATCACGGTGCCGGCTGGATTCCATCCCTGTCAATTAATTGATAACACCAGACCAGTCAGCGACAATGCGTAGCAATGCTTCCTCCAGCTTGACAGTATCCAATTTCCACACTCGGAGAAGTTAGGAACGCAATCACTTTTGCGCACATCGAAACCAGTTGATATGAACGATGCATCCGGTGTCCTTTTTCCCACGTACCATACGCAATTGGTCCGTGTCTCAATACGGCCCTGTCATGTTGGTCGGAAACGATGCAGACCTCGCGACCTTATTACCACAAGTGTTTGGCAGAGCCAATCAACTTACTCCAACAGGTGCTAGCGGCCGCTGTTGAGCTAAGGGACGCTTCAGGTAGCCTTTTTTAGCTCAAAAATGTGGGCTACTCCTGTTTACAATTAGCGATCTCGAACAAACACAGCCAGAATGAACTTCCGAGGACAGTGCTACGTAGTTGGGCTCGTAATCATCTTCTTCGGTTGCTGACTAGTGAATAATACCCATACATGATTATCACAAAGGAAGTTTTGGTTATAAATAACTTTTGTAAGAGGTCTAGTAGTTGTGTTGAATAATCAGTTACGATAACATGGAAAAGCAAATGCTCCCAGCTTCGACACCTGTACTCAAACCCAGGCTGAAATAACGGCTGCTCTGTGTGTAAAAACACTCTACCTGAATTTAAAGAATGCGATTCAATGGATTAACTCAACAATAAACATTTCATGGCCTGCCTCAATTGCGCGGGTGATAATAGTGACATTGAAGCCTGCCTGTCGGGTAGCCTGCTGCGCAAGCGGCGAGCAGAGCTGTCACGGGATGTTTTCAGCAGCAGTGCCAGCGCACGCTGCGTGATCTCACGATAGCTTCGTCTCGGAGCTGCATCTCTTGTTGAGACGTGGAGACAGCTGGCAGGCGGTGTGCATCGATCACTTCGGCACCTGTCCGCGGTTTCCAGCCTTAATGGGATTTCCTCCTGGACTACGAAGGTACACTCTCAATACCGGGTTGCGTGTGAGTAAAGTTCCCTCGAACACGGCGATGGCAGTCGAGGACCATGAGGACGACCACGTAGATACAAATAGATGGACTAGTCTAAGTCTAGTACATACCTGTAGCACTACAGTGGTCAGTTTGTGGGGGTTGGTCGTCTGGTGGCTGCGAGCAGCGGGTTCAGCTACAGTCCCCCTGAACTACGGATACAAATAGTAATCATTGGCAGCATGCCACTTGTTGGTACCATGACTATCGGTGGCAGCATTCGACAATCACTCTAAAATTACAAGTGGATCTCAACTCTTGTTGAAGCGCAAGTACATGTGATCATTACCATCGATCAGACGCTTGAAGGTCCCTTGCATGGTTCCTAGTAAGGCAGGTCCCAGACACTATCCGGTATCCGCGCCAGGTGTGCGATTTCGGACCTGGCATTAGGCGCAGAGCAGCAAAGTAGCTTTCCCGTCCATGGAAAGAGAAATTCGAGTCTTGTGCCTAATACAGCCGCCCATCAACAGAGCGAAATCGCCCAAGTCACAGCTGGCTACGGATTGTTGAAGAGTCGGTGAGTATGTATCCGTACATATACCTGCGAACGTGGCGCCGGGGAGGAGCCATGCTAACTCTCGCGGCTGGCTTTGCAGATTTCTAGCCTCACATGGTCCGTCACATTGCCTGCTTTACCGTCTTTTGCCATCACATGGTCGAGGTCCGAGCAACGCGTGCAGGCGAAGCTGCAGGTTCTGAACTGCAGGTCGAGAGTCTAGCTCGTCGCGCTCTTGGCTCTGGGGGAAAAACGGGGATCAGGCTCTTCCAGGATGGATGGAGATCACGGAGACAGGCGGGCAACAAGCATTGCCATTGGCGATGAAATTTGAGCAACCCCATTGCGGCGAGGGTCAGGTACACACCGTGCGAGATCCCCGTCGCCTCTTATCCCACGCCGCTGTCGGCAGTCGTCGTGGCCGAGCGTGCCCACGCAGTACAGTGCTATCTGATCCCCACGCACAGTCGCTACATTCTGCCCCACCAACCGTCAGAAAAGCATCGTGAAGTCCAGACTCCCTAAACCGGCGCCGCCGTCGGCGGTCGACAGGACGGACATTGCAAGCAAGCAAGTCCAGTCAGGAGCACGCACCTCGCCTCCTCGCCTCGTTCGTCCTCAACCATGGCCGACACTCGCCAAATCATCATTTGATATGTTTCTTGTGTTCCTCTGTCCTTGACACCACCTCAACCGCCCTTCACTGGCTTTCTCGTCGTTGTTCGTTTCGTTATCACAACGCATTCGTCTCCCACCCAGCTTCCTGCCCCGCCCATCGCTCGTCGTAAGGATCAGCACCATCGTCACTCTGAGAAAGCAGGAAACCCCTTTCGGTCCCCTCCCACGCCTCTTGCGTGCTGACAGGTGCCTTGTCCTAAATACTATCGACATTCCCACGTTCTTGACGAGAGGCGGTCAACGTGATCATCCATCTTTCATCATGGGGGAGCCTCGCGAGACAAAGCGGCGATTCGCTCCTGTGCCCATCGAGACAACATTCCAATCGAACCGCGCGACACAACGAGTTGGCCCTACCGCCGAGCTCACTCCTGAGGCCTCACCCGTTTCGGCTACCCCTCCCCCCCGCGAGTTTGGTGGCGAGCGTCGTCGGTTCGCTCCCCAGCTTATCGAAACATCACGTCGAGCGTATCGTGTCGGAGACGCGGGACCAGCAACCAAGCCTACCGACAAGACCGACATCACACCGTATACCAAGAACATCTATAATGCGACAAAGCCTAGGGGCCGGAGGAGGCTCGACTCAATCAACAGCGATGGCCCGTCTCTGTGGACCATGCCTCCGACACGGCGCGAGACAGAAGACCCTGCCGTTAAGAACTATCTCCTCGAGCTCGCGGCCAAGGAAGCAGATCGGCAAATTCAGGAGGCTGCGCTGGCAGCCTTTCCCAACAGCCGTGCACGTGAAGGTGGCGTGGCTCATTTCTACTATCGCGAGAGCTCTGGCAGTGATGAATCGCCAGAGGAAGGAGGCCTGCCAATCTCGGAGCCAGCCAGGGACCACCCGAGCCGGACGCGACGCAAGTCGTCCAATCTCGGGATGACCTGGTGGCACAAGCATATGCAGGATCATTATAAACAAAAAGGGCTGGACCGTGGTGATGAGGAAGCTGTGGTAGACACAGACGACAAGGATGTCAGAATGGTGTCAGATGCCGAGCTCGACAATATGGAGTTCACCATGCCGCCCGATGCATTGTGGACGACGAGTGGCAAGGCGTCACCGGTGACTAGGAGGGATTCGGGCGAGGTTGCGGCGGCTCGTGCCGCCGCCGACGCAGCTCTGGGTGCCAGGAATGAAGATGCCGTGATGAGAGATGCGCCCCCACCGGTGATCACCAAAGCTCCGGAGCTGCCGTATCCCAAGTCGGCCTTTAACAAACCCGCAGCACAACCTGTGCAGAGTGCTGGACGACCGTTTGGCCAGTTCGCATACAAGCCTGATGCAGCGCAGCTCGCCAAAGCTAGCCAGCTCCAGTCGCCACCCATGCTGGGCAAGGACATTCGGTTCAGGAGGTGCCCGTCACCAAAGCTCACCAAATTGGAGCCCAATCATCCTTTCTTTCATGATCCCGATGCATCAGGAAACCGAGATACGTCTGGAAAGGGTGGTCTATGGAACGGCTACTGCTTTAATTCTGGACGTGATGCGCCGAGACCGGCGCCCCAAATGGGCCCGCGCATGCTCGCGACTCCGGCCGTTCCGGGCTCGCCGGCTGAGCCTGCCGACGCCGACTCAAGGTCAATTAGCGAAGAGCCCGCATCACTGTTTTCGACTGCTGGTTCTTCCATTGACACGGCGAGCACTTCTGAGTATCGACTCAAAAATGGCCAAGCCCAAGGTTTGCATAGCGTCGACGAGCGACTACGCCGGGAGAAGGCCGATGCCGAGCGCAATGAGAAGATTACGCAAGAGTTCAACGACGAGTTCATCACGCAAGTATTCAATTATCTCTCGCTCGGGTACCCGGCAACAGCGTGTATCTTTGACGAAGAGCTTGCCAAGGTCAGCCACACCTCGATCGACGAACTGCGCTCTCGGGACGAGCAGCAGAACGCCAAGGGACACATGTTGGAGCTCCAAATCGGCAATACAAAGGAGGAGGACAGATGCCCGAGGTGGCGGGCTCTGAAGACTTATGTTCTCGAGTGGGCAAGGCAGCACCCCAACCTGGACAATCTCGACCCCTTGGCGTGGGGCGTCCGGGAAAGGAGGGGCAGTTGGGCCTTCTAAGCTGCTAATCATTATCATACACTCATGCTTACACCATTCCATTTCAGCCGGCGAGCTTCCGACCTTGTTTGCGTTTTGGCATCTATTTCACGGTGGGCGTTCACCTGCACGGCGCATTGCTGCTTGGCCGACGGTCTTACATTCTGAAGAGCTGGGACGGGAGAGACTTGGCATCAGCGAGGATCTATCGCGGCAAGAAAAAAGACAGGAGCGCTCAGTTTTTGCCTTTCTTTCATTCTATGAGACACGAACATAGATGCCTAACGTTGCTGCCAACTTTCATACGGCAGTGAAGACACATAATCCAGAACCTTGACTTGATGACTACATATCCAGATCTAGTCCGCAACGCCGTGTATACAATATATGTACGTGAGTGCATGCATGCATGAAACATCCTCTTCTCTTCACTTTCTTTTGCCAAGGGCCTTGCCGACCTTCTGCACCTTGGCAGGCGGCGCCGCCTCCACGTCACTGTCCTCATCCTCGCCCATGGACTCGTCCACGTCGTCATGGTCGACCTCATCCTCACCCAGCGACTCCTCACCCTCCTCGTCCTCGTCATCTTCCTCGATCTCGTCATCCTCTTCATCGCTTGAGTCGCCCGTGACGCCGTTGAGCACAGGCTCGTCCTCCTCATCGTCCTCCCCAAGACCCTTCCTCCCGGAGGCAATACCGTTGGCGGCATCCTTCTCTCTCGTCTCGCCCTCGACCCAGACGACGTTCTCGTCCTCGTCATCCGAGTCGTCCTCACGTATCGCCCCAGTGCGCTGCATCTTCCGTCGCATGTTCATCTGGCCCTCGAGGAGATCCAGCTTGCCCTTCAATGCGAGCAGACTGTTCAGACCCTTTGAGCGCTCTGCCAGCACTTTCTGCAGACCGCTGAGGTCGTTGATGACCTTGGGTTGCGAGGCCAGTGCACCGCCGTGCGCAATCAGTGTCCATTGCACCCACGTCATGAGCGTGCCGGCCCGGCCCGGCCGTCTATGTAACCGCGCCGCCAGCCTCGTCAGAAGAGTGCCAGCGAGGGTGCTGTCAATGTTCTCAATGGTGTTGCGGATGGTAGTGAGATCGGTGGTGTGAAGACACGACTCGAGGAGGTCGGTGTCGTCTGTTCGGAGCGCTTGTGTGAGGACGGTAGTGAGGGACTGGTGACTCGGGGGCGTAATGGCTGTGCGGGAACGTTGCGCTGCCGCGGCACCTGTCGTGTTTGCGTTGAGCATGGCCGTCACGTCGATCCCGTCGGCGTTGCTGCGAAGAAGCTCTCCAAAGGATGGGGATGTCGCCTCTTCGTCTTCTGACTCGTCGCGCTCCTCAGCATCTGGATTTGGCAGCTCATTTGACTTGTTGCCGTTGACTTTGGGCGTTGCGAGTTTCCCGTTGGACTGTGCTGCCTTATGCTGATCCTCCCTCTCCGCATCGGACATGTCTTCGTCGTCATCGCTGTCGGCGTCGGAAGATATCTCTATCATCTCCTGTTGCGACGCCGGCAGGAGATCCGTGTCTCCCACTGTGGCTTTTGACTCATCAATGGCGCTTCGGGCTCCCTTCTTGGCGCTTGCTTTGATTGTCGGGGGCGCCAACTTGCCGGGCGCTTTACGCTTGGTCGACATTGTGTGGATTTGGTAGAACTACAAGATATCGAGCTAGGTGGATGGTTTCTGGTAAGTATGTGGAATCGAGTGTAAAGGCTTTGACAGTGAGCTTCGAAAAGAACGTCTGGCCAATGCTTTTGGCAATGGCTGGTGTGGAATTATTTGATCGTGGGATGCGCTTCAATGGACTCCAAAGTCGAACTTTTTTCGACCACAGGCGCTGGAACGTTCAGGCTGGGCGGTCTAACTTTTTTTCTGAGTGCCCCACTGCAGATTGCGGCAGAAAAGATGACATAAGCAGCAGGGGTCAGCGCGACCAGATGTAGATAGGCACGTGACCCATTACCGAAATTTCCTACTACACTACGTACGTTACAGCACAGATTTCTTAGGTCGAGGCGTGCTCATGGTATCATCGCATCATGCACTCCCAGTACTTTGGTCACTAGTCACCCGAATATTTTTGTGTCTTGGGAATCCAGGACAATTGGATGCGACATCATGTCAAACAGTTTCCCGGGTTCCGAGTATCGCGCAACTTGGTCATAGGCCGCCCTTAGTTGTCACCGGGGTCGTGCCCGACGACACCCAGCACCCAGCTCCCAGCACCCAGCACGAAATTCCAACCTGAAGTCCAACCCAACAGTCGAGAGCAAACTTTGGTCGTCATCTCGGCTGCGATAAGTCTAGCATGACACAACCGCGAAAGCTGGGTCCAGTGGTCATGGTGGAACTGCCCTGCCCCCTCGGCCGGGTGCAGCGAGCATTGGGCAGTCCATAGAACGTGACTTGTGCTTCTGTTGACCTGCCCTGACTGCCTGTGCCGGAAAGTTAAAACTCAGACTTGGGGTTGATTCACGGGCTCTGACGAAAGATGCCAAACATTGGAATCGAGTAGCACCATTTGCCCTCGCCGTTCTTGCAGCACAGTTGCACCATGCTAAGGTTCGTGAGCTGGGAAGGCACGATAAGGTAGGAGTGGAACCGTTGTATGCAGCAAGGAGAGTTACCGGGCAAACGGGTCCCCCCAAATACCCACGCCCAGCCACTCCCTTGCTCCCATAAATACTCACGCGCCTCGCATGTCCTAATTGGAAGAACCGATTTCGCGTTTTTTCTCATCGCCGTGACGGACCCTCCACTCGCAACGCGCTTCCGACCGCACAGACCACGCGACTTACACCCGCACTGCGTGCACTACTGAATTGTAAGTACCTTTTTGCCGACGAGTTTTTCCGAAGGCTTTCATCTGCGCTCCAGCAGAGCAACCAAACAACAATTTCTGGCGATCCAGTGCATCTTCCACCAATACCCGCGCATTCCCTGGCGTCATTCGGCCTTCCCTTACCAACTTCCACTTACTCACAATCCGTTATAGTCTACCATTTTATTTAGCTGACCGAAACGAGCGCATTCGCTGTCTGGATCGACCTCACACGCGCTTGCGCATTTGTTGCGTCACTTCCCCAGGCGCATGTCGCGAAGCTAACGCGCATACCAACCCACCGAATCTATTCACACCAGCCACCCGTCGCAACCCACGGAAGACCGCGCACAGGCGATTGTCGATATCAACAGCATTTCGGGGGTTCTCCTACACTCGACACGGATATCATCGCGACCAGGCGGCCTTCTGTCGCAAGTCTTGTGGATCACTTCACCTCGGCCTCACCGTGTACCCCCGCCTACCCCGACCCATGTCGCGCTGATCGGTTTTTCATCCCACCCACACTCCAATACTTCACGACTGAGTCGTCATCTTTGCTAAGAACACAATGACATCTGCGAGCCCTGACTCGCCGCCCGCCGTGGCTGGCGCGCAGCCCGAGGTCTCGTCGACGGATGCCAAGGCTGAGCTAAACGGGTGAGTGATCTTTCCCTGAGCCGCTTGCCGGTCGCGTATGCCCATCGCAAGCCTTCTAATCCGCTGCTATAGTTCGGCGCACAACGATGAGCTCGCCGCAACTCCAGGGCTTAAGAAGACCACATCGCCTCCTGCTGTTAATGGTCACGGAAGTGAGGGCGACGAGAAGGTCAACGGCAAGCGCGAAACGCTGGACGAAAACCAGCAGTCGGGCGATAAGGATACTGTGATGGAGCGCAGCGAGGGCGCCCCGGACCAACCCAAAGAGACTCCCGCGCCCACCAATACCGACAGTCCCAAGGATGTCGAGATGGAAGACACAAAGGACAATGGTACAAACGATAGCGCTGCCGCCGATTCCCCAGCGGCCGTTGAAGACAAATCAGAGGTCAAATCGGAGGATGTCGCGGATGCCAATGTGAAAGAGACGGATAGCACTACTGCCGAAGCCCCAAAAGCTGACGATGCCCCGAAAACTGCCGAGTCTAACGTTCCCATTGAAACGCCTGCTTCCTCGAATGATACGCACGCAGGACTGACCAAGGCTGAGTCTGATCTCCAATCGGTCAGTGTCTCGCAACTCAACATCGATGCGCACGAGGCCGAATCATCCCCTGTCCAGCCCTCTGTTGAGGTGTCCATGTCGGACGCACCGCCTGCTGTCAAGGTGGCGCGTGAGCGCGAAGAGGACCACACAGAGGAGCCCGCGTCGAAACGAGCAAAGACTGAGCCGAAAGAAGACGAGGCGGGCGCAGAGGCACCTGCATCCGCAACACCGGCCACAACCACGCCTGCCCCTGCGCAAACTGATGCCGGCCCGGTTGCGATACGACCCAGCGACGGACTCGACCTTCCATTGGCGACTCTGCCACATTGGAATGACAAAGCTTGGCTGTCCAGGAAGCTCGAGTCCCATCAGCTGAGGGGTGTGCGCAAGTCTCTGGCGCGTGTCAAGAAAACGAAGAATGGTAATAACTTTCGCGATTCGGTTGAGCGCCTTTGGCCTGGGCTTTGGAGCAAGTACTTGGCCCTTGTTGAGAAGCCTATGGATCTTTCAGAGATTGACCGCAGCCTGCGCGACGGCCAGTGCACGACATTTGCTGAAGTTCGCAATTCCCTCCAGCTTCTGCTTGAGAACTCGCGCGCCTTCAACGGCCCTGATCACTACATGACCGTCGCTGCGAAGGGTGCCATTCAATCAGTGTGGGATGACATGATGATGATTCCCGACGAAGAACCTCAAAAGTCGAAATCAGCTCCGAAAGCGAACCGGATGAGAGAATCGCGCAGCTCCCTGACGAAGGATGAAGCCGATGGCATCGCCGACGCTCAGGCGAAGACGGCTGACACGCCCAAGCACGTCGCCACCGCCGTCCCCCCACGAAGGGCGTCTTCCAACATTGATGCAGACCGCCCAAAACGTACCGTTCGCCCACCAAAGCCCAAGGAAATCGACTACGGCTCCAAGCAGTCACGCCGCAAGTTGAAGCCTGAGCTGCAGTTCAGCGACGAAGTGCTGTCGGAACTCATGAGCCCCAAGTATCACACCCTGAATCAGTGGTTCATGGAGCCTGTGGATGCCGAGGGGCTTGGCATTCCGCACTACTATTCCATCATTACGCACCCCATGGATTTGGGGAAAATCCAGCGTATGATTCACGAGGGCGAAATTCACAATACTAAGGAGTTCGACAAGAACGTCCGCTTGGTCTTCAGCAACTGCTACAAGTTCAATGGCCCGCCAGTTCCAGGCAGTGTTTCGGCTCTCGCCAAGCAGCTGGAGGATATCTACACTGCGCAGATGAAGAACAAGGATGCCTGGATGGCCAAGCAGGCAAAGGCTGCCGCTCCTCCACCTTCCAACTCCGCCGCTAGTGACGAGGAGGACGAAGATGAAGATGACGATGCTGGTGTCGAAGACTCTGGCGCCGTCGCGAGCATCACCAGGGAGATCAAGGATCTTGACGCCCGGCTGCGGGAGGAGATGGCCAAGCAAGCCAACCTCTTCCAAGCTGACGACCCCAACCAAACCATGATTGCTGTTCAGGGCCAGGTGGTCACCATGGTGCAGCAAGCGCTGTTGGAAGCCAAGCGCAAGCTGAATGAGGCTAAGCAGAAGGGCGGCAGCGGCAAGGCCAAGAAGGCCAAAGCACCTAAGGGGAAGGGTGCGGGAGGTGCCGCGTCTCGCAAGTCGGGAGGCCCGGCTGCCACTAAGAAGGCCTCCGGGGCCAATCCTAAGAAGAAGAAGAACCTATCAGCAGCCGACAAGGACAGCATCGCCAACGCTATTAACGACCTTGAGGGCTCACACCTTGACAAAGCTATCGACATCATCAAACGCGACACTGGTCAGATGGTAAGAATTGACCGTACCTTACTCCATCATTGCACTGATGCTAATTGAGACAACAGGAGAGCGAAGATGGTGAGCTTGAGCTGGACATTGACCAGCTCAGCACCGAAGCATTGTTGAAACTTTGGGAGTTGTGCAAGCGAGTTCTGCCCGGTTTCGGCAAAGATCCAGTTCATCACCCACCCTCGTCGCCAGAGGCTGCTCGCCCGGCGGTTGCAGCGGCGTCAACTGGATCGGCCAAGGGAGCCCCGAAACCCAAGAAGAACAAGCCCATGACAGCTTCTGAGCAAGAGCGACGTATTGCGGACTTGCGCAAGGTCGAGGCCCTGTACAAGGAAGGAGGCGACGCGGCGGAATTGGCTCGCGCTCAAAACTCCCTCAACGACCACATGGCGATGGATCAAGACGAGTCCAGCGATGACTCCTCTGAAGAGGAGTGAAGCACCAGCCCGCGTCGGTGGTGACACGCGGCTCATGCAGAAGTGGGAGGCTGCGTGTGTTTGACGGCAGGATTTCTGCCTTTGTTACGTTCAGGACTAGAACATTCTTTGGATCAAGGGGGTTTCCATGGGTGATTGACTGCCCTGGGCAGAGACACATACACCTTGGGTGGAGGTTGACAACGGCTACATCGACAATACCTCCGTCTGCTTGCAGAGTGAGACGGGTCGATTCGACGAAGAAAGGCAACCCGGGAAACGGAACTTGCTATGCTATAACTGATGACGTCGGCGTTATGCGGAGCGTTTTTGCTCTCCTGAATGGGGGAAAAAGTCGATCAATTTCAGGGAGAAGGGACCATTTCGGGATCGGAAGGGAGGAAGAAGGAGAGGGTGACTGACTGTACGTTAGCTGCGGGGAGACTGATGGGAGGATGATACCGAAAGCACGAGCCGGGCGACTCGACTGATGGAAGTAACCGTCGTCTCGTGTGTAATAATACTACTCCGAAAGCCGCCAGTCCGACTGGCGAACATGATCGTCTCCTGCCCGATATTGTACATTGAAACTCTCACCGTCCGCGGGCATCATGAAGCCCCTGCGCGTATCGGCACGGGCAGCTTCCTCCTCAGGCGTTGACATATCTCGACATACATGCCCTCCCCTTCCGTGTCCGCTGTGATATGGCCATGCCTGATCAGAAAGTCGACCATGATAGGACACACGTTCGGCTTGAACTCTCCATCAAACATGCGCTGCTTCATCTCCTCCACATCCATGAGCACAAACCCCTCCACCTCGTCATCACCCGGTCTCGGGACCACGTCCGCCGACAGTTCCATGTCGTACACGTACAGGATCTCGCTGTGAAACAGACCACTCTTGGGATTCCTGTTGGCGAGCGTGAGCACCCCCGTCGCCCGGGCCGACCGGTGGACCAGTGACGAGGGGAGGGATGCCTCCTCCATGGCCTCTGCGAGGATGCAGCTCGTCGGGGAGTCGGAGGCCTTGACGCCACCGGCGACTGTACTGTCGAGCTTTCCTGGGTGGGCGTAGAGGTGCTTGCTGCGCTTGGCGACCCAGGCCTTGAAACCGCCGCCCGGGAGGCGCGTGTAACAAGTCATGTGGGCGCCTCTGGTGGCGATGCCGAATAGGGGCGCTGCGAAACGCTCGAGCTGCACAATATCATCTTCGCCTTTGGCACCGAGGATGCGAAAGGGCTCGCTGTGGGTTTTGTTGAGGATGGGGAATGTGTCAGAGTCGATGGCAGAGTCGACGACTTGTTGTAGGGCGGCGTTGATGTGCTGGGTGGGTGAGACCCCAGCGAGGGGGTCGTCGAGGGTTACGGTGCGGTTCTCGTCGGAGATGGTGAACGCAGGCGGCAGAGTGAGCTTGTTAAGAGTCTCGGGATGGATGTACCCGTGAGGAAGCTTGTATGATGGCGAGAGAAAGAGGCCATAGTACGGTTCATGGTTCCCTGCGGAGAAATCCAACGGGACGCTTTGATAGGCGAACAAAGTCAGCCAAGCACATGGTGAGAAGAGCGAACGACTTACTTATCAACCTTGTCGATCAAGTCAAGGAATCTGTTCGAACTCATGATGTAGAAATTTGGTTAGGCGTGGTGCTTTGTGAGAGTTCAAGTTGTGAGTTGCTCCTGTATGAGGAGGTGGGTGGTGGGGAGGTCGCTAGTCCAGTGGGGGCTGCCTGGGAGCACTCTACAGACTACCATCAGGCATCTCACATTTCGAGAACTGCCAGTCACTTCGCTGGCCTCTATGCATAGTCAAGTATCAATTCTGGGCGGGCCCAGTTTTATCTTGCATCCATTATCACCTAGCTCACGTCAGCCATGGTGAGTTATGCTGCCCCCTCCTCCTCCAAGCCCATCGCTTCTAGGGTATTTTCCAACACTGCCCGACAACGCCGTCTATATTCCAACGCCAGTTGTTGATTTCCGGTCAAATCCCCCTCTTGACCGTCCACAAGCTCTACTTCCGTCTCTTCCAATCTCTCCAGCTCTTGCATCACCTTGTGCTGGATGATACCCATGGTGTGCTCCAAGTAGGCATGCGCCTGGGAGCCCTGTTCGATATCGCCGCTGAAGAATTGTCTCCGCCTCGCCATTTCTTGTTCTTCTAGGGTTGGTGCGTCGCTCGGCATGATTTGAGACCTTTCCTCTGGCTGGCAAAGGGTGCAGAAAATGTCCCACACCATATCTGGCTGTACATGCTGAAATGTGCCAATGATGGCCTTTTCGTCTGGTAGCTCCACAGTCAGTTCTTGTCGGTATCGACCAAGAAGTGAGCTGGGATGGGCCATTGGGCGCCTTGAGATGTAGTACTCCTCTGAAGCACTCTGTGAGCTCGTTCGCTTTCGAACGTGCGTGTAATCGTTATGCAGCTCCTCGGTGGGCGGGATCATGAAGCCATATCCGAGCAGGAGCTCAGCGTTCGTCTTCATGCTGTAGTTGTTGAAGACCTGCTGGCCTGGCTGGAAGCTGCGCCCAACCCTGAGCTCGCACGTGTTGTAAGGCTTCTGTTGTAGTTCCCACCGCACGTCTAGCGTCATGTCGTGGTTGCCAATGTCAAACAACGGTAATAAGACCGAGAAGTCGTTGATACCGATGCCGTCTGGGAGTCGCGTCTGCTCTTCCTCTGCTAGCACGAGGCTTGGCTTGAAACTCCTGCTTGAGAAAATGCAGTATGCCCACTGGTAGAGCTTCATACTGATCTCCCTGTCTTTTTCGTCGCCATGCTGCTTGAGGAGATCAGCTGCGGCTGTGTGTTCTTTGCGAACATCTGCCCTGATCTTCTCCAACCCAATCTCGACATTCGTGCCCTCCAACAGTTCAGCATCGTCAGTGGGCCAGAACGGCGGGAGGCACCAACTGTCCTCATTAGCGGGCTGCGGTAGCGCCTGAATGTAGGGCCACCAGAATGAATCCCTGCCTAACAGATACTGTTTGGCGAAAA
The DNA here is from genome assembly GCF_022114955.1 of Emericellopsis cladophorae. NCBI lineage: Eukaryota > Fungi > Ascomycota > Sordariomycetes > Hypocreales > Bionectriaceae > Emericellopsis > Emericellopsis cladophorae. The sequence continues at coordinate 171,199 of NW_026250946.1, forward strand.
AGAATCTGCCAGTGACATGAGGTGGCGTTTGGGAGACGAATTCAGCTGGGAATATGGGGTTCGTGCTGGCCGCGTGAAGCACATCCAGGTATGATAGCGAGAGTCTCGTCGGCAAGCTGACAACTTGGTCCCAAGCTGGCAAGGGATTTTCACTAGAGGGCTTGACGCGGAACGAGAATCCGGTTGTTGGATCATCATAAACCTCGACGGAGGGATGCAAAGTCGCACCGTGATCAGTGGCCCAATCAACCAATGCTTTAATGCCCTCCATGAGGAAGGTGAGGTTGGTGCAGGGAAAGAGCGACTAGCCTAGGAAAGGTTGGCTTGCTGTAACTGAAAGTTGAGAACTGGATCTACCAGGTAGATTTGCTTCAGAAAGGCGTCGATCCCGCCCTAACGTCCCCTCCCCCACCATGACGTACCAGTTGCAGGGTAGTCAGATCAAGGGACTGACACGAGTTATCAGTAAAGTAGGCAGGTTCTTTCGTCACTATCCGAGTTTAGCAAACAGTGAATACAAAAAAATACGAAACTCTATCAGAATCTTCACCCCTTTAACTAACGCCTTCCAAGATTACCCTCTTCAACAACGCCATCCAAGCTTCTTCTCAGTGGAAATCGGCTTCCACCCTTCCATACCTCACGCCGTCCACCTTGAGCTCGAAACCCAGCCCGGCGCTGTCGACAATCATCTCCAGCGTAAAGTCCAGGTTGTCAAATTCCACGCCTCTGGTCGTAGTCAGGCGGGTGAATAGACTCCTCGGCACGGCGTTGAGATCTGTCGTCAGTGTGCAGACGTGGATCAGGTCGCGCGTGTACGCCGCCGGTGGCTCCTCAGCATCGCAGGCAATCAGATCGTCCGTCACAATGAGGGACTGCCCAGGTCTGAAGTTGCGTGTGTAGTGGAATGCAATGGGCGCGAGAGGCGATAATGATTCCCCCTAGACAAGTTAGCCTCGCGTAGACACCGTGGCTAGGCAGAATACTGACCTTGGCAATGTGCCACTGCATCCGATCCGATACCATCCACCGCTCCCAGAGCGGCGACCAATATCTGTCTGTCACGGAATGCCGGTCCTCGTCATATACTGTCGCATAGGACGTCCCATAATGCATCCTTGACTTTCTCGAAATGACCATGTTGCCCTCTAGCCCCCGCAGGACCGCACCCCGTACCACGGCCGTCCATGCGTAGACTGGCTGCATGACCTCTATCGACGAGGCCTCCTGCAAGGAGTTGACGTTGGCGTGCGTCGGTCGCTCACTGTACGGCGGCGGCGCCGCGCTGTTGAAGTGGCTCTTCAGTCGTCGGTACAAGTAGTCGCTCTGCCCAAAACCACCCACGAGGACGATACCGGAGACAATGCCGCCCTTGGCGCGCAGGCCCTCGACTTGACCTTGAACCAGATCCGTGACCTCTTTCACCACCGGTTCGAATATGTCTTTGATCTGCGGCGCAGTCATCACCAGGAACCCAGAGTCGAGACCCGCCTCTTCATCATCGGCCAGACCAGGAAATCTATGCGCGGTCAGTTAGTCTCGCAGACGCAGATCTACCGCGAAGCACACGTACGGAATGTTGACCTCCTGATGCTCATCCTCGTTGAAATTACGTTTCACAAACTCCTCGAAATATCGCAGGCCCATCTGCCATGTCTTTCCCTTCTTTTTCTTCATGTCGTCGAATCTAGTCTTCCCAAGGCGGTGTCGGACGTGCTCTTCAAATCTGTAATTGAGAAATGCGCTACCACATAGTCCGCCAGTACCGACGGCGGACTCCTCCACCCTCAGAGGTTTTAGTGAAATGATCTTGTAGGCGATCAGGCTGTTCGCACGTTAGCAAATGCTCGCCAGGGAAATTGGCTCACAGTGCCGGCTTACTCGACGGTTCCGCCACCTGCATCGCAGACGATAAAGTTGTCCCCGACGTTCAAGTGGTTCGGCTGTATCGCTTTCAAGGTATACACTGCTGCGGCTTCGGGCTCGCTGATCATCTGGAGATCAGACCGGCTACCCATCCCCGCCCTTTCTGCCGCCTGCAGTGTAGTATTCTTCGCAGCGTCGCTCCAGACAGCTGGGCAGGTCAAGACAAACTCGACGCGCGTCGATGCCATGAATGACTCTCCGTATCGTCGAGTCAATGTGTCCATGGTGTGCTTGTAGATTTGGGTCAGGTAGTCACTGACCGCATCGACGACGTTCTTGTTGAAGCGCTTGAGCTGAGAGGCCGTATCCTGCGGGCTCACGTAGAACGGCAGCTTCTGTGAGCGGTCCAGGAAGAGCTTGATGCAGCGCAGGCGTGACTCCTCTGGCTTGAACTGAAACCCCCATTTCACCGTGGGGTCCGCATCTTCCAGTGCATCTGGTGGGTAGCTGTAGGCAATCTCGGTCGGCACCTTGTCCGAGGTGATCCCATTGCCACCAGGCCAAGTCTTGATAATCTCAACATCGTCGGGTGTCGACGTGTACACGGCAGCGACGCCTGAGAACGTGGTCCCGAAATCGACACCAACAATGAGCCGGTCGCTTACCGGCGGTAACTCCCGTGTTGGTTCTCTGACCGGCCCATTGATTGCTTCCGTCGAGCTTGGCGGCGTGTAGCTTTGGAAATAATTCCGGCTTTCCTGGTTCCTTCTGCTCGGAGTCGGCGAGCCAACGTTGTTACTCGTGTTGGAGGTCACCGGCCTCAAAGGGAGATGCAGGCTCATTTTGAAAGGGCGAAGCGTTGTCTCTTTCTGGCGTGAGGAATACGAATGCGGTCGATTCACGCAATTATCAATGTCGTTGCGTTGCAGTGCTGATGTCCTGCGGGGTTGTCGCCGCTGAATGCTGATCCCCAGATTTCAGAAAGCCTATTCCCAAGACACGTGGGCACAATGTTGAATCCTCTTCAGTGCTACCAGCAATCGGATACTCAAGAGACGATTCCTTGCGTGAGGTCAGTCTAGTTGCGAAGACGTCGGCGAGGCCGGCAATTTCACCCGTCATGAACTGAATGGAGTCGCCCGCATGTGAAGACTGGGCGCGCGCCTCGGCGCTGTTGACTTGCCTGGAGTTGTTCGCGCACCAGTCGTAAAGATTTGACGTCCGCAAATGGTCGTCTGGCAGGGTCCACGAAAGGGGTTCCGAACTATTCTCTGTGCTGTACGTAGTGGGTGCGTCGTGATCGACCAAAGGCCTGGCGTGCGACTCGGAAGGACCTCTGGAACTGGACGCGTCTTGGGGCCTAGGCTGCCCTTGACGATGCTTTACACCTTTGAGGTTTTGAGCACGCAGCCTTGGTTGGCACTGCGTCGCAAGCGTCCTAGGGCTGAGCTCGCGTTCTCGATTCCAGCTTTGAGGTTTGACGATGCGTATTGATTGACTGGACGGCGGGTGTTGGGCAATGAAACGCTTCCAAATTCACGATGCGCCTGGCGTCTGAGAAGAGCCGCGCTTGAAGGAACCGATGATTAGTCGGGACTCGGGGAGTCGGAACAATGGGAAGGAAGAATCGGTTGCAGTGAAAATTGACCTATCTGAAAAGGCGCATGCAGGGCAAGGATCGAAGTATCTGACAGCGTCCAAGTCCGACTGAAGCGGGCGAGGGGCAGGCGAGGTTGAAGTCGCTGGCGGTTGGTGAGAATGCAAGCATGCGGGGTGTCCGTCAGACTCCGACTTCTATCGATACAATAAGGTACCTAACAACCACTCCACGTCCATGTCCCTGGCCCGTTTGTGTCTGCTGTCTGCCCTTTTCCGTCTCCAACTACGGTCACTAATGCACGTCTGACAATGCGTGCGCGAATGGGCTGGTAGCCAAGTACGTGTGTTGACGGGTGCCTAAGCAAGATTCTGCCACTCTGAATGGTACAGACTTGGCGATCAGCCCTGTGGCCTTGCTATCGTAAAAGTACCTTCGGATAGCTTACGCATCCTATCGGTCTGTCCAGGCAATGACATCAAGCACGGATTGGAAAAAAGAATTGGACGAGGTATGACGACGGCTGGGTCGCATGTATTCAAGCTCCTCTCCTCGTCAAGGGCCACCTCCCTGCTCCTCTCTCAAATCGCTGATGGACAGTTAAAGCGACCCCAATTACAAATATAGTTCCGAACCGCCCTCTCGTCCACTTCCTGCAAGGGGGTTGGTGTAGTGTAGTATATAAATGCCGTAAAGATTGGAAGAAACATATGTGCCACTTTGGACTCCCGTATCCAAATTCCGATGGACCACCGTCTGACATAGGAAATCTTTGTTGCTGGTAAAACGCCAAAGCTGGCCGTGCGAATGGGAGGAGGTCAAGAACGCTCACTTTTCCCGGTCTATCAAAAGGGTATTGCTCGCTGAGGCCTGATGAACCACGAGTTGGGGGGAAATGGACAAAAGATATAACAGGGCACAAAAGCTCCGCTTCGTGAGCCTTGCCGGGTATTTTGAATGTATCTGATGGGCGCTGAATCGAACGCATAGAGGGGGTAGTAGAAATGGCGGGCGAAACAATCGTCGAGTGACTGTTTGTCGTCCGCGTGAAAGGTGAAAGAGTGACGTGCGTGACCATGTGAAAGACAAAACACCAAAACACCGTGATCATGCAAGAAATGTACAACTTGGAGCGCACCGTGGCGCGTCCACACTGTGATACAGACCTAGAACCGGCTCCCAGCAGCCCAGATGCTGGCCGAGGCAGAGGCTGCCCACTCGCTCTCCTCGTAAGGCGGTGTCGGCCACTTGCTCTGGCCAGCGGCGGGCTTCTTGCCGAGATCTAGAGGTTTTGGTCGTAGCGCCTCGTTGCCGTCTGCAAATAGAATTTGAGTTCCGCCGGCGGACGGCGATGGCGTAGGATATGGGTTGCTGAGCCCCAAGTTACTGGCGGACTGCCGAAGAGGCTGGCTGTTCTCGCCGCTGTTCATGTGCTTCATGGCAGTGTGCGTGGAGGTCAGGACCTCATCGAGCAACTCGTCTTCCTCCGCCGGGGCCTCGTACTGCTGAACGCCTTGAGCAGCCTGTGCTCGTCGTGTCCGGCTTGAAATGGGTCCTCCATTGCGGGCAGCACCCAGAAGGTTGTCGACAGAGCGGTGCTGTTGCTGGGGCAGTGAATGGTGACGCTTGAGCCCGCCACTAGGTCCTGCCTGGTGCATCGGGGGGACAGAAGTCTGCGCCTGCTGTGTATCGAGGTTGTTCTGCACATTGCGTAGCTTCTTGTCCAAGGACTCGTACATGGCCCCCTGCTGTTCCAATGTGATTGAGGACCGGTTGCTGCCAGCCCAGGGCGCACAGCCAGCCACAGCCTCAACATCCTCGTACTGAGGCGAAGATGGGGTCTGATGACGACCCGAAAGCCGCCGGGCTCGCTTGCGAAGGTGGGAAAAGAATCCTTCCTTCTGTCCGCTTGGGGGCGACGCAAGGCCAGAATTGCCGTTCAAGGCACGCTCGGCTTGTTGGCGATGAATCTCAGCGTAATGATTGGTGCTAGAGTTCACTGAAAGCTGACGGCCGATCTTTTTCGACTTCTCCTGGCCAGCAGCTGCTTCAGCTGCGCGGAGGTTGGCGCGGGCGTTTACTTCAGCTGAAAGGGGCGAAATGGGGCGGATGGACGGCAGAATTGGCATCGGAGCCATATTGGATACCCCGTTCGTCCATGTGCTCCGTTTACCGGCTCCAGTACGCTGGATACCGGCTGAGATCTCGGTCTGTGTAGTCGATTGGAGAGCTGCAGGGCGAACTGCTGCGCTCTCTTTCGAATGGGCTTGGTTGGCGACAAGCTCGGGTTGCTCGGACCTCCCAATGAGGGACTTGCGGAACCAGGAAGGTTTCGATGATGGGACAACCGGGGTAGGAGTAGAGCCACGGGAAACAAGGTCAGACTGCTTGCGGCCGAGAACACGCGAGGCGGACGACTTGGGCCTCAGCGGGTCCACAGCATCGGCAAAGTATTCGTGGGCGAGAGCCTGTGTCGAGGTGGGACGATTCTTGGGGTCCCAGAGCAAGCACCAGGTGACAAAGTGTGCCAGCTCGCGCGGCCATTGAGGAGCTTGCAGAATAGTCTCCATTGAATGGGGTGCCATCTTTGGGAACGAGAAGCCCAGCTTGCCCGCCAACCTTGTGCCTTCACGCCAGTCACCACCGCCAACTCGACTGCCGGACTTGCTGTACCAGTTGCCGGGGCTGCCCATTATCTCGCAGACCCTCCAGACCTGGTCAACTTCGTTACCGCCAGGGAACAGTGGCTTCAGCGTTGCAACCTCGACTGCCATGGCGCCAACAGCCCAAATGTCGACAGGCGCGGAATACTCTCCCGCTCGGAGGAGCACTTCGGGAGCACGATACCATCGGGTTGATACGTAAGTTGTGTAAGGAAGCTTTGAATGAGTTTCGCGGGCCAGACCGAAATCGGCAAGTTTGACTGTATATGTCGGCGGTGTGGATGGTGGTGTGACGAGGGCAGAGTAGCGTCGGAAAGCAGTCGATGGTTCGTTGTGCGCTGAGGTCGAGACGAGGATGTTTTCGGGTTTGATGTCGCGGTGGAAAAAGTGGTGGGCGTGGATGTGCTCCAACCCTTGCATGATCTGGAAGAGAATGCTCTTGACGCTGGCGTTGTCCAAGCACTTGTGGTCGCGGGCCTTCATCAGTTGATAGAGGTTGCCTTCCATGTACTCCATGGCGATATGGAGCTTTTTCGTGTACGGGTCGAGAAAGATGTCAAGAGCTGGTACGAGGTGCGGGTTCGCGGGAAGCGTCCGCAAGAAGACGACTTCGCGAAGCTCTAGGCATTGCGAAAATGAGCCGAATGTCTTTTTCATGGATTTGATAGCAACCTAGATAAAAGCGTTAGGATCGACCAAGCATGGAAGTCGTCGGGAATTAAACTCAAGGCACTCACCACTGTGCCGCGGCGGGCGACATTCGCTCCCGCGGTTCGAACTCGCGCCAAAACGACACTACCAAAGCTACCGTCGCCAATCTCCTTGAGGACTTCGAACCGGTCCTCGAGTGCGATATTGTTACCGTGGGATGACCCACGGTTTGATGAGTCGCCGGCGACTGTCATTGTGGAGTCTTGTGCTGATAGAGACGCGTCGGGTTTTGTGTTACAGTCCAGTGCCCGAGGGATTGAGCCAGCAGTCAAACTCGGTGGAGCGAATCGAGACAAAGCGCGACCGCGAGTAGAAAACCCACAATCAGCGTAGATTGTATAGCAGGGCGATGCTCTTCAGAAGAGCGCGAGAATGTGTTAACGGAGCATCCAGGTCGAACAGTGTGCGCGTATTCGGGTAGGTGCTTCTACACCAGGCGGGACAATCCAAATCCTAGCAGAGTTCGCTGAGTAGGTAGTTGATAGGTCAGGCGCTCTGTGATTCAAGATAATAATGACAGCAAGCGTTCAGGTCGGGATGGATGTGTCGTGTGTAAGTGTATCCAGTGTATTTTCAGGATGGGGGATAATGAAGGAATGAATGACTGGAGGTGAGTGGGCGGTGGGCTTGTGGTGAAGAAGAAAGCTGGAAAAGGAGAATGGAGTGAGCGGACAGGCGAGGGACCTGAATCAGACGGATGGAGCTGCCCAGTGATTAGTACTTTGGTAAGGTACGAAGGACAGTGGTAAAGGGGGGCGGGCCGGGCTGTCTGACAGGTACCTCCCGCTCGCCGCTCGGTCCCTGGGACTGGGTGGCTCTTTCCAAAGTTACCCAGCCTGAGCGGACCCGTGTGGGGCTCCAGCAATTCAGTCACGTCCGTAGTCTGTTAGGTGGCGGGGGCCACGGGCTCTCGTACAACCACAGCTGGCAATGACTGGAGGCCAGCGCTGGCCCATTGATGATGAATACATACAGTGAGGACTGGATGCATCATGTTCTGAGTTTCTTCTTCTTGGAAGCAGAGTTTGAGAAGATGCGGTACTGCGAGAAAAGCATCGATGCGCAAGGTGTGCACTGCCGTGCTATGCAAGCCCAACTGGGCTATTTTGTTCACTAACAGCTGCCCACACACAAGTACTACGTATTAGCGTCCCAAACGCTCTTCCAATCGGTTGATATCCATAATGTTATTAGTGAGAATGAAAAAATTAAAAAATTAATTAGTCGCTGTCCACTCCGTAACAATCTTTGTGTCTGAGCTTTAGCTAAATCTTCATCATTCTGCACCAACAAAGTTCCATCTCTCCCATTGCAATGGCATCCACTGTCTCTGCAAGTCCCCGCAGCCAGTCATTCCCGGCGGTGAAATGAGTCTCGCGACAAGCCCCCAAGGGTCGCCTGACGGGGGCGCAAATGGGCCCTAATTCACGGGCCTCCCGTCCTCCGCGCAGTACTTGGGACCCCTTCAAGGGGCGAACCAATTTTACTCGTGGACAGGGATGCATGGGAGAGTCAAATTGCCCAATTTGCCTACTGCGAGTGGGGCCAGCAAAAGGAAGTCAAGGAACAAGAAGAATTGAAGCGGGACCAAGAGCTGGGATAACGCAGGTACCGACCCCAATCAGCGCAAGCTCTGTTTCTTTAGCCTTTTCGGGCGAGGAATTAGTCTGCTTGCTGCAATACGATAAGTAATACTGGTCATCGTGCAGAGGATTTAGCCGCATTACCTTTGATGGGCAAAATGGCATAGCATATCACGCCGAACCCCAAGCGTTAACATCAACAGCTCGGAAAAACTTGTGCGACTGTCGACCGAGTGACGGTGACGGATGAATCCCACCATGATATCCGAACTTCAGACTCTTCTGATGCCAGGCTGCCAGCTCACGCCACAGAGCCAAGGCTTGCCAGGGTCGGATAGTCTCCCATTTGACGGGACCAATTCCCCGTGATGGTCTAAGCCTGATCAAGCCGGAGGAGCCGACAGCAATCAATCAACTTCTTCGACAGCGTAAGTGTTTGTGGGGATCATTTGGAAGTCACTTCGCAATCTTTTACCTTGCAAGCTGGTCGCAACGGCAACAGGCACGAGCACGAACTCCTGGGGCCACAGAAACACCCCGCCAGCGAGCAACTCCTTTCAGCGCCCAACGAGGGCGAGAAAAAGACCTGGGTTTAATTGAAGAGGGGGGAGGGAGAGCCGAGGCTGGCTTTCGTAGCTCACAACAAATGTCTCGCGATCGCCTCGGGAGTGAAGAAGCTTACTAAGGCTGTAGGGAACGCGTCAGGGTCACCTGTGCTGGGGACAGCCTGGGGTCAAGCAGGTAACGTACCGCCTGCGTAGGTACGTACAGGTCGCGAGAATTCGCCACTTTGTGCTCGCTCCCTGATGATCACATTCGCGCCGTGCCGCGCATTGACGTAGCTACTATCACATTCAAGGCACACGCGTCGCGCGTCCTTTTGCTCCTGTAACAAGTTTACATGTACTGATCAGCCACGCAGCCACCCACAGGCCGACAGCCAGTCAGACGGTTCGGAGGAATGCAGAGCCAACGAAGCCCAGCCTTTCTGGCTTGAGATCACATGACATTTATTTGTCCATGGGGCGTGGCCAGAAACTGACTGATGAGTCTGCGCACAAGCAGCACATGCATTTCGCGACTCGCGGTCCCTTGTGGTAGGCTGACAGCCTAAGTACCTATTCCTCGCGTTCTTCTGCTAAAAAGAAAAAAAAGCAACACGAACGGTCCTGAAGGCTTACCGCACATCATCTGCAAGGGTGCCGAGCTGCATTGACAGGCAGGGTCATGCACGGGATCGAGCTCACGGGCGCGGTCGACCGCCAGATGGTTGAAACATGACGCCCTGGTCATGGTTGGACGCTGCCCGCCATCAGGGGCCTTTCAGGGCTTTACTGAAAATCCAAAGGGTCCAGCACAGACTCCAGAACACAAACACATATCATCCTGGAGTTGATATCAGCCGCGCTTTGGCGCTCGATAGTCGCGGGCGCTTTTAGGTGCCTCTGAAGGCAACGGACCGCGCCGCAGCCGCCCCCACCCGTGAAGTAGAAGTAGGCATGCGTAAGGTTGGCTGTTGGCGTACATCTGGGTGAATACTGCACAATAGTGCAGGAATAGCAACAGAGCGGTTGTCTCAAATAATAGATTGAACACCATGGTTGCTTGGTTTCCTGCTCGAGTTAAACAATAAACAGCGCAGCGCTTGAACTTGCGTGGGCGACGATGCCCATGAAAGAGCGGTGAACCGCTTACCCGGTACCGGCGTTCTTATCACGAATCACACTACAGATGTCTTGCTTGTGATGTCCGCTCTAGACAAAGTATTCATAAGTTGAAGCACGGCTCAAACCTTCTCATATGATTACGGAGGTGGGGCTAGAGGTTAAGCATGTGTCAATGAGCATCGTTGTCATCCATCAGTCATACGCAGGAGCATAAATATTTATCAATGTCCTTCCAAAGTTAGAGCAAACGATTTGACTCTGGTGCACCCAAATCTGCAGTAACTTAAGATTCAGCACTTGGGCATTGGAATTATTAGCGAAACTAATCACTGATTTGCATCATGTGATGTGTTAAGCGTGCATCTCATGAAAAACGACAAACCCAGAGAGCTGGCAGCATGCAAGTAGAGATTGGGCATCATGGCATGAATGCCCAACAGGACGGCTCAACGGAGCATCCCAAGGCATATGATACATGACTGCTGTGCGGGGAAACCATTGATTAATGACCAGGCATGTCATTTTTTTTCCAAGACCGCATACAGCGAATCGGCTCGGTCCCTTAAGATCTTCAAACAAGTGTAAAGGATCTTTACAACTTGGCTCCACCGAGTGACCCGGACGAACGCTGCAAAACTGGTATGACCGTGATCACCGGCTAGAAGATGCCATTTATCAGCACTATCAAGTAGGGGGAGGATTGCAGTCGCGGAGTGGGAGATAAACGATTGCCATCGCACGATAATTGTGAACTGCTGCGGGTTGTCTGAATACCCTCTCAAATGAGTAAACAATAGCAGTGATAAGGATCCTGCTCCATGGCAAGCAACGGATAGATTTGCCGAATGTCTAACTCCAAAGCGCCTTGAACATATGAAGAACCGTCTGATCATTGCGTCAAGATCAGCGTGCGAGCGTGACCGCTGCCTGATCTAAACCAAGGCAGCAGGCTAAACACGCAACATCGGTCAATGAGGAAGTTACGGCGTTTGCTGTTGCCTTGAGGATAGCCATATAAGGTACTGGTGTATCTGTACCTCCCACGGCATCTTCTCTCTTCACATTCGACCTACAGGCAGCCCCCTCCCCCCTTCTTTCACATCACTCAACACAGACATTTTCCCGAAAGCCTCTGCCGCCGGTCCTCACTATGCCTGACGAGATACGATGTGACCAGTGCGGTCTTGTACAGCCCTATGATCAGTTTTCCAAGCAGCAGCGCAAGATGGACGACCCAGTCAGTTCGACTTCCGGGATTTTTTTGATAGGAACTACTGACACTGCCAGTGCTGCAAGCGATGCGTCGCTTGGACCGAAATACAGGAGCCCGAAATCCCTTCTTGCCCTTTGGCTACGGGTCATGTCTCCTAGGAGGAGGAAACTGGCCTAGCCTGGGGTGGAAGCGAGACAGTTTGGAACGAGCCGAGCCTGGCGCCTCTGGTACGTATCACCACAATCATACTTCTTAAGAGTGCGACTAACGGAAGATAGGCTTCGGTGACCAACCGCAGCAGTGTCGGCGCAGAAGATCGCGGCAGGGACCCCGAGGAGGAGCGTGATGACCGAGTGTCCAAAGCAGGCATCCGGAACTACGCAGGTAGCACCCCGAGCGTGAGCAGCGCACCCGCTCGCAAGCTGCCTCCGCACTTACAGCACCGCGTGAAAAGCCCCAACACCCCCTCAACCGCTGGCTCGGTCGCGAGCTCGGAAGCCGGGGGCGCGACAACGAGCACTGGCACGGGTCAGCAGCGCTTACCACCGCACCTTCGTAGCACGGCGGCGAGAAGTATCTCGACGGCGACGACTGTGAGAAAAGAGAAGGAGAATATTAAGAACTGGAACAGTCAGACGTACAACGCCTACGGCCCGAATGGCGAAAGCCAACAGCGTGTACGCCAGCCGTCGACAGTCGCTTCAGCCTCTATGTCTGACTACACCCCGTCCATGAACTCGAACGAAAGCAGTGGACGCCCAGGTCAAGCCGCCTCGGCTGGTACACGGATGGGCAAGCCGCAAGGCGACACGCAGGCTAGCGGCGCCGAAGACAAGCCTGGCAGAAAGTGGGCGAAGCCGGCAAAGGCACCTCGTGGCTACTGAGGTTAAACTGAAAGGTTGGAACCGCTTGAGCGTTTATCAGCCCCAGAGAGCAACGGAAGCAGTAAGAAAGCTCAAGAGGGAAGCGAAGAAGAACCTCTCCATTCTTTGTATTTCGTGTGGATGTCAGCAAAATCACCTGTACGATCTGATTGAGCAATGGTCGTGCTCAGAACGAAGAGGATGATGCAGAGATAATAGCCAAATTCGAACCTATGAGTTCCTACTCACTTGCTCCTGACGCCTGTGGACCAGCTCCTTGCCATTGCCACCGAATTTACCTCCTCTGAGCTCCATCGACTTGTGTATCCACAAAAGATAGCCAAACCATGCTGTTGTTGAATGACGTGCAAGTGGTCGAGGTGCTCTTTGCAACAGGCAAAAATATGTCCGAGAGCCGTGGTATATGTTTACACACTCTCCTTGTTCTTTGTATGCCCAGTGGAACATTGACGTTGCTGCCGCTCGCCCATTGACTCACTTATATGACAGCCTCATCCCTGGGGCCGGGTTCCGCGTTCACCACCGCCTGGGCATCGCCCACCTGTCTCCGCTCCGTAATTTCCCGGTCTTTGAGTCGTTTGCGTAAGATGAAGGGGATCGAGGATGTCCCGGCGGTGTATAATTCCTATTGTAGGGGTTCCGACGACGAGGAGAGTCGGTTGAGGTGGAGGTACACATCCGTTCCGTAGCTAGTTGTTGTTAGCCGTTGCCCACGATCAATAATTGTTTGACACAAACTTACCCCTCCATGCTGATCAATTTCAGATCACCGCCAAAGTACCGCGCGTACAGACGCGATATGGGTAGACCGTAGCCGAAGCCAGCCATGGGTGCCTTGAAGTCGCTCTTGTCAAAGTCAGGGTCTAGGCTGGGCGTGCGGTCGACGGTGGTGTACATGTAGGTCCAAACGAGGGGGATCGCGCTGCGAGGGATGCCGCCACCCTCGTCCGAGATTTTGATTGTAATGTCTTCTTTCCCCTCGGCGACAATGACCTTTGTGACAGGGAACTCCTGCTTGTCCTCGCCGTGTGCCTCGACCACAGCGCGAAGCGAGTTCTTGAGCGTCTCAAAGAGCATGTGCGACAGGTGCCCCGGGACGTACATAAAGTTGAGATCCGGGTTGCAGACGAGCTGGACGCGGGGGGCCTCAAACAGGCCGTAGTGGTCTTCGCACACAAAACGCGCATTCTCAATGGCCTCCTGGGCGAGGTCCTGCACATTTGTCTTTGTGCAGATGACTCCGACGTAGCTCGGGTCGCGATGCCGACTCTGGTCCGTCAGGGCAATGTGCTGGCCGATGAGCATGCGTATGCCGATACGGGACATGTAGAAGCGGTCGAGGAAGGACTGTATGGACTCGTTGATTTGCATGCGCTGCCGTTGTCGTTTGTACTCAAGGATGCCCTGGGCCATTGTGGTTACTACGCCGTCGTGCCTCCTCTTGATGCCGTGGAGGGTTTGTGCGAAGCGCTGGTTGTATAGCTGTAGCTCGGGAGGCCATTCGGAGGTGTCATCCACCATGGCAAAGTACCGTCTCGACAGCGACTTGGTCTTGTTGGCGCCCTGGCCGTTGGCACTGGCGTGGAGACCTCCCCAGCCCGAAGAGTCGCCCTCACCAAGGGACGGATTCGGAGTGGCTTCGGAGAGTTTGAGGGTATTGCGTCCGTAGTGTTTGGCTGGCTTTGTGAGGCGCGATCGGACGTCCGCTGGCAGGTTGGGCCGCGGCAGCTGTGTGATTTCTTCAAAGGACTGCGCATACCAGTCCTTGACCTTGTTGACCGAAGGCATCTCATTGAGGCCATCGGGGAGGTCGTCGAGCTCCTGGACTCGGTGCGCCAGTCGGATGGGAAGCTCCTCGGCAAGGAACTGTGAGGCACGGAAGAGGGTACCCGTGGATGGTCTCTCGCCGAATTGGACCATCTGTCGGAGGCTGACGCCCGTGGCTGGGAATCTGGCATAGTGCCTGATGGTATCCATCAGGCGCTCTGAAGCCTTCCACGACATGGTGGCTGGCTGGCTGGCTGGCTCGTTGGTGACTGGTCTTCGAGATGGGAATACCCGAAACTACCCGTACGGCAAGGTCTATGATCTCGTCATTGGAGCACCGAGGGCGTACTCGTCTTCTAAATGAAATGCGTGCACAGGTGTCCGAGCGCGCAGGTAAGTCGCAAAAGTACAATGGTACTAGATGTGAGTGTTGTGAGCATGTGTGTCGCGTGCACTCTTGTGGGAGTTGTTTGGAGTCGAGTTCGGCCCCACGGCAGCAGCAGCGCTTGGAAAGCCGAGGCAGTCCACGGACGAATACGGCTTGGACTGGACAAATCAAGGAACCCAAGGCGTCGTTGGCGAGAACAAAAAGCGACTCGGAGCAGAGGAAGCAATCGAGATCAGTGACGCAAGGCAATTGGAGAAAAGGGGACGGCGGACACTGGCACAGAAAGGCGAGGATTTGAAGGTCGAGAGGAATGAGTCGTCCACGATGGGCCGGGACCGGGGAGGACAGGACAGGACAGGACAGGACAGGACAGGACAGGACTGGGCTGGACTGGAGAGCATGACGCTGCGGGCAAGCGGGGGTCACCTGGGAGGCATTCTACAAGGTGCCTCCATCCGTTTAGCTGGTCTCGGCCAGCACGTTTGGTGCGCTTTTCCCCGGCATGAATAGTCCATGTCGATCTGCCCTGGGCTTTGACCTTGTCCAGCGTCATCCATCCGTAGCATTGGGATGTGAGGGGATCCAGTTTGCCTTGACCGACGGCTTAAGCTGGCGCGCTACGTTAGATAGATCAACAACCAGTACCTCGAGAAGAGGGGTTTCCAGCCCTTATAGTACCCAAGATAGCTGGGTAAAGATTCTCTTGGTAATCTATTCCCCTCACTTGTTTTCTAGATGCTTGAAGAATGCTTGGATTCACCTTGTTGCTCGACCCATGCTGCTAACGTACCCCAACTCAGTCACCTTGGCCGTCCAGTCGTGGATGAGAGCAGACAGTACGTATCCGCAAACAGCAAAGACCAGCCCCGACTGACGGACGGCATCAACGGCTGCAGCACATCGTCGACTGAGCGCATCCTCCGGTCTTTTGGCATTGCAAACCGTCTTTGCGCATGATGAGGAGGTTCATATGTTAGGCAATAAATGACTCGAGCGCAACTGAAGGTTTCTCCAACTGGACCGATCCCCACAATCACGTGTCAATCCCGACGCTGGGGAGATCATTGCTATCACATTGGTAGTGAGAAAGTGCAGACGCTGGGGCCGACGCTGATAGGATTCTTACTATGCGCATCAAAACCTAAATGCGTGTCTGCCGCAATGTCAAAATACTCTTTTTGCTTTGTTGCGACGAATTTCAGCAAGCAATCCTTCGACCCAAGTTCAGCTCCTTGTTAGCACTCTACCTCATGGTGTGGTGAAAGAATAGAGCAGGCGCTTGTCTGCTGTTTTGGGCACAGACATGTGTAGCTTAATTCTGCGGCTACGGGTAGCGCCAGCCGCTGTACCTATAATTCCTCAGCCACGTTCTTGTTGGTGTTTGTCGGTGAAGTGACGGGAACATCACGTCCATCCATCTCTTCCAGGTTCAGGCTCCGCACAGCACCACTCGCACCCGCGCATTATTGCCCTCCTCGTCGCCTGGTGCGCTGTGCTTCTCCTGTGGTCTGTACTCTGTTTCCTGCTGTGCTCTCTTATCGCAAAGCTAGCGCAGCAAATGTGGCGCCGTCAGGTCACCGATGTCTTGCCATGGATGACCGCCAATCCGACCATGATCCTCCACGGCACTCGAGGCAAAACTCCCTCCATGAGCAGCGCATGGCGAGGCGAAAAACGGCGACGAGTCACAGCTCCGACAGGAGCAGCAATGAGTCAAGGAATCATCATAATGGACTGCCCGCCACGCCGCCGCCTCGTCTCATGTCGACCCCCAGCGCTGGCTCGTCATCCGCCGGGGCGTCTTGTGGTGTGATGAGTTCCCTACAGCGGGAGCTGTCTCTCTCTAGCTCACATGACCAGCATGACGGCGTGTCGAGGTCTTCCAGCCGTTTAGCCTTGGCTCGACGGTTGAGCCACCTCGCACAGCAGCTCACCAGCGATGGCGTGATTGACGAGCACGCCTTGACAAGTCAGCTGGGTCAGATGGAAAAGGCCGTTGCGCAGTCGCCGCCCCGGAGTAGATTCTCCTCGCCGCATCACCGCCGACCAGGTAGCCTTGAGTCGGAACGTGCCGTGGTACGGAGCCACAGCGATCTTGGTGGCTCGCTGGCGAGCTCACCCGACTCGTCATTGTACCGTTCACGGTTCTCCAATCTGTCGGCATCCCTCATGATGAGAGAATCAGAGCCTGCGCTCGAGCCCGAAGTGACCCAGGAAGTACAGAAACCGGGTTTAACACCACGGCAGCTGAATAAGATCATCTCCGAGGCTACAAAGCTCAATGAAGAGCTCGCCACTGTGGTTGGTAACCTCAAAGCACGGCAGGAAGAGTCAAATGTACAGTTGGCCTCATATTTGTTGCTTTTCGTTGTTGACTCGTTGTGCGACAGCATATTCACGATCTCTTGATCGAGCGCGCCGAACGTGCTGCTCAACGTATCATGTTCCTACAAGACCGCATATCATACCTGTAAGACCGAACTTCTTGCCGTCATTTGACACCACACTCTCCGTTGCAGACACCTGACACGCAAACAGCGAGGGGGAGCTCCGAGATAACGACGACGAGATACAACACCTGCGCATCTGCCTCAAAGCAGTCGAGGTACAGTTGCCGCCAAACCCCGATCCAGATATCCAGCGCTGCATCGCTTCTTTCAAGAAGGAATACCAGACCTTGCGGAAGAAGCGACTCAACCGCAGCATGGAGCAAGGCTATCACAATGGCCACGGCTTAGGAGACGTGACGCCATCACTCACAAGATGAGATGTTTTACGATACCCATGTGTATGACTGGCCGGAGTAACGAATTCTCTTATACTTCTTTCTCCTTCGTTATGTTCATTTCACGCACGCCATGTGACCTTTCTGCTTTGTTCTTTCGGACGATACCACGAGCCTTGGACTGGGGAGATGGGGATGCAATGGCAGACTTTTGACACAGAAGCAATGGATCTGGCGTCAGCAGCTCCTATTCGTGGAATTGGACCAATTCATAATACACTACTCTCTCGATGAAAGGTCCTCGCGACTGAGTCACAAATATTATCTGTACTACACATCCATGGCACAATGGTTCCATACAGCAAGAAGGGATGGTATGCTGTATGCTAGACCCAAACCACAAAAACAATTTGTCAGGAAAACTAGCGCTCGAAATATAAACAAACAGAAGTGTCCCCCGCAGTCCATCATACTTTGTATAGCAAATCCAGGAAGCCATTCGCGAGATCCACCACCACACTCTTGTTCGGCAAGGATCCAGCTACACCATAGAGAGCTGCCGAGTCGCCCACGGCCTTGCCCTTGGCTCCCTTGCCCTCCACGATGCGAACGCGCTCCTTCTCGCGCTCCGTCTCCACCACAGACTCAAGGTCGGACACAAGTCTCTCCCAGACCTTGGCAATGGGCAGCGTCACAGCCACATGGATGGCGGGAGGGTTCTGCAGAGCATTGAGGTGCCATCCCTTGCCGCTCATACCGTCGGCAATGTCGTAGATGTCGAGGTTCTTGGCTGTAAAGGCTACAACCGACACCAGCGGCTTACCAATAATCTCAAGCTCACCACCCAAGATCGGCGTCTCGCGGATCGAATCGGTGATTTTCTTGGTCGTTCCAACAATCTTCACACACGCATCCACGTAGCCGGACTCGCCGACCGACATGAGACTGGCCCAACAGCCCGCGATCAGGGCGCCAGGGCGGGAACCGGCGATACCTGGTGACGCGTAGACGCCACCAGACCAGTCAGGCGAGACAAAGTACTGGTATTTCCGCAACTCAGACGTGCGATAGAGCACGGTGGAATTGCCTTTGGGCGCGAAGCCATACTTGTGCGTATCACAGCTGATGCTCGTGACACCCTTGAGGCGGAAATCAAACAGCTGCGTCTCGAAGCCGGCCTTGTCGAGGAAGGGCACGAGGAACGAGCCCAAACAGCAGTCGACGTGGAGGCAGAGCTTCTTGCGCAGTGCGAGCTTTGACAGGGCAGCAATGCCGTCGATGATGCCGTGGGGGAAGTTGGGCGCCGACCCCACGAGCATGATGGTGTTGCTGTTGATGAGCCTCGATACGGCGCGAACATCGACCTGGTAGCTGGGCGCAGGGCACGCCACGAGGTGGATCTTGATGCCAAAGTACTGGCCGGCCTTGCGGAACGCGGTGTGCCCCGTCTCGGGGAGGATCATCTCGGGCTCGGTGATGCCGCGTTCGACGTACCCACGCTGCCTCGCGGACAGACAGGCCATGAGGATACTCTCCGAGCCACCTGCGGTCGACACGCCGGCCGCACCTGGTGGCGCGTTGAACAGGTTGAGCACCATGCTCACGATCTCGGCCTCCATCTTGCGCACGCCGGGGAACACATCAGGGTGAATGGGGTTCGCGACCGTGAACTTGCCAAACGCCTCCGTCTGAAGCTGCATCAGTTTCTCCTCGCCATGGTACACGGCGCCGGAGACGAAGCCATCCTCCCATCGCGTATGGTCCATGTCAGCGAGCTGCTTGAGCTCGGCCCGGACAGCTTCCTCGGCCATGCCCTCCTTGGGCAGCACGAGGTGGCGCGTCATGTCGGTCGTGATGAGTTTGTCGGCCACCTTGGAGAGCGACTCGCGCACTTGTTTCTGCACCTGGCTACGCACGCCAGGTGCGCGGAGGAAGTAGCCGTATGCGATGCGACGAATGTCGTGGTACAGCTCGAGGAGAGCGCCGATGATACCGCGTCCCTTGAGCTTCCACCAGGTACGGCGCGTCCATCGTAGGACGAAGAAGAAGAAGACAATGTTTCGAATGCTGCGCCTGGTCAGAAGCCATACATAGCAGAGGAACAGACACCAAATGAGACTCACAGGTCGAGGTTAATCATTCCTAGCGACAGTGACGACATCTTGGGCTTCCTCTTCTTGACGGAGTCAAGACTACCCCGAAGACTGATAGGCATCCTCGAAGAACCCGGCATGTTGGGCAACTGTTCAAGCGGTACCGGTATGGGTTGTGGAATATATGCCTGGTAGAGGTTCGAGCTCGTTACATGATGAGGTGGACGTCTAGAAGAAAGCTGGGAGTGGGGAGAGGCTTGTGGCCTTGTACCACTTCCTAGCCAGGCACTATCAGGTCATCACATGCGCCAATGCCGGCTAGCCGAGGGTTGCGATTTGATAACAGGGGTTTAGACGCATGGCGATACGTACAAGAAAGTGCTGCGATTGTATCAACTCATCATTACCAACGACGCAGATGCCACTCGCGGTGCGCGCAACGTCGGAACCCGCGGGCCCCGGCATCGGGGCGCGCGCGCAACACGGACGGCTGCAGAGCACGTCCAACATCAATCTCGTCGCGACTCGCCGCAGGTTTCCGCGGGGACCTCATTCCAGGTCTCTGGATAAGGGGACTTTTGATCATCTGGTGGGCAATTCAAAGGCTGGGCCACAATGGGTCGTCTACATCTGGACTATCAACTCCCGAAACCGCTGCCAATACCACTGAGACTCTCGCTCGCAGCTGCTTTCACCCGTGACGGTACATCCCTTCAGCATGACTACGAAATCGCCCTCTCGGTAGCCCTCACCCAGGTTCGTGTGAGCGTACGACGCCATTGTCCGCTGGGGGACCAGCGCAAGCTTGGACAACACCGTTGGGTGCCATTGCACAATGTGCTCCTGCGATCGTGTTAATCAAAGAGTGCTTGCTGGAAGCCGACTGCCATTGAACTTACCAGTGCATGCCTCTCTGCCTTCTGGAAGTTATACGACATGTACAATGGATCCATCCACGTCTCTGTTAGAAATCGCGCCCAGTCGCCCGTCTTCAGCAATACACTATCTGCGACTAGTCCGTCGTTGTCTTGGCTGACAATCATGGCGGCCTCTTGGCCCTTGAGACGCTGAAAAGTCTTGATGATGCTGTCCGGCGGTACGACCGAGTGGTCCCTGATCATCAAGCTTTCGAGGACGCGAGGATCGGCAACGACCTCTTCCACCGTTCGCGAGGGCTCCATGATGAAAGCATTCTGGTCGAGGTGCCAGATGTAGTTCGCATCCGGGTATTTCGTCAACGCATGTCGCATAGCCATCACCTTGGCCCAGGATTGCTGGTAGCCTTTCGTATCGTAGTCCTGGGCTTCCACAATGAACGTCTCGTAGCCTTTTCCCCGTCAGCCCATAAACCCAACTGTAGAGCGCGGATCATACCATGCTTCTCTGCGTACTGCCTACGGTTCTCTTGCACGGACCTCAAGTACGATGCGCTGTAGCTCTTGGGGTCGATGACCGTCACAATCACGATGGAAGGCTCCCCTGTGGGAACATGCTCCTGGTAGACCTCCTGTCGACTCCGGCCGGAGAGTAGCCAAAAAATTCCTAGTATCGCTACAAGTATCAAGCTTATCGTTCGAAGTCGCGCTTTTCGCAATAAAGGGAATCTCGTCGATCGTGGCCGAAACGGTGGGGGATCCGAGCTCTTTCGAGGGGGGTAGGCAAAATGCATTGTGTGAGACGCACCCGACGGCGTCGACTTGCGACAGCTCGCCTTTCGAAGTTTCTTTCAACACAGTATTCAGAAATCGACGCCGATGTCGCGGGATGGTTTCGCAGCAGGAGGGCTGCCCTCGGAAGGCGGCTATCAGCGTAGCGTGGACGACAACGCCCAATGCCAGTACTGCGTAACTAAAGAGCAACAATATGATCGGCTCTGACAGGGAATGTCAAGGGACAGAGTCAAAGGAAGAGCGTGACAAGTCAATACGAATTCGTTCGTCCATGTTGCGTCAGGAAGCTTTTATGCGACAGCCCACGCAGGACGGTCGCGGTCGTAATGAGATTGGAGGTTCCGGGTTCCACTTTTCAAATCCTAGGGCTCATGTAGCATGAATGATGAATGACTTGCGCCAGTGCATCAGCACGGTAGTACCCTTCGTCAAAATTGGCACTTCGGGCACACAATGGCAAATGGCACGGATCAAATCGCGAATGCATTGATGGTACATAGCGCTATGAAAATGTGTCAAGCCCTGAAAGAGGTCATCCGCTCACCGCTCTGTACAGGTGTACCTAGTGGACGACTGCTGTCTACGGACGGAAAACGACCAAGGTCGTCTGTCACGTTGACGGACTTTGACATCTCCCAATCCTGCTATCGGACAAGAGATCAAAACGACCCGAGTCCAAGCATGAAAGGAGCCTTGATCTCTGCACACAGACACGTCGTCTCGATACGGGAGAGCAAGCTCAAGACAACTTAAAGGTATGCAGGGCGCCCAACGGAGCGCACGTAGTTGGATCCAAGTTCACCGAGCCCTCTGCTTCACTCATCTTTCTCGTGTTCATCTGCTTCATCATCGTCTGCATCGTCGTCGTTTACGTCCATGACTCGGTCGCTGACATTCTTCAACAAGCGCTCGCTCAGGGCTCCGACGAACCGCCACGTTGCCATCAGGAAGGTGACAGCCCCGATGAGGATAAATAACCAGCTCAAGTTTTCCGCCCGGGCTCGACCTGTGCCTTGTCGTCGGCCGCCCATCAGACCGCCACCGCGGTAGTAGAACCACTGCCAGGGCGACATGGCAAACATGCTCTTGACGAGACCGACCAACCCGAGAGAGAAGAACCCCTTGGCAAAGTGCTCTGTCCAAGTCTGTGGCGCCTCGGCGAAGGGCTGGTTCAGGCCCTCAATGTCGGTCAACACACTTGCAACACCGTCAGTCAAGGTACCCAGAGGGTCAAACCACAAGTCGAAGAGCGGATCGGCAATGTACCCCAGCACAAATAGACCAGTGATCAAAACAGCGATGGTCAGTGCAATCCGGGTGGACTTGTTACTTAGGGTGGTTGCCCAACTGAGCCGGGACATTCGATATGTGAATTTGCAAGTCGGGCACTGCCAAAAATTCCGCGCCGTACCTGGATTGGCTAATCGCCACGCGTTGAGGCAGCCTTCGTGGACATACTTCTGCGAGCCTTTGCACTTGCATGGCGAGAGCAGACGTCCGAGTTCGGGATCGTCGGATTGATAGACGGGCTTTGCTGAACCGGAAGATATTCCCAACGTGGTGAAGGTTTCAGGGAACTGTGGGTGCTCGGTTTCGAGACATATACGGCAGGACCGCGGACCATAACGTTGACGATGGGACCTCGCACGTGTGCCCGTAGAATGAGGTTGGTCGGCTGGTTGTTCCGGTCTCGAGCTTTGATGGCTTGTGGAGGCATCATTCAGGCCATCTTGTGCTGTAGACCAGTCCCAAGTTGGCTGGGTGTCCATATCGGAAGGCTCGAGTCTTGCCAGAGCGTGGAGGGATGTATATGTAGCCTGCGTGAGAGGAAGTAAGAGTTTGTGCCGCGCGGCCTCAGCGAACGCGGCGTGAGGACATGTCAAAGCCTAGAGAGCAATGTGAGGGAATGCGAAAGAGGAGACACAGTTAGAGGTCGGTCGTTGTGTGCATGCATGCAGGTCGTGTCAACAGAACATCATGGAGCCGATCAGAACAGACAAGCCACCTGTTTTAGGCAGTTGCTCAATTTGCTGTTTGGGAAGAAGTTGCCGGGCTATTCCACAGAACGATTTGCTGCCCGCCAATCACCAGCTGTTCCGGCACCTCATGTAAGCAGCGGAGGCAGCAGTGAATGACATCAGGGGCCGGATAAACCTCGCTTCCGGCCCAGCTCTCGTGCCTGGTGTCCCGCAGTCTGTCGCTGTTGCGGTCCAGAGACGCGGCAGCTCACTGCCTGTTGCTACTGGCGGGTTGGAGAGCTTCACCTGCGTTGGGCAAATACCAAAGCTGCATCTTGACCTCACCACGCCCAGCCTTTGCGACCGCGACACCTCCTCACAGATACCTATTCCTCACTGATCATGGCGGACCGTTATTCTTTCTCTCTGACCACTTTCTCCCCAAGGTATGAGCTCCCACAGAACTACCCAGCTCATGACCGCATCCTTGCTAACATGACAATCACAGTGGGAAGCTGGTGCAGATTGGTAAGGGCATCCCATTCCCGGGATAGCGAGCCTCTCTCGACGACACATGCTAATTTCACTACAGAATATGCGCTCAATGCTGTCAACCAAGGCATCACTGCCCTTGGCATCAAGGGTTCGTCCCACGCACGACCCCTCCATACCCGCCATTACTGACCACGGTCCTAGCTACCAACGGCATCGTCCTTGCTACTGAGAAGAAGTCGTCTTCGCCCCTCGCAGACCAGAGCTCTCTTTCGAAAATCAGCAACATAACACCCGACATCGGCATGGTGTATTCTGGCATGGGTCCCGATTACCGAGTATTAGTCGACAAGGCACGTAAGGTGTCTCACACGGGCTACAAGCGAATCTACAACGAATACCCCCCGACTCGCATATTGGTGCAGGATGTCGCTCGCGTCATGCAAGAGGCTACCCAGTCTGCTGGTGTCCGCCCTTATGGTGTCAGCTTGCTCGTTGCCGGATGGGACGAGGGCATCGAGCCTGATGTAGAGGCAGAGGTTGAAGACAAGATGGATACCGAGGGGGAGAAGAAGAAGACCACAAAGACGGGTGGTATTCACAAGGGCGGGCCCATGCTGTACCAAGTAGACCCATCTGGCAGCTACTATCCGTGGAAGGCGACGGCTATCGGAAAGAGTGCGACAAAGGCCAAGACTTTCTTGGAAAAGCGGTACTCAGAGGAGCTCGAGCTGGAGGACGCCATTCACATCGCCTTGTTGACGCTTAAAGACAACATTGAGGGCGAGATGAACGGAGACTCGATTGAGATTGGTAGGTTCGATTCTGATAAGTGGTCGTGAACCAAGGCTAATCAGGAGAAAGGCATTGTCGGCGCACCTGCGGATCATCTGCTTGGAGTGGCTGGAGTAGAAGGAGCCCAGGGCCCGCGGTTCCGAAAGCTAACACCTCAGGAAATTGAGGATTACTTGACGAGTCTATGATACGTTTGACGACACAGCGCATTGGGAAATACATGGCAATGTAAAATAGAAAGAGTTGCAGTGGCTCAATAGAGCGTGGATTGCAATCACTCTACGGATTGGTCGTTCCCTCTTCGGCTAGGAGAAATGATGATCGAGCGCCAGCAAAAACGCCAGCTACGCGCTCACTCTGATGAAGAGAAATAACCAGCTTTGTCCACGACGACACATGGTCTGTGGCAGCTCGTCCCAGCCCGAGTTGGCCATTGCAGTTGCCACCCAGAACAAACACCTCGCCCTCGGTCGACAGAGCTATGGCATGGCACTCTCCAACCGCGATATCTTGAATGTCCACATCACCGTCCACTTCCACATAGTTGGGAACCCCATTGAGAGAAGTGATGGGAAGTTGTTGACGGTGCGAACCTGGTGCTTGCGCTCCCCATGCGTACAAGCTGCCCGATTGTGTCAAGGCCATGACGGTGTAGCCCCCAGCTGCCACTTTTCGAATAGGCTCTCCCAATCCATCCAAGTCGTAGACCTTGGCGGGCCTCTCGGCAGGGCTTTTGGTGGTCAGCTGTCATACTCATCAAGTAGTCCACGGAGAAGATACGTACTTTTCTGCCGTGACTTCCCTGCCCAAGCAGTCCGCAAATCTAGGGTCACCAACAGTGCTTACCGAACCATCGTCGAACAGAAAGACCCAACCCACATCGTATGAAGCGACCTGCGCTATGGCGGTGTCGAAATCCCATTGGTCTCTCTGTATGTCATCTAGGGCTGTTCCGAAGGTTGTAAAAATGCGAATTCTCGACCCATGTGTCTTGTTCTCAAATCTCAATCCTTCCCCGGCTCCGTTCAGAATGATATTGGCGAAGTTCGATACATCGCTTGGCAAGATGGTCGAAGCGCCTGCTTGTTGCAAGCCTTGATCTGTTCGTACTGGATAAAGGTTAGGCAATCCGAGATATTTGGATTTGGAAATGTCTCACCCAACGTGTGGGCTGGCCAAATAGCAATGACTTCGACGTATGCATTTTCCAAAATGACTTGGGCCTCGGTAAGATCTTCAGGCTCGCTTTCTATCAAATTTGGGTCAAAGACCAATTGATTCCAGGCATTGAAGCCTGCAGCAAAGAGCCTCATTCTATAGTGCGTAGCTCATGACAGAATGATCAAGGTGGTCATACCGGGTAGGTCGGGTGATGGCTCCGGTTGCCGTTGACTCGGCTGAAGTCCTATGAGCGTGTGTCGTCCGTCGCTGGAACAAGCACAATCGATTGTCACTTGTCGCTCAATTTTCTACAGCTAAATCTGACGGCGAACAGTGAACGCTCTACGACAACTACCTGTAGCCAACCGCTTCACGGAGCGCAGCGCTCCACACAGGCATACCTGGCTTTTTGATGGCTCTGCCCGGCCTCCTGCAGTTCACTTCACACAAGATGACGACCGTGCCTCAAAGCGAGTGCTCTTGGCTCGGACTTCCGCACCGTACTTTGCGTTGAGTCCCAATCAAGACTCACTGTCTCTTGTCCGGGTCACTCAAATGCTTCAACCGCCGAGACGTGGTACCCGCAGACCTTCATCGAGTCCAACTAGCAATCATGTCTCTCCATATCTGCACACCCGTTCTTGAGGGTGACTCTACAGAGTCTTCCCGCAGCGAAAGCCCGGACAGCATGTCTTTGGACAGTCTGACGCTCGAAGAATCCGGAAATGTCGATGGGGACTCGTGTCCAGATGATAACGCCGACGAAACCAGCCTTGTTGAGGATTCGATACCAGAGTCGCCAGACATGCGTGCCTACCAGCAAGAAATGCTTCTGGAGAGCATGAAAGGCAATGTAATTGTGTCGGTAAGCTATAAAGGGCCTCCTCCTGGTGGCTCCATCTGACAACCACAGATGGAGACGGGGAGCGGGAAGACAAGAATGTAAGCTGCCATGCCAGCGCGTGCGATATCGTGTAAGAAAATGGCTGACCATTCTTCAGAGCCATCGAGAGAATGCAGAGGCAGCTCGAAACCGGCGACCCACGACAAGTAAGTGTTCAAAAATTCAATTGAATCAACAGTCACTAAGGGTAGATCGCCTGGTTTCTCGCCCCAACGGTCTTACTATGTGCCCAGCAGTGCGAGGCGGTCAAGCGTTCGCTGCCAGCGTATTCGGTAAAGCTACTGACCGGGGATCTCGAGCTCGAGACGTGGACAGTATCCACATGGAAAGCAATTCTGGGCGACGCGCAGGTTATTGTGTCCACCCCGCAGGTTCTCTACGACGCGCTGTGCCATGGAGAACAATTCGTGTCCTTTGGGCGGCTCTCCATCCTCGTCTTCGACGAAGCACATAAATGTGTGAAGAAGGATGCCGGGCGGAAGATCATGCTCGGGTTCTACCACGAGCGCAAGTGCTCTGGCAAGTCGGTGCCAGTCATCTTAGGCCTGACCGCGAGTCCGAGTATCAGAGCAACTATGGAAGGAATCGAGCATCTTGAAACGACGTTGAACGCTCGCTGCGTCTGGCCAACGCTTCATCGAGAGGAGCTGCTGAAGTATGTCAACAAGCCACGATTATACCCCATTGTCTTTGAGGAGCCCGAACACCAGGAAACAACGCCCTCCATGCGATCTTTGCAGAAAGCATGGCAAGAGCTTGATTTGAGGTCTGACCCATACATTCTCAAATTGCTAAGCAACCCATCGGCGAGGAACAGACAACTCCTCGAGACTGCAATCTGCAAGAGCAATACATATTCACAAACCGAACTCAGGAGCACATACGCGCGCTGTGTCACTGTCGCCAAGGAACTGGGCTTGTGGGCGGCTGACCAGTACATCTGGCGAGCGACCACTGAGTTTCTGAGATGCCTTAATGTACAGCCTCAGATATTTGACGAGTGGTCTTCGCAGGAAAAAGAATACCTGGCGGCCGCCTTTCGCCGCGTGCATGCGCCTGAACCACCTAAATGCCCGACTCATATCTCAGGCAAAGCAGGCTTGCTTTTACAAGAGCTGCTGCAGGTGCAGCAGATTCATGATTGGCCGGTTTGTCTGATCTTTGCGAAAGAAAGGGCGACGGTGAGCATGCTATATGAGCTACTTAATGCTTGTCCCCCGATCAAAGAGAGATACCGCATCGGCGCTGTGGTTGGAACGTCGAACCACAAAAGCAAGAAGCAGAACATCTGCGACCTTTCAAGTAACCTCAACCCGGGCCTCTCCGTGCTGGAAGACTTTCGCGTCGGACAAGTCAACCTTCTGATCACCACGAGCGTCCTCGAAGAAGGCATTGACGTGCCTGACTGCAACACTGTCATCTGCTTTGATATCATTGAGTCGCTCAAATCTTTTGTACAGCGCCGCGGCCGCGCGCGCATGCACAGCTCCAAAATCGTTATCTTCACGGACAAGTCACCGAAAATGGCCGAAAAATGGGAGGTTCTGGAGGGAGCGCTGAGGCTCGAGCTCCAGGCTCAGGAGCGAGAGATTATGGCGCTTGAGATGCTAGAGCTCGGCGACGAAGAGAGCAGCCAAGAAACGCTTCGATCGAAAACAACGGGAGCCAAGATTGGGTTTGACGAGGCGAAATCTCATCTCGAACACTTCTGCCACAAACTTTCAAGGGGCGAGTATGTGGATGCTCGTCCGTACTACATGGTGCACAAGTCCGACAAACTCATGTCATGCACCGTACACTTGCCTTCCTTCATCCCGCCTCATGTTCGTCTAGCTGATAGTATTCGGTCGGACTGGAAAAGCGAGAAGAATGCCACCAAGGACGCAGCTTTCCAAGCATATGCGGCCCTGTACCGCGAAGGTCTCGTCAACGAGAACCTGCTGCCATTCGAGCCAGAGCAGTTGCCGGGGCTGGAGACCAGAAAGCCGATGGCTTATATCGAGCCCCCTTTTAAGCCTTGGCAGGACATTGCGAGAGCTTGGCAGTCGACGGACGACAGATGGGCGTACACATTCACTTGCTGCAATGAGCATGGCGACGTTACGGGGACATACGATATTGTTCTCCCTACCCGCATTGACCAACCTCGCACAATGAAGATCCACAAGAGCTACGATATTGCCTGGGAGTTACGGGCCACTGCTGGCAGATGCTTGTCCTCCGACGAAACGTCGTCCATGCAGGATCAGACATCAGCTCTTTTAGCCATGAACTTTGGTCACAGATGGGATGTTCTCGACAAGCCGCACGTCATTCAAGTCAGCGCAAATGACGCTTTCATAGCGTTGGAGCACAAAGGGTCTCAGACATTTGTCGGAGAGTCGTCCGAGGACCCAATCCGTTACCTGCTTCGTGATGGCTCAGGGGCCCCTTGGATCTTTGAGAAAGTCTTACCTTCGAAACCGACTGTAGATTCGGTCCAGCGTCCTTTCTTTGAGTATGACCTCGCACCCGACAACGTCCCATACGCCGTGGTAAGAAAATGGTCACGCTACGCCGACTTCCTGCATCCTCCACAGGCTTGCGCTGCAAATCATGCCACGGGCACAAAACCGTACGGATATGTAATTCCGCTACCATGCATGAGAGACGAAGTCACGATCAACCATGTCGAGTTTGGGCGGCTTCTGCCTTCGATACTGCACGAGATGGAGCTCATGCTGATCACGCAACATCTGCGCAATAACTTGTTGAACTCGATCGGCTTATCAAATCTCGGATTGATCCGCTCAGCTATAAGCACACGGAGTGCGAACGAACCATTTCAGTACGAACGGTTGGAGTTCTTGGGTGACTCGATTCTCAAATACTGCGCAGCAGTCCTGGCAGCTACGTTACGTGAGTTTGCGGACGATCACAAAGACCTATTGCTAACGCATGACAGACCCCGACTGGCCCGAAGGATATCTTTCGCACCTAAAGGATCAACTCGTCTCAAACGCTCGACTATCCCGTGCTGCTCTTGAAAAGGGGCTTGCTAAATACATCCTGACACGTCCTTTCACGGGCCACAAGTGGCGACCCATCTATGTTGATGAAGCAATGAGCAGTGACCAACAGCCAAAAATCGACAATCAGCTGTCGACGAAAACCTTGGCAGATGTGGTGGAGGCGCTGATCGGCGCATCGTACTGTGAAGGAGGCATTCAAAAAGCTTCCAGATGCCTCGCGGTCTTCATTGACGACCAGGAATGGCCACATCCAGATGTCAGCCGCCTCAAGCTCTTCGAGCTCCAGCCTCCCGTTTCCATCAACGAAGCTTATTTCGCAGAACTTGAGGCGCTTTTGGGCTACACCTTCAACAAGAAGTCCCTGGCAGCAGAAGCTCTCACCCACCCTTCCTGCCCATCAAGCGACGCACAGCGCTCATTGGACCGACTTGAGTTCCTCGGGGATGCAGTACTTGACAAAATTATTGTCTCCCGGCTGTTCAAAGCGGAACCGCCCTTGACGCATGATCAAATGCACCTTCTCAAGACTGCTACAGTGAACGGAGATTTCCTAGCGTTTCAGTCTACCGAATTTGGCTTGCCAACGGAGCAGACGATAAAGCCCAAAGGTTCCGATCTCCAGACGCAAACCGTCGTGAAGCCGCTCTGGAAGTATTTGCGATTCGAATCCCTGAGTCTCGGCGTCGAACAAAAGGCTCTGGAAGAACGCCATGCCCAACTACGCTTGGATATACTGGACGCTATGGAGAATGGCACTCATTATCCTTGGGCCCTACTCGCAAAGTTGCAGGCTAAAAAGTTCTTTTCAGACGTTGTCGAGTCAATCTTGGGGGCAGTCTGGCTCGATTCTGGCTCGATCGATGTTTGCGAGGGCATTATAGGAGGAATGGGTATACTCAAATATCTCGACCGCCTCATCCGCGATGGAGTCCACGTCCGACATCCCAAGGAAGTCATTGGCATGCTTGCTGTGACACAGAAGGTCAGGTATACGGTTGAAGCAAGCGTCGAGGAGGCCGGGAAGCAGACTTTCAGTTGTACGATTTGTGTGGGCGATAGAGAGGTTGCGCACGTCGTTGATGGTGTTTCCAAAGAAGAGATCAAGACCAAGGCAGCCACTGAAGCGGTCAAGATCCTCGAAGGCGAAATGAAGACCTCGAAAGCTGGAGCGGAAGCTATGGCAAGGGCCACGGAATAGGACTTTATTGGAGGGCATGGGCCTATGACTGATGACTTTAACGCATTTATGAGTGGTGGTGAGCGTATAGGCGTTCTCGAGGGGGCCAAGACTTCAGGCCTTTGGACATTTGCTGATTAGCGTTGGTTATTTATGACGAGCGACATCTCATAGATCAATTGTAGAGATGATGGGAGCCTATATATCGATGCCACTCAGACTTGGCTCTTTTTAAGCCCGTCCAGCACCACATCGGCCGCCCAGTTCAGGGTGCTCTCCAAGTCTCTGTCAGCATCCAAACCCTTTTCCACGCGGATATTCTCTTTTGCCAAAGCATCCTCCTTGAAATCGCGCTCTACATCGCCGTTCTCAAACATCCACGCATGCTCTTCCACATAGTTTGGCCAGACAATCTTGTCAACGTATCCTGGTGGGTCACTCCAAAATCCTTCGATCGTAACGTAGCCATCCCTTCGTTCTCTTCGCATCTTAGCTTTCTCATACGTTGTTCGCAGAAAGATCTTGATGTCAAGGTAAGGGTGGATGGGGGACATTGATGGGGGGTAAAGGAGAAACCCATCCAAGAGGCAGAGAGACAGTGCCCCCGTGCGCAAGGGATGATCGGCGGGGATGGACGAGTCAACGCTCGACTTGAGGGCGGCTATGGCGGAATCGGAAACGGGACATTCGCCGATCGAGTTCTGATCCTCCTTTGACTCGAGATGCGGCTTCAGCTTGTTAGTCGCCGTGGACTAAAGGGGGCCAATGTCATAGCGTACCGGAAAGGCTGCATTCTGCCGGATGTAAGCGAGGGACTCTGCCATGCCAGGCACGTCGATTGCGCCAGCACAGTCCCAGTCTAGCAATCCGTTCTTTTTGGGCAGGCTTCGATTTGTCAATTAACAGTATAATTGTGAGCGCCTAGCATTGACTTACTCCTTTTCCTCCTTGTAGAAATCATCTTGGTGCAAGATAAAGGTGTTGGGAAAGACATCTCGAAGTATGCGGGCGAGGGTAGTCTTTCCGCAGGATGAACATCCGGAGATACCGACTATCAATGACTTGCGTTCCGTCATATTTGAAAGTTGAAGCGTATGTCTGTTCCAAAGACGAGTCTCTCTCTGACTTGATCGTGTTTATTCGTGAGACAAGTGACGCCCCTCCCCCACCACTGGCCCTGATATAATAGGGCCGCTGCCTTAGACAGCTGCCTTAGACAACAACAAATGTGCGCAGATATACAAGCTAGAATGTAGTCAACCATGCATGCTGCCAAAGGATATGACGCTGTTTAATGAATTTTGTCATCAGCAGAATAAAGTCACACACTCCCAAGGATCCTTTGATGTAATAATACCAACTTCACAAAAGATACGCAGTACAAGAATAAGTGCACTAACCCAGTTAGGCAACCATACGTCAGTCTAAACAAACTTCACTCTCGACAATTTGACAGCCTCCATGCAACGAAAACATAAGGACCACGAATCCAGCAAAGCACGACTCAGCCCGCAAGATGTCGTCCGTCCAGGGTGGCCAACAAGTAGGAATCATCATCGTCACGTCTCTTGCGACCTTCATCTCAGGTTTCATCCTGGGTGTCTGGTCTATCAATGGCTACATTATCTCACCAGCGGTCCGCGAAGAGCGTCGACGATTCCACGGCGACCCAATCGAAAGCGAGGAAAGCGACATAGACGAAGACGACACTACTTTGGACCATGCCCCGAGCTGGAGCAATGGGATACAGGCGGATCAGAAGCAGGGCCTGAGGGCGAGTGCGCTGGCATCGGCAGCCGAGCCAAAGGTGCTGGGGCAGCCCAACGAGGAATGCAAGCTTGTGCTGGTTGTGCGAACTGATCTGGGCATGACAAAGGGTATGTTCTTGAGATTGAAGTATCGTGTCAAAGGCTAATGAGGTATAGGCAAAATTGCGGCGCAATGCTCCCACGCGACCCTTGCTTGCTACAAGGCTCTCGCTCGTCATCCTGCCAAGTCGCAAGAGGCATCTATACTGTCACGGTGGGAGAGGCTCGGCCAGGCTAAGATCGCTGTCCAGATCAAGTCGGAAGAGGATATGCTCGAGCTGCGACGCAAGGCTCGCAACGCTGGTCTGACAGCTGAGGTGATCCACGATGCTGGGCGCACGCAGATCGAAGCGGGAAGCATGACCGTGCTGGGTGTCGGTCCGGCGCCAAAGAGTGCTGTCGACCAGATCACGAGCCACCTGAAGCTTTTGTAACGGATGACACCAAACACATGTACGACAGACGATAGACGACGACGACAACGCATAGACATAGCAGGGCACCCCAAAAATTACGTATAAATATGAAGCTGCACTCCATGAATGGGTATATTCTAGCATGATCAATTCTACTCTCTCCGTGCGAACCTTGACAAGGCCGGACCGAGATCTTCTTCCTGCTCCTCTCGCTTCTTGTTGTTCTTTGCTTGCTGCTCCTTCCAGATCTCGTCCACCTTCAATCGCTTCTCGTCGATGATGTTCTTCTTCCTCTGCTTCCTCAGATACTTCTTCAAAGCACCATTCTTGCCTCTCGCCCTGTTGCGGATCTCTTCCTCAATGTCTGGCGCCGCCGCGTCGAGATCTTGCTCCGCCTTGCGCTGCTTATTCGATCTCAAGTCCAGATTACCAATGAAGTTGGGGTCCAGCGCGATCATGTCAGGCTGCAACTTGTTCAGAAGGCCCCTGACCTCGGACTCTTGGCGTTGCTTGGCTGTTTCGAATGGGTTGACCTCGAGGGCATCGAAGTTGGCCTCACCAGCGCCAGGCACAATGATGGAGGAGAAGCCCTCATCATGGCCCTGCCCGAGAACATCTTCAAATGGGCACCACTGCACCCGCTCCATCCGTTTGCCCTCTCCGCCGTACGCCATGTAGGGGCTTTGCACCTTTTCTTGGACGGCCTTGTTTTTGTCAAAGAGGCCTCTCCATATCGTTGTCTGGGTGCCCCAGCCGACTGCGGTCAAGCCTGTGTCCGAAATGTCTATCGATTGTGCGGGTTGTCGTGTAAAGTAGCTGTTGACTTCTTTGAACATTCGGATATCCCATACAGCCATCTTCTGGTCCTGTCCTCCGGACACCATATACCGGCCTTCGCGGTCGATAGCGAGAGACCGCACAGGTCCTCGATGCGCGAGCAGCTTGACCAAGGGTTCTGCCGAGTTCGGCGACCAGAGGGTGACTTGTCCATTCTGATGTCCGACGTGCATAATGGCGTTGTACGGGTTCTGGGTGAGCGAAACGGGTTGTCCTAATCGGGTGGGAAGTTCGGCGACGATGTTTCCGGTCGTGACGTCCTGGTACTTCAGCATACCGGTTGTACCCTGCCATTATTACTATATGAGCCACTGATATCCGCGTGTAGCATTTGACTTACCAGAGTCGCCAGAATGAAGTGATACGGAAGGAATTCCATGTGCGTGACTTCCTGGTGCTTCCTCAAGCTGTGGATCTCCACACCATTCTTGTCGTAAATGTAGACATGCTTCTTCTGCGCAACGGCAAAGTACTGATTGTTGTGAAGCCACTTGACGTCGCGCACAGTTTCGCCCAGCTGAAGCTCGCATCCCAACTTGCCGTCACGCCAGTCCATAGTTGCGACATGGCCTTTGCGACCGCCGAGAAGAAGCTCTCTCCCATTCCTCGAATAGTCGAAGACATAGGGACCCAATTGATCAAGCTTGAGCTCGAACTTCTTATGGGCAGTCTCCAGAGCAACATCATCTACAATGTCCTGCTGGCGAACCTTGTACGTCCTTTCGAGCTCGTGCTCTGGCTCAAGGAAACCGCTCGTGTTCTCAAGTAGAATCTCAGCATCTTTCGCCCTGACGTTCGCATTCTGGTATTTTCCCTCCAGATTCTTGAGGTTTCGCCGTAGTTTCTTGTCTTGGATGCTCTTAGTGTTGATCTTCTTGCCGCGACCGTATGCCTTGTTCGCTTCCTTTAGGCGCCGGATCTTTTCGCGCTCCTGTTGAGGCACAAGTTCTTTGCGGAACGTGTCGACAGGCACAGCACTGCTTTGCTGCACTTGTGTTCTTGGTTCGTCAATCGTGTCGACCTCCATTGCTGCTGTTGGTTGGAGTCCGTGGTCGCGTTTGTTGAGCGAGTCGGCGAGTCGCAGATCTTCAGTTTGAGCCGAGAAAAAAAAAATCCCTTATCGGTCTTATCGATTGTCCCGCCACAACCTGAAATTTCTTGATAAACCCCACCATCCTCTTGTCGCAATCACCACTTTCTGGTCGAGGCGTCGTGAAGAAGTCCTAGAGAATTAAAACCATCGTCGAGAGGCTAGAGAGCCGACACCGAGACATTATTCACCCTGGCCTCATTACCATTCCGCTTCAAAGCAGGCGGCGACGGCAAGATGCCAGCCACCGTCTCCCACTCTCACCGACCGACGACCAAGGTGGACCACAAGCCGTTCAAGTCGAAGGCGGCGTCCAAACACGAGTTGCGAGACCGCGCTAAAGGTATGGCATATGTTCAAACATGCGACAAGCACATTGTTCTAACAAAAATCAACAGGCCGGGTTCCCAACGAGAAAGGCTCTCGCAAAACACCCCACCAGCAAGTTATGAACAAGTTCGACCGCCGAAATCAGGCCAAGCAGGCCCGCATTTCTAAGCATAAGGAGCACTTGAAGGAGACTTCGGTATTCTCTGGGAAGGACGGAGCGCCGAGAAATGTGGCTGTCCTGCCTCTCTGTCCCGGCGGCGATGCCAATTTTGCGATTCAGCAACTGAACCAGAGCCTTGACGTCGATTCCAACTCCGAGGACGTTGCGCACCGCGTCACGGTCGATCGTTTTAAGCAAAAATTACAATACATTCCCCTTCAACGGGACTTGAGCGCTTGCCTCGATGCTGCCAAGGTGGCCGACTTTGTTGTCGTCGTTGTCTCAGGCACGGTCGAAGTGGATGAACTGGGCGAGTTGATCCTGCGCAGCGTGGAGAGCCAGGGCATGTCCAACCTTTTCACTGTCGTTCAGGACGTGGACAAGATTGAGCCTGCAAAGCAACGCCAAAGTGTTCTGGCTTCTCTGAAGTCTTTCATTTCACATTTCCACCCGGATCAGGAGAAGCTCTATAACCTTGATAATCGCCAGGAGTGTTCGAACCTCATGCGATCGCTGTGTAGCACCACACCCAAGGGTATCAACTGGAGAGACGAGAGGAGCTGGATGCTCGCGGACTCTGTGCAATTCGGAAGGGGCGTTGACGAATCCACCATCGTGACTGGCTTCGTCAGGGGCCGAGGGCTGAAGGCCGATCGACTCATCCAGGTTGGCGACTGGGGCGCGTACCAAATAGAGAAGATCGTTGCTGCACCTTTACCGAAGCAAATCAAGAGGAAAGGTCAGGAGGTCAAGATGGACGAGCCAGGCGAGGAATTGCTCGAGGAACCTTCTGCAGATCAGGATGATTTGAATGAGCTGGCTCCCGACGATGTGGTCATGGACGCTGATGACGATGGCATGTCAGTTGCCACCATGGCCAAGAAGGGTGTCCTGCTAGACGATCACCATTATTTCTCCGAGAACGAAGAGGAAGAAGGTGGTGTATCGACCAGGAAACTACCCAGGGGTACATCGCGTTACCAATCAGCGTGGTATCTAGACGACGTCTCTGATTCCGGGTCCGATCTGGAGGATATGGATATGGACGACGAGGCAGAAGAGGATGAAAGCGCGCCGGAAGATGGCATTGAAGGCTTTGCTGAGCCTGAGCCCACAGAAGGAGGTCCTTCAGAATACCCGCAGTCGGAAATGATGGATGTTCCCGACGAAGATGAGGATGCAAAACAGTTGCAAAGGTATCGGGCGAGCAAACGTGACGAGGCGGAGGACGACAGGGAGTTCCCCGACGAGGTTGAGCTGCCGCCCAATGTGCTTGCGCGGGAGAGACTCGCTCGGTACCGTGGACTGAAGAGTCTGCGAACAAGCGAATGGGAGGAGAGTGAGGACCGCGCACACGAGCCCGAAGACTGGCGACGGCTGCTTCAGGTCCCCGACTACGGGGCTTCTCGCTCTCGTGCCACTCGCGAGGCACTCGTGGGTGGTGTGGCTCCCGGCACACGAGTCCAAGTCTACATCAAGGGCATCAGTCCTAAAGTCGAGAAGGCGCATGACCCCAGTTCCCCAGTCACCCTCATCTCCCTCCTCAGACACGAGAACAAGAAGACGGTGGTCAACTACCTCTTCAACCTGAGTTCCGACCACACGTCTTCCATCAAGGCCAAGGAGGAACTGATCGTTCAGTGCGGGCCACGTAGGATGGTCGTCAATCCTGTCTTCTCCCATGGTGGCAATACCCCCAACGATGTTCACAAGTACTGCCGCTTCCTGCACCCTGGAGGCTCTTGTGTTGCTTCATTCATGGGGCCAATCACTTGGGGAGCCGTCCCGGTCCTCTTCTTCAAGCGCACTTCCCAAAGTCCCGAGCAAGGGCTCGACAGCGGGCTATCATTGATTGGCACAGGGACGTCGTTGCCCCCTTCGACATCCAGAGTCATTGCCAAGCGGGTGATTCTGACGGGTCACCCCTACCACATCCACAAGAATGTTGTCACCATCCGGTACATGTTCTTCAATCGCGAGGATGTCGAGTGGTTCAAGGCACTCCCCTTGTGGACGAAGAGAGGACGAAGTGGGTTCTTCAAGGAGCCTCTGGGTACTCATGGTTACTTCAAGGCGACGTTTGATGGGCGGATCAACCCTCAAGACTCTGTCGGCATCAGCCTGTATAAGAGGGTATGGCCTCGTCATGCTCGACCTATCAAAGGGTCATTGATGGAGGCAGAAAAAGTTCCACAGCTAGTGCACGATGGAGACATGGAGATGGATGGGTAACTACATAGGTTTATGACCATAACGACATCCCCTTTGTCTCGCTTACAGCGAAATGTGGGCCCAGGAGCAATCGCAAATAGAATCATGTGCTACGGTTGCCATGTTTCAATTACTTGGCGAGCTGTTCGAGACCTTCTGTTGGCTTGGGGCCGCCCTTGCTCTTCCTCTCTTCTTCTGCGCCGCTAGCCCTCCAAGCGCTCAAGATCAAGTTCACAATGTGGTCCACAGCGACATTCTTCTTGACTTGAGCAAAGACGGTTGGGCCGCCTTCGCGCATCTTTCTCGCATCGCGCTCCATAACACCCAAGTCCGCTCCAATGGCCTCTGCAAGATCCGTCTTGTTCACCACCAATAGGTCACTCTGCGTGATGCCTGGGCCTCCTTTGCGAGGAACCTTGTCACCACCAGCCACGTCGATGACATAGATGATAAAGTCGGCCAGCTCACGACTGTAGTTTGCGGCCAGGTTGTCGCCTCCACTTTCGATGAGCAGTATATCTGTGCCGAATTCGCGGTGCAGGTCTTCCAGCGCGGCGAGGTTGGCCGAGATGTCCTCCCGCACGGCAGCGTGGGGGCATCCGCCCGTCTCAATGGCTCGGATTCGGGACGGAGGCAGAGCGGCATTGCGTGTGAGGAATTCGGCATCTTCACGCGTGAAGATATCGTTTGTGACGGCAGCAAGGTTGTATTTCTCGCGCAGGGCAAGGCAGAGGGCAAGCATCAGTGCGGTCTTGCCAGAACCCACAGGCCTGTTGGCTTTGTTAGCGAGCAGCTTTTGTTTCGGTAGGCATCGCCCGTCTTGGAAACTTGCCCGCCAATACCGATAGTGAAGGCCCGGTCAGACCAGTCACGCCCTTCAACTATGGGCATCTCCCGGCCAAGATAGCTCCCCGGTCCGTCAAGAATCTCGTGGGAGTGGCCATGCTCTTGCGCATTGAACCCCGAGGAGTCATGGGTATGCGATGCTCCACCGTCGTGGGAATGGGATTGCGCCATTGCTGGTCTCGTGCTGGTCTCCAGTCTGTGTTGCCTTATCAATGGAGCAAAATACCTTGCAAAGGTTGGAATTCGGTGTCGCGAGCGTCCGGTGGGGGAGGGGCTATTACTGCCGGTGGTGGCGGCACGTGCCAGTTCGGCATTCCACGCAGTCTCGAAGGATGGGGAGAACAACCGAATAATCAAATTCTTGTATAACACAAATGAATCTATCCAAATTCACGAGGCGAGTGGCTATGACCAGCTCCGCAGCGTGAGCTGCTCTTGGCTATAAAACGTACAGTAGTGCACAGATGCTGATACTCATACAAAAACCTTCTGGCCCAACCTCTATTGGGACTTTTCCACCTCAGATACACCAGAGTCCTTCAGAGACACTGCCTTGGTCTGTGCAATGATTTCTCCCAGCTTCTCCAACATCTCATCCGTCAGTTGCGGTTCGCCCTTGGCCTCGTTAAGCGCGTCCCTCCTGATGCGTGCCTCGTCGCTGGGCGTCTGCATCTCCTTGAGTAGCTCGTTGCGTCGGCTCTTCGCAGTCGCCTCGTGCTCCTTCTTGGCAATGTACCAGTCCTCGTGACGAGTTCGGAATTTGGAGTACTTGTTGCGCAGCTCATCCAAGACTGCTGGTGGCATGGGCGGCGAAAGAAGGTTGTAGAAGAACGAGCGGCTCTCAACTTGGCTGCGAACGGTGTCACAATCGTGGGTCCGGTGGTTTGGTGCTTCAACTTCGGGCCAAGGGATGACAATGTTTGCACCTGGGACGAAGCGGTCCCATCGCTTGCCATGGTCCCAGCGTGCGAGAGTCATGTTCTCTGACTTCATGTTCGCCGCAGTGCCCTTCAATTGGTGAATTATCGTGTCCTTCATAACGCCTGTCTCGGGATCCAGAACGGGGTAGACAAGGCGAACGGCATCGATTGGAATAGGCAGAGAACTCAGCGAGGTCATCTCTTGCAGAGCCGATAGATGAGCGGCCTGGATTGGTGAGCTCATGTGCACAACGCTCGCCTACAGAACGTACCTTGTGAATGTTTCGGAGGGTCACTGTCCCAAATGTCGTGTCGATGGTCTCAATGTGGTCAATCCTCCCCTTGTCGACGCCGTCCATGATCACCACCCGATCACCGACAGCCAGGTTCAAGCGTCTGGGGCCTCCCGCCCATGCACAGCGCTTCACGACGAGGTCGCGTTTGGGCGTATGCTGTCCGTCGACGCTGGGATCGAAGTGCACTGTCCTTTGCAGAAGACCGTATCCATTGACGCCGATTTGGCGCCTTGGCGCGATAGGGCCCATTTCCCATCGCTCTTGACGGATCTTTCGGGCGAGCTCCATGTTACTCTTGTGCTCTCGGCTGGCGTCCCTGAGTTCATCCCTGACTTGGATACGCGTTCGAATGCGTTCTCTGTGTTCGCGGAGTTTGGCTCGGCGTACGACCTGCCGTTCGGCCTGGCGTGCCCTTTTGAAGATTTTCTCCATGGCGAGGAGGACAATCGATCAGCCCGATGTCGAGCGCCGTAGTTGTCGGATGTGAAGCGCAGCGTGCGCGTGATGTCGAATTACCTGACGCCTGGGAAATTCTCGAGAAATTCGGGTCACACAGTGTGTAGTGCGAAAAATACCTGCCCGTATTCACACTGTACCTGGAACCTCCACACTCCATGTCCGCAGTACAGTTTGGCCTCGCTGAATACTACATCCTGATTACTGTGCATGCACCACTGCACTGTAGAATATGTCCGCCGCAGCTCACTGATTCGAGTTGTGCAGGTAATGAATGTTCAGGATCCGACTTAGCCTCACGGACAACACGCCTGTTGGGCTGTTAGCAATTCAGGAGGCTGATTCCGATCGATTGGCGCACAATGCTTAATAAACGTTGACCCTGAACATCGACCGAGTTCCAGCTTCGGTCCACATAGTAATGTCAAGGGACAGAGTATTTCACGTGAGTGATCTATCAAGACATTTGTCTAAAGAAGACCAACACTCCTTTAGTATGAGTCAGTTAATTCTAATTTGGTAGATGGTACTTGTCGCAATGGCTGAGGATTAGAGATGTCAAGCGCGGACCTGTGCAGAGTCCTACGAGAATGCCCCATGGGTAGGACTATGTATCTACACGTACGCACCTAATAAAGACACAGGCATGGCGTTTGGGATGGCCAGGCGATACCGCAGCTTGCCGTTACTTTATTAGGGGCTCGGATCTACGGCGGAATTCCTGAAACGTTAAGTAATGAAAGGCCACGAGCCAACGCGGCAGCATCTTGATAAGCTTCCAGCAGTCAGGGCGCAGGTAGAGGTGTTAGCATGTTTGTCACTCGGGGCAGGTGTCAGCGCTCGCTTTGGAGTTTGCGATATGAATATAAGATTTCATATCCAAATAAGCAATGCAATCGCGTTGTCCTTAGATCAATTTGCTTGCTGAGTTTGATGTCTGATGCATCAGGCTTCATTCTTCATTCAATACTACCCAGTAGCGTACGTAACCTTTGTAGGTGCGCGCCTCAATACCGCTCGCCGGATATGTTCAGGCGATTACGAACATTGTGCCATTGGATTCGCGTCAAGTAACAGACACGAACAAGGCCGTTGACATTACCACCGTCGGCACGTTCATCTGCCTAGCCTCAGCCACTCTGAGCGCTACGGTGAGTGCCTCTACCAGCAGTCTAAACTAAACGTCAATGGTGGGTAAGAGCAACTGGGGCTTCCCATTCGCTACCAGCATGGGCTGTGGCCCAGCAACCCGCTGGGAGCACAGGCCGATCCACCGCACCTCAGGCGGCGAACGGCCTCATGGGCCTTAGCCTGGGTGCCGCTAATGTGGCTGACGCATTGCCTCGCTGCCGTCTGGTTTGATGTTTGGGATGCAGGTGGTCCGCCCATCCAGTCAGCTGCGGCCTTCCTGGCCCCAAAACCCCCTTCTGGCTCCAGTTCAAACCTGACTCTGCCTCCATTCATCACCACTTGACGTTGACAGTGATCCATCCTCGGATCTTCTATTCACTGCATCTCCAGCCTTGCCATCTTCACATTCAACGGTCGCTGTTTCAACATCGCCAGCCCATCCTTCGTCTACTCTCCAATCAACAACCCATCTCACACACACAGACAACATGGCCGAGATCCGCCGAAAGCTCGTTATCGTTGGCGATGGTGCCTGCGGTAAAACCTGCTTGTTGATGTGAGTAACCTGTGCATCCCACCCATGGTCCATCGTCGTTTGGATCCCCCGCTGCTCTTGCGACGTTGCGCGTGGCTTTCTGGTGCTAACATGATTCCAGTGTCTTCTCCAAGGGCACATTCCCTGAGGTAAGCCGCCACCGACCGTCACCGAACGATCCCCAAAGCCCCCCTTGTCCCAACAACAAATGCTATCGCCTCCTCTCCAAAGCCCACGAGACCACTTGTCAGCGCCGTGCACGACGGATTTGATATCCTCTTGATGCGACACAGATAGATGCCTGTCCCTTGACGCGATTACCAGACTCGTATGCGATACCGGCCACTGGCATCATGACTGACCGGAAATCACACAGGTCTACGTCCCCACCGTCTTCGAGAACTACGTCGCCGACGTTGAGGTTGATGGAAAGCACGTTGAACTCGCCCTATGGGATACCGCTGGCCAGGAGGACTACGACCGTCTCCGACCTCTCTCCTACCCCGATTCCCACGTTATCCTGATTTGCTTCGCCATCGATTCCCCCGACTCGTTGGACAATGTCCAGGAGAAGGTAAGCAGAACATTCGATCAATCAGCATGTGGCAGTCCCAAGCTTACATTACACAGTGGATTTCCGAAGTCCTGCACTTTTGCCAGGGCCTGCCCATCATCCTCGTTGGCTGCAAGAAGGATTTGCGCTACGACCAGAAGACCATTGAGGAGCTGCGAAAGACCAGCCAGAAGCCGGTCTCCCCTGAAGAGGTAAGTCAGAACATGCAAGGAGCCTTTGGTCAATGCTGACGTATGTAGGGTGAGGAGATCCGCAAGAAGATTGGCGGCTACAAGTACCTCGAGTGCTCTGCCAGAACCAACGAGGGTGTCCGCGAGGTCTTTGAGCACGCCACACGTGCTGCTCTCATGTCCCGCAGCAGCCGTGGTGGCAAGCGCGACAAGAAGTGCCTTGTCTTGTAAGAAGAGTCTCCGGACTCTTGGCACTTGACAGTCTGTTGACGTTGCGCGCGACTAAATATCCATTTCCTCTCGGATGACCTGGGTTCAACGTTCGGGCTTTGTTTAATGGACGTTGGTCCGGTTCTTTACTGAGGAGTTTGATATCGCATTGAGTCTGTGTGCACCCACGCAAGCTCATACCTCATCAACGTCGACTCTTCCAAGCCCGAGGACCTGTCGTCCTGCATATCAACTTATGTTTGGAGCTATGGAGGTGGAGCTATCAGGGGACCATCGCCTTGTAATGTGTCGACAGCTCACCAGGCAAGCGGGTCTTGTTTTTATGTATCTCTTGTGTCGCGTCACTACGGGGGAGGATAGGGCGGACCTCATTTTGGGACATGTGCTTTGTTTTCCTTTTTGCTATGCGTCTCGAGGCCAATATTGCGGTGAATGTGAGCGGCCAGTGTGAGCAAGTGGGAAGAAGGACGAGGGGGACTAGAAGCTTTCAGTCATGGGTATACGCTGCGCTGGTGGTCATGTTGTGATCCGGCCAGGAACACTGAATCAATGTTCTTTTCACCCTTTTCCTGTTCTTTCCCTTGCATTTCAGTCAAACGCGTCCTGTCCTTCTCGGTTTGTCTTTCCGGTCGTCTTTCTCCATCCTTGTTCACGCTTTCTATTAGATCAAAGTAGCGAGGTGCGGCACATGCTGCGTAGGGAGCATTTGGAAACATGTCTACCTTACAATTCTACAATATCCCGGTACACGAAGATCAATGACATGCGAGGCGTCGATCACTGTCTGGACAATGCTCTGGTTCAGATTGCTATCGTAAATGGAATTCAGTTATTGCATCAAGAATCAGTGCCTTCACGAGGCCCCATTCTTTTGTTTCCTCCCTCAGCTCCCGAATTCATTCAGACCGTATCCTCGTTGTGGTCGTATTAGTTGGGGCACGACTGGTTCTTGGTTAGTGCTCCGTCAACTTGTAAGACGGGCAGGGAAAACTCACAGCGCCGCAGCTGCCACAAGTCTTATCGGCACCTTCGATGGTGGCACTGCACTTGGGGCAGGACGTGTGGCTGTTGACGAGGGGCTGCATGTTGATTTGTTTGAGTCTGTTGATGGGCTTATAGCGTGTGTAAGGCAAGGTTGATTTGTTGGTCAAGGTTGTGAATCAGTTTCTAGTGGTACTGTACTGGTGGAGGAGGGGGAAGCGATTCCAGTCCTTCATCACAAGAGTCCTGCTTTCTTGGGAAGCGGGGGTTCGCTGCTACGCCCCCACTCTGGCAGTACCGTGACCGTGACCGTGACCGTGACTTATCACATGAAGTGCCACTCACAGGACCCTGAGACTGTTTACTTGTCAGGCCTGACTCTTGAGGAATGGTTGGCCCCGCTGTGCATGAGACCGAACGCCTTGTGATGTGGGACGCAACGCGGGGAATGATGCTACACGAGGACAATGTGACCCTGGTGCGGATGTGGAAATGCAATTTCCCTTTTTCTAGATTCTATTGGGACAGATATATACATGAAGAGCAGACGCCGTCTTTCCTTGAAGCATGCAGGGACACGGAAAGTGCTATCCAACTCATGATCCTTGCCGATGGCGAAATCGTAATATAGAACTTCTGCTCAGGTACATTTCGCTGGCTCGTCGGTGCCTAACAGATTTGGTCAGTAAAAAGAAGACCAGGATAAGAGGACGGGGCAACCCACCATACAACAACTTATCGACGGCCTGGAATGTGCTGATCACCATGACCGCCGCGCCAAATGCAACGACCCCATACGCTAGGTAGGTGCGCCAATTCCTCGTGGTCAATTTTATGTAACACATGGGCGGCATGACATAGGCCATGGCTACGGCACTTGTTGCGCCAACCAGCTCAAACACCGCGCCCAGATCGCAAGTGAGCAGGCTGATGAGTGTTGCGCCGCCAACAAGACCTGTGCTGAAGAGGACATGGCGCCGCAAGCTGAAGGGGCCGTCAGGGAAAAAATAAGTCTCCATCACTTCGCGGCACACAAAGGCCTCGAGAGGTAAGGTCGTCAGCATGTTCAGACCGAAGCAAAGACGGGCGACGTTGACCATGATGTTGTCGGAAGGGAAGTTGTTCAGGACATTGCCGAGCGTCTTGTCGCCGAACACGAGAAACCCAGCAAGGGCCATGGTGAGACACGCCACCGTCGAGGCTCCTACGGACCAATGCGTGACGCGGGAGAAGTTGTCAATGGTCGGTGTCTTGAGAGAGCCGTAGATAAGTAGCGAGTTGTGATGGCAGACAAAGGCAAAGGAAATGACACCAATAGCCTGGAAGATACCGCCGTTGATCGTCAGGGTCGGCAAGTCAAAATCACCCCTTTCTTCGCTCGGCACCATGACACCCTGCACGAGCACCGTCACCACAATGACGGCCATGCCTATCAAGGCGAGTGTGCTGGCTTTTGCCAGCTTGGCAATGTCCCGGTACAGCG
Organism: Emericellopsis cladophorae; assembly: GCF_022114955.1. NCBI lineage: Eukaryota > Fungi > Ascomycota > Sordariomycetes > Hypocreales > Bionectriaceae > Emericellopsis > Emericellopsis cladophorae. The sequence continues at coordinate 215,999 of NW_026250946.1, forward strand.
TAAGAGGGTAGCTCACTCCCATGCAAAACACTGCAATGGCTACCCTTCGGTCCGTTAGAATCCCGATAACAGGCACATCTACCATGCCAGGCCAGACGGCCAAAAGCACGTGCGGGATTGTATCGCCAACAATAACGCCAAACGCCACCATGCCGCCAAACGCAAAGACCCATTGCGCCAGGCTGATGGCGATGAGTCCCGGTTTCCCAAAGCAGTATTCGACCGTCCCTTGAAAGTTGCTCGTCCCGCTGAGTTTGCTGTTGATCACGATGAGGCGGATTGTCCAATCAATCAGGATCGTAAGACCGATCAAGAGCAGCGTGCCAGCGAGCAGGCCAGCCTGCCTCATGGCGTACGGTTGCCCGATGATGCCAGCGCCGATAATGGAGTTGGCCATGTTCATGAATGCGCTTTGCATGCCCGATTTTGGTCGTCTCATTTCGGCCTCGAGAGTCTCCGCGTCGTCACCACCGAGTGCATTGGCGATCGCGACGCTCGGCGCCTCCATGTCCGTCAACAGGGGAACCCTGTGATGTTGCTGTTGTCCATCTTCCACGTCGAATTCGCTCGAGAACCTCCCGTCGTCGCTGCCCATGATCTCTGGCGTCAGATCAAAATGGACGCGGTTCGCGGATCGAGGCGGATGGGCGATTTCGTTGCCATCCTTGTCATAGTCGTCTGCGTCGTGTAGCACCCCAAGATCGTTGTCGTTGTCGTCATCGTAGGCATCGCGCGCAAGGAGACCTTGGCCCTCTTCGACGTGGCGCTGCCCTTTGGCGTGGCCATTGGTGGTCGTGGCGGTCATTGCTGAAAGGAGAGAATTAAGTTACAAGGGGAGGGAGCATCTTGCGCCGGGCGTAATTCCCTGTATTTTCGTGTGGCGGCTTTCGTAGTGGCAAGAGAATTCGAATCGCCTGACGATGCAAACAAAAATTGAAGACAAAGCGGTTTCAGGTTCGTCGTGTAGGTTGAAAAATGTTGGTTTGGTACGGTGAGATACCTATGGGACGATTGGAAATTCCATGTCTGACATTGCGGTTCGGCTACTACGTAGTAAAGGGTGCCTCCCTAATGAGGCTTGGCGATTTTAGCGAATTGATGCATGTCGATCTACGGGTACTACCTTACGTATCGATATCTAGTAACTGAAGTCACCTTTAAACGTGGCAGTTCACGTGAACTTGGGCGCTGACGCAAAGTCAACACAAGATTCCAGAAGCATATTTCCATGTCTGCGAACTTTGCTCAGAGCCAATCCCTGATTCTTTAGTACAGGCAGATTTATCGGCCTCCAAAGTCAGAGTGGTTCGCAGCCCTGGCATTGCCACTCCCTGCGACCCATGCTGTCGTGAAAAAGCCTGTCCTCAAACATGCAATACTCGATCCCATATTTACATTTTTGCACGATCTTGATCATCTACTATGATTATACTAATATCGTTAAACAGTTGGCGCGCGAAAGCGCCAGAAGAGCGTGCTGTGCTTTGCTATGCGTGTTGTTGCCTGACTGACCACTGGGTATCATGATCTCCTTGATCCGTATACGCGAAACCCTCATCCAGCTAGTATAAACAATTATCGAGATTCCCAACGTATGTGCCCTCACTATTGCCAAAGTACTTCCGCAATCTAAAACATTAAAATGAGTGTGTATGTGCTCTAAATATGACTCTAGACGAGCAGAGCAAAAGCAGACGCTATGCAGAGAAAAGTTGCGAGTTTGACGCTCGCTATGTTGGTGGGCGACCCGTTCCCAGGACCGTCGTCTTCGTTGTCTCCGTGGTCTCCTTTGTCTCCGGACTCTTGACTGCTCGCGCTCGTGGTTGGCGCACTGCTTTCCTCAGTATCGCTGGACGTTTCCACCCGCATGGTTTGCTCTTGACCGCCGAGCCCCAAGCTGGGCTTTGATGTGATCGTCGCGGTCATGGTCATCGAAACTGTGTCACTCGTGCTGACGACAGTAGTCATTGTTGATGGCGCGACCGAGGTGCTTGACGATTGTTCATCTTCCGACGCTTCGTCGACGTGCGCAGCAAACCCTGTAGACTATGTTAGCATCCAACCATTCGAATGAGTTGTGGCAACTTACCAATGCGTCTCTGCTCCTTGTCAAAGACGGTATACACGTTCTTGATGAACGCTGCACCGAGGAGCCACGCACCCTTCACAACCTCCTGCCCGTATATATTACTAGTGCACTCGCCTTTGTCATTCTTGGGGGAAATCCAGTCCTTGGGCGAAACCTCGTAGTCAACCCCAGAGAAGGTGAATGTCAAAGTCTTATCACTGTCGCACGGGACTTTGTACGCCATGCCATCTGAGCTTTTGGCACCAGGAATGACGCTGTGGAAAGACTTGACCAGCTGCTTAGGCCCGAAAATGTAGGTAGTCCCCGTGTCGATGTAAGCGAGCACATCGCCAGCGCCACTCGACTTGCCGTCGTAGGCCGTGTCGTCAAGTTTGATGGCCCAATCGTTGTTCGCGGAGGCAGTGTCGGTGTACGAAATGTCACCCTGATATTTGGTTTTGTCGGCTGATCCAAACTTAACCTCACCGTCGTTCATGTCCCCATCAGCAGCACGGTGCAGAGAAACTGCAAAAACGCTCGAGTCAATCTCGCCGTTGGCCTTCAGCTCCTCCATAAAGTTCTGGCTAGACCCGTTGTTCATAGACATGCCCAGAATACCATCAAAGGCAAAGTGGACAAAGTCATCCGAGGTCTCCTTGGCGATGCCGAACTCGAATGAGATACTCATGCCACCGACAGTGAGTGTATCTACGGCCAGACTTCCTTTCACGTTGCCTGAGCCGTAGGCCACACTGAAAGTCTTGTCCTCGGTCTCGAAGGTGTCAGAGTCGTTGGGGCCAAAGGTATTGTGCAACTTGCATGCGTCGCTGGAACAAGCTGAGCCCATGACCCAGCTAGAGCCTGCGCCTGTGTCGAGCAACATGTAGAGCTCTTTGCCCTTGGATCCGAGCGCAACCTTCACAAAATACGAATAGTCGGTGCCATCTTGATCGATTCCTGCTGTGGAGACCCCGCCGGTTTCCTCCGCCTCCATGATGCTGTAGTTGTTCTGCCTTCGAATGAGGTCAGGGTCGCCTCCACTGTATTTCTTTGCAAGGCGTAACGCTTCACGAGCGGCTCGGGCGGTTACTGAGGACGTGGACTATGTGCAACAATTAGTATGCAGCTGGGCTGTCTAGGGAAATGGCACAAGCTCACCGTGCTACTATCCTTTCCGGTGGCCGAGTCAACGTCCTCGGCCCTCGAGGATAGTGCCCTCTTCTCTCGCAATTCTTCCAGCCATGGCGGTTGGTATGGGTAGAAAGCCTGGACAAAAGATGCGCACAATACCGCGGACAGCAATTGCAGAGAGCGCATGATGCGAGCCCAGAAATCGATCCCGAGCCACAGTACTCTGACCAGCAAAGTCTTGGGGCTTCTGGTCTGGCGGACTGGTTCGAGTGTTGAGGCGGGAGCGAGGCGCGAGACGCGCGGTCGATTGATTGTCTGAGTTATTAATTATTAGGAGGGCATGCTGATTCGGAATTGGAAGGTCGCAAGACTGTGCAAGTGGCGACTCGAAGGCAATGCTCGTATGATGACCAGGATCGCGAAAACAAAGGACGGAAAGACGTAGCGCAGAGACGAGTGTAAAGCAGAATAACAAAGACAAAACACAATGTAGCAGTTGTAGTTACAACAGCTTGAGTAAGAAGAGGGGAAAGAGAGACTGAATTAGGTAGGTGAAGGGTGCGGTCTCAAGATGAGGGAGAGTTGGAGGGTCGTGGACCGTGGTGGTGGCAATGCGGAGGAGTTGAGGTACGGTTGGAGGGCAGACGGGGATCAGTCGCTCTAGGCTCTAGGGTCGCGTCTAGCGCCTATCTGCTGCTGATCAATTATCTCGACACCCTGCTAGGCTGGCTGGGATCGTCCACTGCGGGCTGGCTTGGCGCGCTTTGCCAAATTACCATCAGCACCGGGGATCATCATCAGCGAATTGCCAATATCATTACCACCCAGCAGTTTTGCGCCTTTGGCTGCTCTCAAACTGCTCGCAAAGCCGCTGGGTCCTCTCCGCAACGTCTCTGTGGCGTGCTGGGCAAGTTTTGGAAGTTCAAGTGACTGGATGCAACAACAGAGAACGCTAGGGCCATCATGTCCACCGACGTCTCGACAACACGCGGTGCTGCAATGGCACGTTAGACGTCCCTGATGAAACCTTGTGAAGACCAACTACCACATTTTGTTCGCTTCATTGTTCCTGAGTACTACTACGTAATTACACCGAACTAAGTACACATTGAAAAATGGGGCTTGTACTCAAGCGTGCGTGCCCGTCACGACCTCGAGGCCCGTAGTTAGACAGAGCTATTGTCCTGGAATGTTCACTCCGTACCCCTATCCACTAAATTATTAGCCCCGGCCCGCATCTCTGTGTTGGAATCAGACAAATGAGATCGTCCAATTAGATACTTTCACCGGGGACATTAACGACAAGTATTGGAGGTTGTGGCCGTTTCCCGATGTCGCCTGGCGGCGTTTACAGTAAGTCATGTCGCTGCAAGGCTCCAGTTTTCGTCTGGGCAAACAACGGTCATTGGTCCATCATCTGCGCACGAGCCTACCACTTTGTCGTCGGCCTTGGCTTGGTCACTGGTCACTGACAGGCCGCAGGTGGAACAGCATATTCCGATTTAAGACGTCGGGTTGTGCATGCGGTCTCGCAAAGTACACAGATCCGGCAGAGGAGGTCTCCATGGTGAGTCGTGACAAAGAATCAGTATTCATACAGCGATCAAGGGCGCAAAAGAGGTCCATTCTTTGGTGTGACTGCTATCCTCGTCGTCTTGAGTGAGAGTCAAGAGTTGAGAGTCAAGACAGGAACAGGGGTCCGATCTCGTGACTCCACCTACTCCATGTCCTGATACAGGGTTCTCGTGCAGGCTACCGATCGAAGTTTCAACTGCGAGGATCCGAAAGACAACCATCAATGTAAGTATACGTACGATAATTTCAATAGTGTGCCTTTCCGGCTAATAACAGGGGCGCGGAATTGCATGGCAATATGGTAGCAGATCCTCTATTTCAAACAGATCTATATGTACTGTAGTTTGATAGCATCTTACGTCGTTCTGCAGGCCGGCCAAGTACTACGTACTGTATTTAATGGTGTGCCAAGTGCGAGCTACTTGGCGCTTGTACGACAATTGTGATCGGCAGGAGTTGCTGTACTGTACTGGCAGTGGAAAGATAAGGTAGATACCTTGGAGACTGCCGCAATGCAAGCATGGAAAAGGCAATGCGAGACTTTCATACTCTCGCTGACTAGCTTTTGAACTTTACCTTGAATTTTTAATGTTGAATCTTACATATCTGTTGACGATGGCGGGTTTCAGTTTTTTATTTACGAACACAATCAAAAGGCGGACGAAGGGCCCAACATAGATCGCTTCACTAACAAAAGTCCTATTTTGTCGTGCTCAGGGAGTCAGGTGACACGCCATCTCTCCACATCGATGATCATAGTTATCATGTTTCAATTCCTGTGTTTTGGCATGGCTTTCCTAAAGGATGAAAGCCAGGTTCTAGGACCAGCATCAACGTCCAAGTCCGTAGTCACTAGTGACAAGACACCGCATGGCCACGCGAAAGACTCCGAAATGTCTCAAAGCAATCTCTTGGCTCGAATGGAGGGATGTCAGCAATTGCGTATGGAATGTGTTGCTGAAGATACGAAGGGCGAGAGAAGGTACGTAGTTCCATGCTCACTGTTGGCCGATGAGTCGTCCGAGCCTCATTGAGACCATTGATCGACCCACTGTGATGTTATTTTCAGCAAGCAGCTGTCATTTGCAGTCGCTCCGTCTTGTAGTCCGACCAAGGCTTCATGAAATTGCCCGGTCAAACGACCCTTCGATGCCCGAGACAACACCAGGTTGCGGAGAAAGTACAAGATTGACTCATTCCGCCAATGAAATGAGCGTGCCAGCTTCACAGTCTCATCAAAGACATCTGTACAATGTTCGCTGTCTTTCTCCAGCAGCCAAAGGAGAAACATCCACCCTGAGACGTCGTCGTGGTGACGGAAACACCACTTCATGGTAGGATCAACGAGCCCTGAGCAAATCCGCAGTGGCATCGGACTCGCGTCGATTAGTTGGCGAGCGTGGCACCACGCGTAGTAGTTCCGAGGGTGCCTCTCTGCTGACACGTACACGACGTTTGTAATGTCCTGCACCGCGTCGACGGGCTGCCCATGCTGCGCAAACTGCCCCATCAACCAGCGGCGGTGGCTCCATAACGTTGGCGACTTCGTGTGGCGATGCAACCGACTCGTAAGCAGACTGTCAATGAAGTACTTCTCCTGGCTCAAGCGCCGTATGACTTCGGTACCCACGGCGTCTGCGCTGAGCAGAGTGCGCTTGCGTACATTGGCTGCTGTGAGGTGCTCTGGATCCATGAGCATCAGCACGGCCGTGGCTGGCAGGATTTCCTGCGGCACTCGGTATGCATCGTCTTGAAGCCTTTGTAGGATCTGACGAGCAACAATGAAAGCTTGCACCAGTCGTAGTTTTGGTACAGCAACTGCATTTTGTTCCTGGATGAAGTTTGACACAGTGTCGAGCGGGTAGGACTGCCCGAGCAATTCTATTTCCAAAAGGGTTGTGTGGGTTTGCTGGAGCAAGCCTGAAATAGAGGCATAAACTGCCTTATGATCGCTATTTTTCAAGGCCTCCTTGATGCCTTGGTCAAGCGCTCTGGACATTGTGTGTTGTGCATGGCGAGCTGATGTGACGTTCAGGGTAAGGCATATGTACCAGAACGCGGTGGAAATTTACCAGAGAAGTGGATTTGGAGGGGTGATGACATCGCCCACAAATCTGTCTACCGCAAAGCACGCGTGGTCTTGCTTCTCAATCACAACTATCGTCAAAAACTTGCGGCGTACCACGATGCCGTCGGTTCTGGTCATTGTATTCCTCGTCGAGGTCACTGCGCGTCTAGTCAATGCTCTCGGCGCTGCAGCCATCAACGACTTCGTACGTACCATGCTGTGCCTTTGTAGAAACCCGCTGACAGGCCACAGCTTTGGACTGCGGTCAACCAACTCCCCATCTCGACGTCACAAGCCGCGGCGAAGCAGCGACAGCTACAGGCCGAATACCTCAAAGTGCGATCGGAGCTCAACGCGACCAGTAGCCAGGACCAGTTCGCGAAATGGGCCAAACTGCGTCGACAACACGACAAGCTCCTTGAGCAGCTCGAAGCTACCAGTGCGCAGCAGCTCTCACTTTCACGGGGAGATCGGATGCTAACATTTTGTGCAGAAAAGTCTATGGAAGCATCACGCTCGAGCTTCGACCGATACCTTACCGGCGTCCGCATGCTGCTCACGAAGGCACCCCAATACATTGTGCCCTTCTGGTACGCCAAAGAGCCCATGTTCTGGGTGCCGCACGGTTGGTTTCCTTACTACGCGGAATGGATCATTTCCTTCCCTCGGGCACCATTGGGAAGCGTCAGTGTCGCATCGTGGCAACTCGCTTGTGCGGGCATGATTGCCCTCCTAAGCGATCTGATCACGGGGATATATGGACTGTTGTTTGCCGGCTCCAAGCGCAAGGAGGAACCTTTGAAGTCCAAGGTGGAAGCGAACGAGAAGAAGGAGCTGTAAAAAGGCCCGGTAGCCCGAAACACGATCAACTATTATATCATAAGTGTCATTGGCGTGTGAAAATGTATCTCTTAGAAAAAATTGACGCAAAGTTCCTCATTGCCGAAGCTGGGACTTTGTAACACGACGGAGAATAACCCTTGGCAGGGTATTTGGGGATTGCTCTAGGCAGGCTTTTTGACTCTGGTGACCACGGAATGAAGATCACCAAAGCTTCGAAAGCGCCAGTTCGATCACGGCGAAGTAGACGGATACTGTACAACGTGAGTGTGTATAGATGCTGCTGTCTAAGGTTGCAATAGAAAAGAAGAAGTCGGTGTCATGTGCGAACAAGGTGCGCGATGGAGGGCGTTGTGATGAGGAAAAGGAAAGAGAAAAGAAATTTCGAGACCTCCTACGGTTTTGATGGCTGAGGTGACCCCACGACCAAAACTGGCAGGACTGGCCCACATCAATTATCACCGCGACAATAGACGCCTTGGCGCCACATGTCATTCTGTGAACCTGATGCCATGTCACCCTTGACATACCGGTGATTTCTTGCTGATACACATCAACAGTCAAGATGGCTATCCCATGGGATTCGTGAGTTGAACAGAGCGCAGAATGTTACAGCAGCAAACTAATTTCTTCCCATAGCATACGATCGCTTCTTCTCCTTGTCGGGCCTATACTTGTACCCAAGCTGCTTGCATTCTACCGCGCCTCCAAGAACTCGAGGAACCGCGCCCTACCCATACAGTCTATTCCCGTCAACGTCTCCGTCGCCTTAACGCTTCTCGCCTCTTTAACGATTCTCTATCTTGCCAAGACTATCCCTTATTTCGCCCCCGAAAATGTATTCTCCAAGACCGAATCGAGACTCCAGATACCGGTCGACGTCCTGTTCACACGTATCGCGTCGAGCCGACCAAATGAGACGCTGACAGCAGCCGATCATGTGCTCAGGTCCAAGTTTATCAACCTGGAGTCTCGACTCCTATACCTGCAGTTTGGGCCCGACGTTCTTTCTGAATGCCCCTTTTGCAACTCTGATGAGCCCCGGAGCTACTTCTACTATGCCATCCCCGCGATAATCTGGCCACACATTGTGAATACGGTGGCCATCGCGGCGGTCACGAGCCCGACTCTGACAGGCCGGCATGGCGCCCAGTGGCGAACCTATGCGACGATTGCGTCAGGCATCCTGGGTGCTGTCGAGGTGTACCTCGTCAGCTCGTACAACTATCAGGTCAACTCGCGCGCCCTCAGGTTGCACCAGCTCGACATGTTCTTCTGGGACATGCGTACCTACCGCTACGCTGCACTGGCCGTGCTAAATGCCGGTCTCGCTTACGTTCTATTCCTGTCGTCCACCAACCGCGCATTCGGCACGCCCCCAAGCCCAGCTGAGCGCGTGGAAACGGCAAACCGGGCACTCGGTGCCGCTAGAGGCAAACTGAACGCCTTGGGAATCATCAGAAACACCACGGTACGGGATGATGAACTGCGTACCCGGGTGCAGCACTACTGGGCTCATGAAGTGCGCTTGATGGGAGAGGTCATGGAGGAGAGGGAAGTCGTCGAGGGTGTTAACGACGCACTGAGTAACCGCATCAAGATCGAGGACATCAGCCGAGACGCCGAGACGTACGCACAGAGCGTGCTGCAGCCTCTTGAGACCAAGAAGGAAGAGTAGAGCCCGTGTCCTTTCAGGGTTTAATGCAACAGAGCTAGCCAATTAGGCCTGATATTATAACCAGACCAAGCTACACGTGCCCGGAAATTGATTCTGCTTAATGCTATGTAAAGAAAACCAATAATGCCTCTCTATGATGCAAAGTATCGCAAGTCGAGCAGCGAGCTCCGTTTCAATGGGCGAGTGGTTGGCCTCCACTAAGGCTTCGACTGCTCCTTTTCCGCTGTCAAGCCTGTGGCTACACTGCTGCTCGTGCTGTCTTTCCGAGCCTTGGGGTCCTCTCCAGTGCCTTCCTGCGCACTGCGCTCGAGGAAGCCAGCCCATAACTCAGCCAAGGATTCCTTGTCCTTGCCGCCAGAAGGAGAGGGTTCAGAGAACACGTCTGCGTTGAGTGACGGAGAACTTGGTGTGCGATGAAATGGAGATACCGGAAGGCGTAGACTATTGCTTGATGTGCCTGGTCGCGCAAGGCCAGCTTGCTCGCGTTGTTCGTCGGTCCAGTTTAGATAACCAGCCATGACCTGAAGGACCTGAAAGCGTTTCACGTCTCCACGATCCAGAGTCAAGAACTGAAGAAGGTGGTTGGTGATGATTTGCCTAGAATATGAGTAAGTTTGATGGACGGTTAGGTGGATGTCATTACACTAACCGGTCAACATTGTCTTCCGGTTTCGTCTTCTTGAGGTATCGTAGCGCTTTGGTCAGGTGATCGTTCAAAACGATAGCTTCATGCCTGAGCTTGCCGATGAGGAGGTTCTTCTCCTTAACCTCCTTCTCGAACGGCGCAGTCCGCTCGAGTTCGGCCGTCAAGCTGGCCTTGTCCTTCTCAGCTTCGCTGGCACGGGCTTCAGCTTCCTGCGCACGCTTCTTGTGGGTCTCCACCTGCTGATCTGTTGACTCCACCATTTCGCGAAGTTCTTTTTTCCTGGCTTCTTGTATCTCGCGGAGGGCGTCTTGGAGATTATCGACCAAAGTCGTGTTGCTGTCCCGCTCTTGCGCTGCTGCCTCGTAGCCTTCCCGCAGCGCAGCCATTTGCTCCTCCAAGTCGGAGACCTTATCCTCGAGACTCTCTTTCAAGGATCGTTCCTCCATCGCAATGACTTCCCACTCGCCCATGGCGTTCGATGTTGTCTCCAGCTCTTCCTTGAGATTCTGCACCGCCCTTTGCATGTCGTCCCGCTCCTTCTGCCAGTTGGTCGCTGAAAGGTTGTTGCGGCTTCTCAACGTCGACAGTTCTCGTTGCGCATCGTGCAGCTCCTCCTTGAGCTTGGTCACATCTTCACTTGAAGATTCTGCCGAGCCTCTCAGTTCTTCGTTCTGCGCCTCCAGCTCCTCAACGCGTTCCTTCGCTTCCTCGAGCTCAGCCTTGTCTCGTTTTAACCTGTCGCTCAAAGTCTGCTTGATTTGATTCACTCTCCCCAATAGATTTTGGTACTCCTCCTCAGCTGACTCTTTCGCCGCGTTGCTTTCTTCAAGCTCTGATTGGAGGCGGGTGACTTCGGATGCGTGGCTCTCTTGCATGCTCTCGAGTTGTTTGCGCATTTGTTCTACTTCCTGCCGTAGTGTCTCTCGCTCGTGGCTCATCGCTTCGACTTTCGCAGCAGTGTTGGTGTCATTCTCCGCTGGCCCCGCCGCCAATCCATTTGTCGAAGCTGGTTCTTCAGGATCATTTTCCTGGGGAATCTGTTCGGTGTCGTTGTTTGAAGTGTTGCCCTGGTGACTGGCATTAATGTCGTGTCTGTGACTAAGGTGCCCGCTACCTACAAGCTGTGAAGGAGTCGCGAGTTCTTCATCTTCGTCTTCTCTTTTCGAATCGTCATTCAGTGGCTGTTCCGTGTCCTGTTTCTTGCTCGCATTTTTCTTCTTCTTGTTGCTCTTCTTCTTTTGCGCTGAGTATCCACCGATATTAGTTAATGCTTGACAAAGATGTCTGGAACAGGCACTGCTTACTTGAATTAGCACCCTGCATCGGGTCCGTATTGGCTGTATTTGATGACATGTCGACGTTTGACCAAGAGATATAAAGAGCTACATTGGGCCTGCTGAAGCGTAACAAACTCAATGGTGTCCGCGAGTTGTTCGTCGTTAAAATCAAACTGTCCACTGCGTCGCGCAGGAGGGCAACAATTGGTGATGCAAGCGGAAGCCACGCGACGCTCCAGCCACACCGTGACAATGGTATAGTGGAGTTCGACGCCACGCTACCAGCGCACGACTAAAACTTGCGCTTTTCTGCCTTTCTGGATTTTGGTTCTTCATCTTACAATCATCTTCGCCGTCACGTTATTGAACAAGATCGCTTTACCCATGACTTATTCACGATCTGTCGCGAAGTAGAGAATTTCAAGCGCCTTTCATAATCCCGCACGTTCACATGTTATGGATGTCGCGGGTTCGCTTATGAGCGTACACATTTTATTTTAGAAACCTGCTGTTCGCGAGGGAATTGAAGCTTTTGACATCAATACGTAAATACTGAACTCATTACGCCGACTATATAGACCTATTTCAAGCCTTCGCTTTCCTTGTTTTCTTGCCCTTGGCCTTGGGTGCAGATATAGACTTGGTCTCAACCGTTGTCTCAGTCGGAGTCTCCGTGATTACCTCCGTCACAACTGCGGTCTCTCCTTCCGGTGCCTGGATCTTGGCCACTTCTTCGACCGGCTCTGCTGGTGCAGGAATGGCCTTGATTTCTGGTGCCTCGAAACCATATCCCAGCTCCTGGAGCTTCGCAGACTGCTTGGCCCGCTTCTTCTGTTCTTTGGAAACGCGCTTTTCCCATGTAGCCTCGGCCAGGGGCTTCTCGAGCTTCTTTCCCTCCATCTTGTTCCACGGCACTTTCTTGAATCTCCTGTTGGCGTCCTTGAACAGTTGAGCATGAACCTTCTCCTTGGGGATCACATGGCACTTCAGAATGTGGCCAAACAGGAGGTAGTTGTTCATCGTCTTGGCAACAATGTCTGCCGTGCTGGACTCAGCAAACTCAATGAAGGCAAAGTGTTTGCTGGCGCCGGTCTTCTTGTTGCGCGACAAGCGGAGTTTGTTGATGGCGCCAAATTGTGAGAAGTACTGCTTCATTTCATGTTCGTAGAAACCATGAGGAATGCGGCCGATGTAGATAACACCGGCATCGCCGCTCGAAGTGGCCTTGGCAGCCTTCTCGACAGCTTGAGCGACATCGGGGATTACGCCTACCGGCTGGCCAGTCTTGTACACGACGTCGCCCTCGGGTGTTTCTTCCTCCTCTTCAGGGTCAACCTGCTTGACGAGGGCCTGTGTCTCGACCTCGACCTCTCCGTCTGAATCGGAGTCGGATGGCACATCGATCTCATCATCTGCGGCGGGTTTCGACTTTTTCGTGGTCTTTTCGACTTCAACTTCAGCTTCTGTCGCGTTGACCTTTCCGGCTGTTTTCTTTGTCGACTTTTGAATTTTCTTGGGGACAGGAGACTCGGCATCAGCAGCTGGCGCTGCCACATGTCAATATTCATCACAGCTGCATGGCTGGGTTGGTGGCTTACCCTTGCGTTTACCCTTCACAGCCTGCTTCTCGACCACCGTTGTCTTTGCGTCCCCATTCTTGGTCTCGGAGACGGCTGTCAAAACATTAGTACGAGCTAGACTAGCAATTGTGACAGGCTTGCCTTTTCTGGATCTTAATTCGCGGGCCATCGTGAAAGATTGTGTAACTGATCAAAGAGAGAGACGATGTTCGCAAACTCAATCATGAAGGCTGAGGTTCCAAAAAATAATTCTGCCAAGCGGTGATCCATATCGGGCTTATCGGTATCAGGAAGTGGGGCTGGCATCTCGCAAGCTAGCCCAGTAGCTCCCCAGCTGGCAGCACCAGGCGAGGACCAAGTCTTTGAAGAAGATGGCTCTAATATTACGCTGATACTTTGAATCGTTCCACGAACACATCTAACTTACACTCATTTGACCTGGAGATTTCTCGAATTTGGGAAAAGAGCCAAGTATCGCAGTGCGCCAATCATACAGAATGGTCAAGGGCGAGACGGACCTTTCTCATGAAGAGGTCTGGGATGATTCGGCACTGATTGACTCTTGGAATTCAGCTCTTGATGAGTACAAGGTACAATGCGTGTCTTTCCAATTTTTGGAACGATCTGATATTTTTTCCAGAGATATCACAGCATTCACGCCAAGGGCGGCAGCCTCCAGGACCTTGAGAAAGTGGTTGAGGAGAGGTACGTTTTTGTGGTCATTCAGTGTGAAGACACTGGCGCTGACAACCACTCGAAGTGCTGCCAGAAGAGAAAATGTGTCCGAAGGTCAATTTGAGGATCCCAACAAGTCCTCTGATCAATTATCAGAGACCGGTGTTATCGACGAACCACGTCCGCAGAATGCAATTGGGCAGCAGCAAACATCTCCAGGACCCTCTCCGCCCGAGGTACTCCTAGGCTCAGGTGGGCAATCTTGGTCCATTTTTGGATTGTTTGGATAGATCCGCTAACGTAAAGATCAACTCGTAGTCCAAGACGAGAGTCTCAAGAAGCTGATGATGGCTTGGTATTACGCTGGGTACTACACTGGCCTGTTTGAAGGCCAGCAGCAAGCACAGAAAAAGCCTTAAGCAGCCAGCGCATGCAATAATAAGATTGCGGATATTCGCTGGATTTGGCAAGTCTATCAAGGGCCGAGGCCCGACATGGATCAGCTACGTACAAAAAAGGCTGGAAGATGAGGACCCGACATCGACCGTAGCATGCTCCTGGCAGTGTAGGTATGACAAACCGCTTCCACGATCATGAAAATGCCACTGATAACTGTCATTCAGCTACTACGTACTAGGAAAATTGCCAAACCAGCCCCCGCAGTGATAGCACAGGTCCATATGCACGGATCTAGGCTAGCCTTGTCGCAGGTGGGTTTCACCTGAAGGCGAGCCTGGCGAGGATTGACCACCAATCTCGGATCGGTATTAGACGTAGCAATACGTGTACGGTTCTACGGATACCGAAAAGCCAAGAAAACACTCAAACCCCAGGAGACGGCATCAAGAGCTGCTGTTGGCCCCGACAAAGCCTTGCGGCGCCACACACGGTATAGTTGGGTTATATCAGTGGCGGTCTCGCACGTTCGGCTGGTGGCGCCAGCGACAACATGAGACATGCGCCCGAGACGCATCTGTCACAACGAACCCCTCGCAAATAGAAACACCACGACATTTCTGAAAACACACGGCCACTGAAAACTTGCCGACCTCATCGGATGACAGTCGAACCGTGTATTATTGCACGAGCGCCCAGAAGGTATGGTCGCGGCCCGGTTTCAAGGGAGAGCTACTCAGCCTTCGCCAAGTTGGGGACGAGCGACACTCCAACCCTGACCAGCCATGTCCAGAACGGTATTATAAGCATTCTGCGTGCCGTCGTCAATTGGGTTGTTGTACCAGCTCTTCATCACTCGGTATTCAATCCTGTGCGCCTTCTTTCACCTCGCGTCTTTCTTTCGAACTACTTGTACGAGCAGGCACTCGCTTCAATCGCATTACACATAATCATCGCTGGGTCGATATTTCCTGATACCCCATTCCTGTCGCTTCCAAATCAACTCGCAATCTTCCATCTATTCACGCCATCATGAAGTTCGGCACAGCACTTGCTTTGGGTATCGCCCCGGCTGCTATGGCAGCCAAGGTCCGCAACACCTACCCACCCGCGCGCCGGGCTTGGGATTATGGACTGAATGCTCGGGATGGTCACTTGCCCGCAGAGGCAGGCCATGAACCCGCCCACGAGCCCGCGGTCGGCGAGCATGTCTCGAACGAGGATCAGTGGCACTGGCCTGAGGAGGTGGCTGTCGGCAAGCAAACCGAAGTCATCATCATTTGGCAGCACCCGGGCGGCGAGGGCCACGAGACCGTCAAGTACCACGACAAGGTCACAGTCACCGAGACTGTTACTGCTACGGCTCATCCTGGAGCGGCTCCTACTGAGATGCCCGTCGCTCACCCCCCGGAGGCCGCCGCCACTCACACCGTTACTGTCGGCGGACCCAACGGCCTTGTCTACGAACCAGAGTCGCTGCACAATGTGCCCGTCGGAGACATGGTCATCTTTGAGTATCTTGCTCAGAACCACACCGTCACTCAATCTACCTTTGATCTGCCATGCGACCCTCTTGCAGGTGGCATGGACACGGGCCACCAGCCCAACCCCGACAACTCCATCGTGCCTCCTCCTCAAGTAGCCATGCAGGTTACCACGGGCGACCCTTTGTGTAAGTCTCTATTTTCCTGACATGTGAGCAACGGCTGACTTGGACAGGGTTCTACTGCAAGACAGGCACACACTGCAGTGCCGGCATGGTTTTCTCTATCAACCCCACCGAGGAGAAGTCCCAGGCCATTTTCAAGGAGAAGGCCATGAACACAGACCAAGGCGAGGGCGCAGCACCTCCTGCTACTCCCCCCCCTGCCGAGAGCGGGACGCCGGCCGAGCCTCCCGCTGAAGAAGCTCCCGCTGAAGAAGCTCCCGCTGAAGAAGCTCCCGCTGAGGGCGACGCAAACCTCACGCCTGGAAAGGGTTACGTTGGAGAAGATGGAAGCTGCGTCTGCATGGTCACCTGCTCTGCTTGGGGCTTCCCAGACAGCAAGGCCCAGGGCGTTGGCGCAACAGGTGGCATGGCTGGTTCAATGCCCGTCAAGATGGCTGGTCTGCGCTAGACAAGGCATGGCAGCTTGTTGGTTTGGTTTGATGGTTTGGGGGTGGTCTCATTGAAATCCCCGGTTCATAGATTCAGGATGGGCGTCGACTATTATTGCGTCGATTAGAGTTTTGTTTTGTAGACTCGAACGAATGGTTTCTTTTGTATGACTGGGTCATACTCTGAGTCAATATGATTTAATGCACCAAACATGATATCATGTTCTCTGGTCGATGCAATCACTACTGGAGCATGAGAAGCGCTCGGAAATTAGAGACGAAGCTTCTTGAAAACCAAATTACATCGTCCATTGTTCTCTATTCGCTCATGCTGATCCTATCCTAAAAACGATAACGTGCCCCCCGTAATGAGTGCGCCTGTGCTATGTTGTATCCTCGTTCGCTTGTGCTATGTTGGTCGGTCGCAGGCCCCTATACAAATCTTGCATACACGGGGCGTCTCATTTCTTGTCGGCGGCAGCCTTTTTGGCCTCGGCTGCAAGCTTGATCAGAAGGAACCTCTTGGAGCAGAGATGTGACATACCCGCAGCTTGCTTTTGCCTCATGATCTCCGCGGCAGCCTCCTTGCTACGCTGCATTTCCGTACCGCTCAAATTATTTCCCTTCTTCTGCACCGGAGTTTAGTGCTGCCACCACAAACCGCCCGGGGCGATATTTACCTGCGCGGCTTGTTTCTTGAGGTTCGCCTCGCGGGACTTTTCGCGTTGGTTGCCACGAGCCATCGTTGCGGTTGGAGCTGTGGAGAGATCGAGAGAAGCGCGGGTATCTCAAAAGTTCAAGCTTTGCGTGATGATGATGGAGGATGACTACGCTGTGACAGTTGCAAGTCAGGGTAGGGTGCGCACAAGGAGCGTCTGACGATGGACATTTGCGCATCGCTTCGAGACCGCGATGCTCGCTAGCCTATCAGAGGCCACCATTGCTGATGCTTCATGAAGTCTGGACTCTGTTGGGTCCAGTCGGCGGCCAGCCGCCATCGACCAATAAAGTCACATCAGCTATCAAAACATGAAAAGCAAACCGAGGTTCAATTCAGAACAATGGCTCTCGAGCAAGATCCGGTGCAGGTTCACATTTTATTGAGTACAGGACCAGATCCGAATTCGAGCACACTCCAATCTGTCCAGTGGCTGAAAACAGCCTGGATATGGCTACCCTTGACTTAAGTACTATACCTACATTGATCGCAGTCGCCGAGGCCTTTTAGGTTTATCAACGGTCCTCTGATCAATACCATGATTTCAGGATATTATATCTTATCATAACGCTAAAATGTACCTAGTTGAATGGGTGCTAGTTCAACGTACGAGTTACTACATGTAGTACGCATGTCATTCTAGCTTGGTGAACTTCTGATTAAGCAGGTTGCCTGTGTCACAGCTGGGGACAGCATGGTGAAACATTCAACCACATTTAAAGGGTTGATTCTGTAGTTGCTATCGCTCAGCCTGCAAATGGTCTTACAGGCTTATGCGACCGTCTCGAGCTCCGGAAGGATTATCGAGGAGTGAGCTAGTGGAGGGTGGCGAAGTGCATCTCCGTGCGTGAACGCTTGGAGTTGGACAACCATATAGGAAGCTCAGGGTCCTTCTTAAAGCACGGGCTGTTCTTGCAGTCAGATCTTCGAAAACAGCGAAGAGTAAATCCATTATACCGAAAGTGAGCGCATTACACGCCATGTCCGACTTGAAACAGAGCGCGCCCGAGGCGCCAAAATACACTATCATTAGGGATTCCAGTAAGCCACCATCTTTCCGGCACTCAATGCGAATTATTCTAACCGCATAGTCATCTACGAGCGAATTTGGTATCTGGAATACCGCCTGGGCATCCGGTCCAATGTTGTCGTTGCTGCGACTTACAAACACCCTTCTGGCCAGGCACTCACGAAGCCAATGGTCGTCAGAGCACTCAAGACCGTCATTGAACAACAGCCTTCGATGCGTCTTGTTGGCGTCCCTGTCCCAAAGCAAGACAAGCAAGGGAGAGAGACGACAGGGCTGATGATGGCCGCCTTGAACGAGATCAACGTGGAAGAGAGCGTGCAATTCGAGGACGGCCAGGGCATCACAGAAGAGATGATTGAGAAGCTCCACAACCAATGGGACTTTGGTGAGCCTGTTAAGCCATGGTTCAAGCTCGTTGTTTCGGGCTCGACTGTGTACTACGTCAACCATCACGCCATAAACGATGGTATGTCTGGGTACATATTCCATCGATCCTTCACAGCGGCGCTCAATGCGGCGGCCGGCGCCAACTCCTCAACTGACGGAGTCACCACCTGGAGCAGTACGTATGACCCTTCGACTATGACAATCACACCCAGCCTGCACAGTGTTGTCCAGGAAGGTGAAGCCAAGGGGAAGCCATGGCAGGTCAATGTCTGGGAAGTCATCAAGCCCGTTCTGACAGCTTGGCTTTTGTCCATGTTTGTGCCCAGCTGGCTCGTGTTCTCGGATCTTCCGAGTGCGAAGCCAAAGCCACACACTGCACCTACTGTGATTGAGGCGTCCGAACGTGGCGTGACGAGGACAGTCCTCCGGAAGATTCCCACAGAAACCATGGACAAGCTGGTGGCCAAGTGTCGCGAAAATGAAACCAGCGTAACGGCACTGCTCATGACCATGCTGACAGCCAGCATTATCAATGACTACTATCGCGACAAGACATTCTTGCTCAGTGTCATTTCGGTTGACATTCGCAATCGCCTCCCCAACGACATGATCGCCCTGGAGAACAAAACCATGGGCAACCGCGCTGGTGGGGTTTACAGCTTCCAGACGACGGGTAAGTACAAGGATCTTTTCCAATCTGGTCAAGACAAGCTCGGCGATCAGTCCTCGACGCTGAAGACGAATGAGATCTGGGCACGAGCGAGGGACGCGAAACGATGGATGCATGCAGGGCTGGACCCTGCTGCCCGTACCATCCGTGCCTCAGCGGAGCAACCCAACAATCTGGACGCGGTCGCAAAGACATTGACAGCTGGAGAGGCGATGAAGCCAGCCTACAATCTAGGAAACCTCGGTCCATATGTTTCCGAGAAGAGTCAGGATGGTTGGACTGTGGAAGATGTTGCATTCTCTGGTCCTCCTCAAGGGGGGATTGGAGGGCCCCGCCCCCCTCTGTTCCAGGTCGGTGGTGTTAAGGGTGGTAACACGCACATAGCGACAAACTGGCAAGATGGAGGCATGCGGCGCGAGAAGATTGAGGGTATCGTAGATGGCACGTTGCGGAGGATAGAGCAGCTGGTGAGTTCGTAGTAAGTGTGTCTGTGGGACAATTGATAGCAAAAGCAAATGGGAATTCAAGAGATCGGTACTTCAGAAGCTGGAACTTCTTCTCCTGGATGCGTGTTCGTATGTTGTTAAAATCTTGGATATCTCAGTCGATGGGCGGCAATCAGCACCATGGTGGGCAAGCCGATTTCCACTGACCACGTGACCTCAACTAGGCGCCCGCACCAGCCGCCGCCAGCGCTGTACAACTAAGCGCCTGTTAACTTAACAGCGACCTGCTGGTTCGCACTCTTAGCCGCGCAGCATTGACCGGCATTTATGGCCTTCGCGGATTAATACTAATAATAAACACTCGTCTGAAACACTCGTCTGCTGAAAGCGCTTGATGGAACAGCCGTGCAGATGCCTCGCTAATTATTCGATGCGTGCGCAGTTCGTCGACGGCGCTTGACTGGCTTGAAACATCGGTTGATCATCGACGACCAATGGATACGACATGACAGCGTCCTTCCGACATTTGCCCATGCTCCAGGTGGTGAGCAAAATGCCAAGTAGCAGCGACAGCTCCTTACCGCCAACCTACATCAAAACTGATGCTGCGGTCTTCGTCGACTGGCTCTGCGTCGTCGTGCAACAAGGCCATGAAGACGCGACCTTGAAACATGACCTGGCGCGATAGTGCTACCCGACGAGGCTTGTAATGGTTTGGTTTGACATGGTTGACTCATCCAGAGGACTGCCTGTACCGTCGAATCGTCGAGCTGCCGCTGGCCTTGTCTTGCTACGCGCGCGTGAACTTGGTCTCATGCTCGCTCCTGTTCCTGTTCGCAAGAACAGACGACATGAGACCGGCTCCTATTTCTGCAGTGATACAAGCTTGTTGAGATGGTATTGAACGGCTGACAATAGGAACTTCGCGTACTAAAGACAATGGCGCCCCCTCATCATGCATCCCATTCACCTTCTGCATGAATACATTACATTCTTGGTGCCCACTAACATCTCCAGTTGCTCGACATTTCCTTCCTATTTTTTCCTTTGTTATTCCCTTCTTGTCATCATCATATCGGTCTTGCCTCCTCGAAAGACCCAGCCGGCCTGGTCGCCTTATTGCTGTCTGTGACATTTCGCTACTCCTATGCACATATACACGTCTATCGCTCACGCTTGATGCCACTGCAATACCCAATTTACAACCATATTGACACCTGGAAAGTCACATTGTATGTTCTATCACATCAACTGAAGGTCCTTTCCCTTGAGAGCATTGGCTGACTTTGCACTAGAAATACCACACACTACAGCGTCAAAATCATCCCCGAAATAACCTCACCATGGTCATGAATATTTTCAGTGGCTTTGCCGCCTCTGGCATCCTCATGATCATGCTCACTATCGTCCGAGTTTGCACAATCATCACACTCGTCTCGGTCATGACATCTTGCTGGGTCCTTGCCATCAAGATCGACATGGGCAAGCCTTGGTTCTTCTTTGATGCCGCCTCGCTTGTTTTCATGAGCGGCATCTGCCTATTTCTGGTACTGTCCGAGCTGCCGTTTGGCAAAGTCTTCTTCATGAACCACTGGCCGGCCTTCTCCACTAGATCTAGTTTGGGTTGGCTCGGCCTTGCACTTGTCGTTATTGGCTGCAACGTCCTGGGCAAGCTCAACAATCCCAACGTTGAGCGAAGGGACATTGGAGGACCATGGTACTCGCTGGTGCTGGCATCTGGAATCCTCAGTCTCATCATGGGCGTGCTCAACCTCATTGGCACCCTTGCTAGTATCCCTAAGGGTGGTGCTCGCCAGGTTCGCTCATGGGGCAACCAGGAGCCTATTCCGGATGAGCTCCCTTACCACAAGCCCATCGATTCAGAAAAGTCTCCAATCGCCAAGCCTCTCAAGATCTTCGACCTATTCCGAGGCCGCAGTAAGAATTCCTTTGATATCCCAGGCCCTGAGCCAACTTCAGCTTACCGTTACCCCGAGTCTAACGCAGCGTCGCGTGGCGGCAACCCCGCGCGTCATCACTCCGGTCGACGGTCAAGCGATGACCTCGAGTTCAACCCGGTCTCTCCGACGGGACCTCCGCCGCCCATGTCGCAGCACCCTGCATTCGCTACCAGTTATGCTGAGAGCGTGTATCCGGATGAAGAGCCGTCTTGGTCCAAGTCCAACAAGCTGGAGGTGCCGCCGATGCCTCACCCTGCAGTGGTGGATGATGCTGCATCGCTCGCGCCCCCGGGCGTCAAGCACAACCGGTATTCCCTCTCTTCATTGAACCGGTGGAGTCGGCAGACCAGGAAATAGACATTCTTGCATTCAAATGGCGTTGGGTAGTAGGCAGGCTGCTACTGGTATATGGAGTCTAATTGATTAAGTACATTGCGAATACCATGATTGTCGTTTTCATATGCCTCTGGATCGCTCCAAATGACTGCATGTAATTTGACAAGGACAAGGTGACGACTTGAAAAGAAGATTGAGGATGCACGTGACGTTTGCTTGCCTTAGTCATACAGTTGAACCGACCCAACGCCCCGAATGGATGCGCTCGAGTCCTTCCAAGATTGACCACCTCATCATCTCCAATCGACACCCGATCTCGCCTCAACATCAACATTCTCGCTTTTGAACCGTTTCCCTCCCAGAAATCACCGTTGTGCACGACTCGTGGCCTAGTCGAGTGCTTTGTCACGATTCCCCATTCCAGCATATCGTTCGCGACCGGGCGCTCTGACGCGTACTATACGATCTGTAGTGCTTGACACCCGTTCATTCTACCTGCTGTGTTCTTTTGGCAGTGACGGGCCTGTTTCTCGGCTTGTTGCGACTCGGATTCAGGTGTTAGTGGCCAGAGAACAAAGACCTTTCGCTGGAATAGATTGCGCTCGCTTTGTACTGTGCTCTTGACACTGCCTGTCGCTTTCTCCTTTGTCTGCGCCTCGCATACCAGCGTGCATCGGTTATTTCTTTCCCACGGAAACCAGAACGAACCACGTTCTCATAGCCTTGTTTTGTTCTCAACGTTGCTGTTCGGTCGCATTCACTGGGACAGGATTTAGTTCAATCGTTGCTTTGGTTCAGCTGCAAGATAATCAAGCAACGCCGCACATTTGATATTGCGCTCGCTACAAGCAAAATGCCCACAGAAGCAGAGGAAGTGGCGGAAGACTATCGTCTAGCCTTGGAGGATTTGAGCACCAATGCTCGCTTTGAAATTAGCAACTTGACCGTGATTGCCCGAGAGAATACCGAGCATGCTCTAGCCATTGCTCAAACACTGGAGCAGCATATCTTGAAGGTAGGTTCATGCCCCTTGGGCAACGTAAGACCTTCGAACTAAGCTAATCTTGCAGACTGCCCCCAACAAGAAGCTGCCAGCATTATACGTGCTAGACTCCATCGTCAAAAATGTTGGCACCCCATACACGCTGTATCTGGGTCGCAATCTGTTCAAGACCTTTATGGAATCATACACTGTTGTCGATAATCCGACACGAAGGCGGCTGGAGGAGATGCTCAAGACATGGACTCAGCCTGTTGCCGGCTCGTTGGACACGCGCCCAGTCTTCTCGCCTGACCTTGTCCGACCGATAGAGAACGCTCTCATGAAGGCGAAAGCTGCAATGATGCCCCAGACGCAGTTGCCAGGTCGACCAAGATCTGCCATGCCGCCCTTTCGAAACACACCTACACCACCAGGAGCACGAAACGGTGGAGCGCCTACTCAACACAACCAAGCGCCACAGCAGTTCCCTCACGGGTTGCCGCCAAACGGCCAAGCACACCATTACGGCCAGCCGAATGTAAGTGCCCCCATTATTCATGACTAGAATGCAGTCACTGACCTGTATAGGCATACCCTCAGCAAAACGCCCAAGCCTACCCCTATCAACAAGGCATGCCTTATGGGCAGAATGGGACGCACATGCCGCCAACACCGGGTGGTGTGGACGTAGAAGCCTTGAGCAAAAATATTGCAGATCTAATCGCTGCGACGAGATTGGAAGCCGCGCAGAAACCATATGATGGTGGTGTGACGGCGAGGCTGAATGCCCTGCTGGATCTACAACGAATAATCCAGAGCACTGCGTTACCGCAGGACCAGCTGGCAGCCATTAAGACCCAAGTAACAGACCTTGCTGCCGTGACTTTGAGACCAGCATCAGCTCAAAACCATGCACCCGCCTATGCTCCTCCAGCCCAGGTTCACCAGCCCGCGCCACCTGTCCCCTCGAGTTCTGTAGCTCCTCCTCAGGCTGCCCAAGGGACATTAAGTCTGGACACTCTGTTGGGACCTGGAGCACTGGCCACACTCATGGCACGACAGTCCTCACAGAGCTCTACTCCAAACCCAACACCTAATCCTGCGATCAAGTCGCCGCAGCCACCTATTGTTACGCCTCATGCAGCGCCGCAGCCAGCAGTGCCGGAACAGAAACCGGGGCTATCCTTGCTCGACCAGCTCCGACAAGCCGGCATACTCTCCTCAACTCCCCAAGCCAACCCAAGTAGCGCCCCGGGGCCGTCCCCTGCGACTCCTACGCAGATGCCATCGATCTCGGCCAGTCTTGCGAGCATACTAGCGGCACAGAAGGCTGGTGGCTTGTCAGCGCCCCAGCCCGGGTCTCACCGTGGCTTAGATACTGCGTCGTTGAAGCAACCGTAAGTTGGACGGACGAAAACCTAAACCTTAGCTGTTGAGCACTGACACAGGCAGCGCCCGGCCTGATACCATTTCAATGCTCTTCGAGAGGCAAGGAGCGCCCTGCACGCAATGTGGACGTCGGTTTCAAGCAGATGCTGAAGGCAGAAAGAAGAAGACAGCACACATGGACTGGCACTTCCGTGTACATCAACGCGCCAACGAGGCTGAGAAGCGCGGGACGCACCGCAGTTGGTATCTGGATGCTCAGGTGAGTCCTCTGGGTTTGTACATGTGGATGTAGGCATCTGACATGATTGCAGGATTGGCTCAAGAATCGCGAGGAGATTGACACGGACAACCACGCCACCTCACCCTCTGCCGACGCCCAGGCGACCGCTGCTGCCGCCGAAGCCGCCAAGCCCAAGTATATCAAGGCGCCGGACGCGAACAGCGGCATCAACAGTGTTTGCCCCATCTGTCAAGACCGGTTTGAGAACAAGTGGTTCGACCAGGCGCAGGATTGGGTATGGCTCGATGCCGTGCTCGTGGGTGGACGGGCGTACCATGCGTCCTGCCATGCTGAAGCAACGAGGGACAGAGAAGGGAGTGCGCCACCGCCGGCGACAGGCTCGGCAGGTGTGTTGGGGAAGAGGAAGGCTGAGACAGGACTGGCGTCCCCGAAAGTTAGATCGTTGAAGACCTTTGGCTGAAGCAATGTCTTTGGCGCAATGTCTGGTTGGGAATCGCAGACGAAGGAAGAGAGAAACATACATTCATGGAGTCTGGGTGCATTGATTGGGGATGCAGTGTTTGGGATCTTGGGAGTATTCGAGGCAACTGCTCGCTACGCAATATCAAAATGATCCTTTCGTTTTGTCCCAATTTCTAACTGTGTTTGCTGGGTTGAAGCAACCAGTGGTGACGTAAAGCTTTCCAGGCCTCCAACTTAGACTGGTGATCTTTCGCTGCAGTACCGAAAGAATCCAAGCAAGGTGTGCTTTGGCACATTCGGCTTATCTTCTGTGTGCAAGTATTTGCCTACTATGTTCCAGTAGCAAGGTCACCGGGCAAAGGTAGTCCAATTCTTGTAATGTTGTTAGCCGGCCCGGGCCTTGACGCTGATGGTCCCACTTGCCGGCCCGTCGCGTCACAACCACTTTAAAATGTTCGGCAACGCGTCTCCCGCCGAGACCTACTACATCATCTGCCTCTAACAAACAGCTGCCTAGGCTCACGACGAATATGCCCGCCAGTCATGCCGGTTGAATGTCCCATCTGCTCGAAAGCGGTCAAACCGCACCAGATCAACCCGCACATCGACTCCAACTGCCAGTCGTACCTCGCCGGCGATCCTTCGCCTCCACCACCACCGCCTCCCCAGACACAGACACCCAGCGCAACCGCACCAGCCAGCTCCGCGCAGAAGAGGAAGGCTGCTGATTTCTTCAGCACGCCGGCTACAAAACGGCAGAATGGCGTGGAAGGGAGGGCCATGACACCTCTGGTGGTGAATGGTGGGAAGAAACGTTCGTATGAGGAAGGGCCTGGAGAAGGGGCAGTCGCAAACACAACCAATCCGGCAGAAACGGCCCAGCCAGAGGCTCCTTCAATACAGGACAGCGACGAACGAAGCGGCAAGCGCACCAAGACTCGAAAGGCCGCTCCACTGGCAGAACGAATGCGTCCCAAGAACCTCGATCAAGTCTGCGGTCAAGAGCTTGTCGGTC
Source organism: Emericellopsis cladophorae (assembly GCF_022114955.1). Taxonomy (NCBI): domain Eukaryota; kingdom Fungi; phylum Ascomycota; class Sordariomycetes; order Hypocreales; family Bionectriaceae; genus Emericellopsis; species Emericellopsis cladophorae. The sequence goes on from NW_026250946.1 coordinate 241,667, forward strand.
CGAACGGCGTGCTGCGCTCATTAATCGAATCGAATAATGTTCCCTCCATGATCCTCTGGGGCGCATCAGGCACGGGCAAGACAACGATTGCGCGATGTATTGCCAAGGTTGCCGGCAGCCGTTTCATCGAGATGAACGCGACAAGCACTGGTGTAGCTGAGTGCAAAAAGATCTTCAGCGAGGCTGGAAACGATCTCCTCATGACGGGAAGGAAGACGATCATCTTTTGCGACGAAATACACAGGTTCAACAAGGCACAGCAGGACGTCTTTCTCAAACCCGTTGAGGCAGGAACCGTCACCCTGATCGGCGCAACGACAGAAAACCCGTCGTTCAAAGTTGCCAACGCACTACTATCGCGATGTCGAACATTCACGTTGAAATCCCTAGAAACGGAGGATATCGTCGGCATACTGCGCCGCGCGCTGAAAGAGGAAGAGGAGACATATCCCCCAACGGACCTCGTGGACGAGGAGATGATTACCTACTTGGCACGATTTTCTGATGGCGACGCGCGGACAGCTCTAAATCTTCTCGAGCTAGCGCTATCACTGACAACTTCACGGGAGGGCATTACGAAGGAGGACATCAAGACATCACTCACAAAGACATTGGTCTATGACCGCGCCGGCGACCAACATTATGACAACATCTCTGCGTTCCACAAATCTGTCCGAGGTTCTGACGCGGACGCTGCATTGTATTATCTGGCACGCATGCTCCAATCCGGCGAAGATCCCCTCTTCGTCGCCAGGAGGATGGTCGTCATCGCGTCAGAAGACGTCGGTCTTGCAGATAATACACTGCTGCCACTCGCAACGGCGGCGTATACCGCGACTCAACAAATCGGCATGCCCGAGGCTCGCATCCCGCTTGCACACTGCGCGGTAGCACTATGCGCCGCCAAGAAAAGTACGAGAGCATATCGCGGCTTGAACAACGCATACTCTGCGCTCAGAGAGCCAGGTGTGGCGAGCCTCCCGGTGCCGCTGCATCTGAGAAATGCACCGACCAGGCTGATGCGGGAAATGGGGCATGGTGCAGAGTACAAGTATCCGCCCAACTACAGAGACGGGCGGGTGAAACAGACCTATCTGCCTGAGGATCTGTTAGGGCGGCGGTTCCTTGAGGAAAGGGATCTGGGGACAGAAGTGGACCCTGACTGGGAGATGATGGATGTCTAACATGGCATCCGGGACAGGGGACAGAAGATGTCGAAGTGTATTGGAAAACAGCAGACCGCCCAGAGAGCGTTGTCCATTGTTATTGTATAGTCAAGGCGCATGTGGACAGTGATACCACCTCCGGGTGGGGGGCGACCCCTTTCTAGCCATGACCAGTTTCCACTGACATGCTATCATATCATGCTTCATTGTAGCCCAACCTTAACGCCGATGCAATGCAAACAACCCTGTACCCTTTGCCAACCTTCGAATGTCGGGAATTAAAAACTATGCGCTTATTGTACAGATTGATCAATAGTCTTGTGTGAGGTCAATGAACGACACATCACTCTGTCTAAGTACTTTTTGACTGGAAAGTCCTCGACTCCTGAGCTTCGCTTCCTCAGTAGCGACGATCGCATCGCGTTCCTCTTCATCAACCTCGACCTCCTCGAAGAACCCTGCATTGCTGGTTCTCGGCACAAGCAGACGTTTCCTGCGTACCTGAGGGCTGGGGCTGTCATCCCTATGTTCAGGTGGGAGACTAACGCTGCACCGCTTACTAGGCGACAGAGGTTTAGCCGTGGGTACAATGTTTCCAAGAGGCGAAGAATGTGTTGGTTTTCGAGAGATAAAAGACGAGATAGGGGGTAGATCATCGTCTTCACTTTCAGTGAACAGGGGAGATGTGTTTCGCTCGGGCGCCTGTGGGACCACGCACTCCGCTCGTTGTGTAGGCCTAGTACTCCTCGGGATCGACTCTGCCTTGTTGGCGGCGCATGATCTTGACGTTACTGCTTGGGAGGGTGGTGGGGTATGAGCCCGCTTCGCAAACAATTCTAGAGTTGTCTGTTTGAAGACCGCGGTCGACGTTGAGACGGTCGAGCTTTGACTGTTCTGCGGACGACCAGCCGAGGATGTAGCTGTCTTTTTTACTGCGATCTTGCTTGATTTCGTTGCTTTCTGGGGCTTTAACCCTTTCGAAATCTGGCTCGAATGACGCTGCGAAGGTACGGTGCCAGTGCTGACCTGAGAGCAAGAGGCAAGCGTGTGAGATGGAGTACTTGAGATCTCTGACGACGCAATGGCACCAGCTGGGCTCTTGGGCCCACAGGGGCTCGACGAGAGAAGTATGGCTTCGATAATTGACCTTCCCCCGTTCCTATTCCTAGAGGGCGTACTAGGTAAGCGCATGTCCGCCTCGTCTGTTGTCTTGGCCATACCACTGAGACTTGGCGGGAGCTGCTTACTTGATGGTCGTGGCGGAGGGCCTGACGAGGGGAGTTCAATGTCGCTCCGGCTCCGGTCCTTGGCCTTTTTCTTGACAGGCGCGGTCACGGGCGGATTGACGTGTTTTGTGACCCGCACAAATTTGTCCATGGCTCCCGAGGTGACTGAAGGCTTCGCTGCGCCTTTTGCTGTGGCCTTCTTCTTCGGAGACTTGCGAAGCGCTTTGACACGCTCGGCATCTTGCCAGTCGTGGTACGCAACTGGCGCCGTTTTCTTGACGACGTCTTCGAGAACCCAGGCGAGGTCTGGTTTGCTCACGTCGAATATTTTGGCAGCTGGCTGTGAAGAACTCATCTCCTCGTCCGGTGCGCCGAGCTCGTCATCACTGTTAAGTGACAAACTGCCCCGCGACTGGGGAATGTCCTCGTCGACCTCCTCGGACAGGTCCACAGGCACGACATTCTCTGGGATAAACCTGAGCCGAAGCTCTGTCCGACCATCGGTAGTGAAGTGTGCTCGGCTTCCCGCGATTCTCTCGATATGTTCCTCGTTTCCACGCAGAAGCTGGCGGGTCAACAGTGCCGCTCCCAATACTCGTATGAACTTCACGCCGCCAACCCTGTAATCCCAACCAAATGCAGTTCGAGCGAACTCTCTGAGATCGTACAGGTGGAGCGGCCGCTGCTCGTGGTGTGCCATGCTATCCTTCAATGCCTGCACGGTCGATAAAGGTGAAACGACCGGATGCGTATAATAACGTAGGACTTCGATGTTTGGGAAGTCTTCCGGAACCTTTTGCGCGAGGACACTGTGCTTGATGCGGAAGAACTTGCTCTCGTTTGTCTTGAGTTCATGAATCAAGGAATTTCTCCAATCCGCCAGGGCTTGTTTGTCCGATGCTTTGATTTTGCAGAGTGACCTGCCATAGCCGGCCTTAGCAGCTTCACAGGCCACCTTGACACCGCATCCTAGTATTCCATCTGGCAAGTAATCGCCACCGCTCATCAAGGCTACCAGCACCATGCCCTCGCGGTCGAGCCCCTTTCCTGCAATATCCATGTTATCTATGTCGTACTGTGTGACGTGCGTCGGCGTCTTCGCCGTTCTGCTTTCAGCGGTCCAATTCCTTAAAGACCGGGTGCAACCGAACATGATGGTGTCAACGTCCTCGCTCAACACCGCGTCGACAACCCCACGCTGTTGTAGCAGCGCGCAGTCTGCCTCCGCTTCGCCAGGAGCATCGTGTATCGGAAAACCAAGCAACCGTATGAGTTGCTTGGCTTGGCTTATAGTGGCCGTATCACCTCTCCCTGCACGCTTGTTCCGTTTGAAAGTCGGTTTGTCAGGGCCATCGAAGACGAAGACTGGGTCGACGGGTGTAGACATGAGCCGGACGAGTCGATAGAACAAGGTCCGAAGCGCTGGGTTGGTGCCACCTCGGGCGGCTTGGGACTGAAACTGCCATATCGCGAAATCGACGGCTATGCGAAGTGGTCGCCCATGAAGTCGAAAGGAATCGGCCGCTAATTTGGATAAGGCAACTCGTTCGCCGGGACCAAGCTGGTCATAAAGCCTGTGCGTGTGTCAGAGATAATAACAAACAGCCTACGCTGAATCTCTTACCCCTTGATGCCCATGTTCTCATGAAGCGCACCATCCCGCTCTGTGTCATGGACGCCTGCGCCTGTGCATTGGTCGATACCGCAAGCGTTGAAGGACCGTGAATCGGACGATCACTGGGGTGACGGCCGGATTTGTTGACTTTGAATTTGGGTCGCGCTACGGCTACGGCAGCAAGCGCCACGATTCGTCAGCCACAGAAAAGCTAAGCCACTGTTCACAGAAGCAACTCGCGGGCCATTGTTCTTTGTCCTTGACGTTCATCCCTTACCTCATATTAAACCCCGAAAGGGGCGCCAGATTTCTCCCAAAACATGCCTCCTTGATTTACCATTGGCAATTGAGTTACGGTCCTGATGTCTTCCTCAGCGGGCTTCGCACCGGCCCATAGGAGCGTGGCGAGCATTCGCTCAGGACCATCCCAGGGGCCTTCGACGCCGTCACGAAGTATAAGTTCAACGTTCGGCTCACCGTCCACCATACGTGCCGATGATGACATTATTGTGATTGAGCTGGGCTCAAGACTTTTGCGCGTGGGTTTCGCGGGTGACCCAGTTCCAAAAGTGACTTTGCAATGCGGACCAGATGAGCAGAGGAGGGTGGGGGACTTCAGGGCCTGGCTGGATCCGACAAAGACACCAGGGCAGGCTTGGTCGTCAGACTATGAGCTGTGGAGGTATGACCTCGGTAACGTAGATCTGGGCTTGGTTCGTGACAAACTGGATCGTCTTATGAGAGAGGCTTTCTCAAAGTGAGTTGAATTACCCCCGAGTCTGGATATGATGCTGATAGGCCTCTGAGGTATCTCCTCATAGACTCCAAGCCGCGAAGAATGGCATTGGTAGCTGATCCATCTCTGCCGCTACCACTACTATCTACTGTCCTTGACACAGCATTCCGCCGCTTCCAGGCTCCAATGGTGTCTCTGCTCTCGCCAGCGACAATGTCTGCTGTGGCGGCTGGTGTCCGTTCAGCTCTCGTTATCGATATTGGATGGGCGGAGACGGTCGTCACAAGTGTTTACGAATACCGGGAAGTCAGGACTACCAGATCCGTCAGGGCTGGCAAATATTTCAATAACGAGCTCTACCGAAAGGTGCTACATTCTCTCATCACCGGGGATCAAGGAAAAGACGCCAATACAGCGTTCAAAAATCCTGATGGCCAAGAGAACCCGACAGAGGAGAAGACGGACCGTGACAGGTCAGTCGATGTTGAAAATGAACAGGACCATCATATCAGTTTCGATGAGTCCGAAGACATCATGCGTCGTCTCGCCTGGTGCAGACCTACCAACAGAACACCCCAGAGAACGTCAGCTCAGCTTGAAACGGTCGAAGAGCAGGACGAGAATGAAGCTGAAGCGGGCAGCACCACTACGCCTGGGGCAAACAGGACGGCAAACGTACCGTTGCAGTCTTCGATTCCCACCAAGACGATCGAGGTACCGTTCGAGAGGATCGCAGACGTCTGTGGCGATGTCTTTTTTGAGCCCTCGATGAATCTTGCGCATTTTGATGACCACGAGCTTCCGGTACACCTCCTCGCATACAGGCATCTCGCCGATTTGCCGGTTGATGTCCGCGCTATTTGCATGTCCCGCGTCATCTTTATCGGAGGCTGCTCCAACACCCTGGGCCTCAAACAAAGAGTGATCGACGAGACGACATTGCTCATCGAGACAAAAGGCTGGGAGACGGCCTCTGGCAAAGCAGTGGACCAGTTGAGCAACAACTCGAAGCTACAATGGAAGCCAACGAAGACACCGCATTTGGAACAAGACCGCGAGCAGGATGAGGGCCCATCGTCAGAGCAGGCGAACGACTTTGATCAATTCGAGAGGGGCTTCATGCGGCCCCGAAAAAAGGAACCGCCCGTGCAGGGACATATAAGGGCGCTGCATTCCCTTGGGCCTTGGACTGGTGCAAGTCTGGCGTCTCAACTGAAGATACCGGCCATGGCAACGATCGACCGCGAATTATGGCTGCAGCAGGGCGTCAACGGTGCGTCGAGACCTAACGACGTCGATGTCAAGGCGCAACAAAGGCAGAGTATGGGCGCAGGCGGTTTGATCCGAGGTAGCGGTGGGCAGCATACCAATTGGACACTGGGGAAGTGGGGTGCTATTTGAGTGTGAAAGTACTTAAAGATACCCAAGAAAGTAACTAACCTGGAGCATTTTACCATGGCTGTTGGACATACACTGGCTGGTCATGACTGGTCCGCATGAGTACTCGAGGAACGTTGTAAATACCATTGCGTTATAATCTCAAACTGCATATTCTCAAACTTTGAAATTGGGTCCACTACACCCCATACATGGCAGCTAAGCCAAAAATATATTCAATGTAGCATTTCCCCAGGCCTAGCTTCAACACAATAGAGTATAAATGCAGTTGTCTGTCTAGTCTTCATGCCGGTGTATAGTAATCGGCTACCCTATAACTAGTAGGAACCGGATGATATGAAGTTACCGGGCCCTTGTCAATCGACGACCCACCTCAACCTTGCAGCTTTCTTTCCCATCAAACATCCTCTCAGCTAATTAATTCCTGGAAAACCACGAAATAGCAGAGCAAACATAATGCACTCTGTGTGTTAATATACACCCCAAAATGAAGCGAGCGTTTCCCTGCATGCGCTGCCGCAGCGCCCGTCTCAGGACACACATTCTCTCGAGAGCGTTCTCATCACAGACCTCAGCTGATCCCCCGATACCCAAACGGCCCAACCAAGCGCCCAAGCCCATCATTGACATCAAAGACATTCGTCAAAACCCAGAGCTCTACGCGCAGAACTGCATGACCAGGAACTACACCCGCCAGTCCCACCATCCAGCCCGGATCGTCGAGCTCCACGCGCAATGGCAGGATCTCACACGCGGCAGTCGCGCGAACCGCGAGCGGTCCAATTTGCTGCGCAGGCAGCTCGCAAACCCCGCGACCAGCGCCGACGACGGTGACATGGAGAGCGTTCGGCAGCTGACGCGCGAGGAGATCCAGGAGGAGGCGCGCAAGCTAAAGACGGAATTGGCCAGCATCATGGACGAGGAGGCGAAGATGCAGGCCACCATGGAGCACCTCGCGCTCGAGATCCCCAACCTGACTGATGCGGAGACGCCAGAGGGTGACGAGCCCGTCCTGCTGTCGTACATCAATGACCCGCCGCCGGAAGAGCAGCAGCTCAAAGAAGGACCATCGCATGTGCAGATCGGCACGGACCTAGGGATTCTGGACTTTGCCGCGGCCGCCAATTCCTCCGGATGGGGCTGGTACTACTTGATCGGCGAGGCGGCGCAGTTGGAGCAAGCACTGATCCAGTACGCGCTCGCGGTGGTCACGCGCCACGGTTGGACGCAGGTATCGCCGCCTACGCTGGTGTACAGCCACATTGGCGCCGCGTGTGGTTTCCAACCCCGGGATCAAAACGACGAGCAGCAGGTGTACACCATTGCGCAGTCGCAGAGCGACAAGGACCGCCAGGTCCCCGAGCTCTGCCTGACGGGCACCTCGGAGATCTCCCTGGCCGGCATGAAGGCCGCGTCGACCGTGCACACGGACGACCTCCCTCTCAAGCGCGTCGCCGTCTCGCGCTGCTATCGCGCCGAGGCAGGCGCTCGCGGCGCCGACACCAAGGGTCTCTACCGCGTACACGAGTTTACCAAGGTGGAAATGTTCGCGTGGACGGCGCCAGACGAGGACTCTGCGTCTGACGTGTACGACGAGATGCTCGACATGCAGACAGAGATGCTGTCCTCCCTCGGTCTCCCGTCGCGCGTGCTCGCCATGCCCGCGCAGGACCTGGGTGCGTCTGCCACGCGCAAGATCGACATGGAGGCCTGGTTCCCGTCCCGTGCAGGCAAACTGGGCGGCTGGGGCGAGGTGACCAGCGCCAGCCTCTGCACCGACTACCAGACGCGTCGCCTAGGGACGCGGATGAGGGTCGAAGGCGGCAAAATGGGGTTCCCCTGGACGGCGAATGGAACAGCGCTGGCGGTGCCGCGTATCCTGGCCGCGCTGCTTGAGAATGGCTGGGACGAGGAGACGAGAACTGTCACGATTCCGGAATGTTTGAGGCCCTGGATGGACGGCAAGGCAAAGATTATTGGAGACGGGGCGACGAGGCGCCGGCAGATGGACGTGGATGGTGTGTAGCGTACTGTATAAATGCTTGGACAGATTTGTACTCATAACAGCGCGTTGAGAGGCTACCTAGATTAATTTGATCGGCCAGGAGATCACCACATAAGGACAGCACTGGACTCTATTGAGCAGCACTTTTAAATAAGACACATTGATGAAAACATTGATTCTCGTGAGTCTAATGTGATCACGCTGGATCGTCACCACAATGGAGCTGCAGCGACTAGTAAGAAAGACATTTGCTTTCATCCCCGGGTTCGCTTTGCCCGCAAAACGCCAAGATACCGTGTGCTACGCCCATGACAAGAGGGCCAGAAATGAAAGTTAAGAAAGAAAAATCATACACCGCTTCGGCGACCTCTATGCTGTTCATTCGTCTCCAAAAGTAGAGTGACGGGCGCCTGCCATGTTTTTTCCTTCTCTTATTTGCCATCCCACTACCGGTTGGCACCGTTATGCCCATTGTGGTATTGATGCTCGTCACCCTCGTGGTGCAACGTCACGCTATTGAATTCGAGGAAGGGGTCGGCTATCTCGTTGCCGGGGGTCGCCAAGCCGCTGTCCAGGGGCACGCCCTTCATCTGTCTTGATCCCGAAATGTCCACACTCTCGCTCTCCCTGACATTGCGGAAGTTGGGTGTGTCGCTGCCGCCCTTTGTGAGACTGTTGGCAGGTACAATGGGCGGTTTGCCGTGGCGAATGAGCGCCCACTGCGTTGTGCGGAAGAAGGGATGGGATTTGATATCGGACGCGCCGGCACGCGCGCCTAGGCGTCTGTTCTCATCCTTGATGAGGAGTTTCCTGATGAGGGACTTGCACAGGCTGCCAAAGGTGAGCATACGGGAAGCTGGAACGAGGGGGCTGCAAGACGTACTTTGTCACTGGGGGCGAGCCATTGTGCTCGGGAAAGGGGATATCCTCCCGCAGAATGTTCGCAAACGTCGCATTGCGGTTCTTCCCCTTGAAGGGTGTTGTGCTGTAGAGCATCTCGTAGATCAGGATACCCAGCGTCCACCAGTCCACGGCGCTGGTGTGGCCGCTCCCCTTGATGACCTCGGGCGCAATGTACTCTTCTGTGCCCACAAAGGAGTTGGTTCTAAAGTTGGCAATACACGCGCGCGTGTCGATGGTGGGCAACGCGTCGGTTCTGGCGCCATTCTTCCCAACGATCATGAGCGGCTTGCCTCCAGGGTCGGACTGCTTGGACAGGTCAAAGTCCGAAAGCATAATGTGACCGGATTGGTGAAGCAGGATGTCTGTCGAGGCTGTCAGTAGAAGAAAACTCGGGGAGGAAAGGCGCGGAGCGTACTTTCGGGTTTTAAGTCACGGTAGATGAAGCCCATGAGATGGAGATACTCCAGGGCCGCCGTCACCTCTGCGGCATAGAACTTGGCGTCCTCCTCGGCAAGGCACTTGCCCGGCCTGCTTTGCAGCGCGCGGAAGAATTCGCCACCACTGCAGTATTCCATGCAGAGGTATAGATAGTCTTCTGATTGGAACGAATGATACAGGGTAACGATGAATGGATGGTTGCTGGTAGCGAGGATTTCCTGCTCAGCGAGCGCTCGTTTGATCTTGTTCCGTTTGATCATCTCTTTCTTGCTCAGCACTGGGAATAGTTAGCCTCGATTCCTGCCAGATCTTGTTTGAGATGCCTACCCTTCATCGCATAGAGACGGTTGCTCTTCTTTTCGCGCACCAAATACACCTTGCCAACATCACCCTTGCCAATGAGCTTGATCTTGTCGAAACTCGAGGGGCTGACCTCGACAGAGCGGACCTTGATCGAGTTGGAGCTGTACGTTCGGCGAAAGGCCAAGTTGGCATTGGGCGCCGGCAACGCAGCCAGGGAGTCTTCCTCCACGGGAGGGCTGAGCGACAGATGCTTGGCTGCCTCTGATTGTGCCTCGAGCAGTGAAAGAGAGCCTGGCTTGCCGGGGTCCTCGATGAGAGGATCTTTGCCAAGGTTCGCCGTCGCCGGACGCTCGCCATCCGCACCTCCCTTGCTGCCGTCCTTCTTGAAGAGGAGCTGCGTATTGGGGGCACTAGCCACACGCCTCAACCGCCTAGCTAGCTCTTCCTTGGTCTCGGCTGTAGCCTTTTGGCCGTTCTTGCCGTCCTCGGGGCTGCTGATTTTGAATATCGGCGTGTCCGGCGGACTGGGCGGCACGGAGCCCTCGTTGTGGTGACGAAGGCCGGGGTGGCCTTGGTGGGCGAAGTAGGGGTTGGCATTGGCCGTTGGGCTGAGGGCCTCTTCTAGCTGGTTGCCTTCGCTCGCGACGGTCTGGGACCTGAAACGACCGACGGTGCTACTGAACAACCGGCCGCGGAACGGCCTCGTGGGCCCAGACGCAGACCCCTGACCTTCGTCGTTTGACGGTGCCTTGATCGGGGCCTCCTTGTCTTTCTGCTTCTCGTCACCCAGGCTGCTTCCGTTGGTGGTATTATTAATGCGGAAAAAGTTGCGTAGACGATGGCTGACCTGATTGCTGCCGCCGTGCCCCGAGGCGTTGTTGCTGTTCTTGGAAGGCATGTCGGGTGTAAGGTCGGTGACGGAATCGAGGGTTCTAGTTCCGGTACCGGTAATTCTGGAGAGGAGGTTGAGCGACGGTCGCGAATTGCCGCCTGGACGTGATGTCTGGCGGGAGCTTGTATCAGTGTGGGCTTGATCAACAAGCCGGTGCCATGTTCGGCGCAAAAGTCGACGCTGGCTTTTCGAAATGGTGCTGGCAAAGCTGGGGGCTCCTGGAAGTGCCGATGTTGGCGTGAGGCGACTCTGGGGCAAATGTGATAGCCGGCGAGGGGTACGGGATCGGTGGGCGAAGTCAATGGCGTGATGTGAACTTGAGGATGGAGATGATGTTGGCGAAGCGGCAGGCTGAGGACGAGGAGATGGATCGGGGGTAATGCCACTGAGACCGGAGGCCGTGGTGGTAGAGGTGACGATGGCAGCAGGTGGTGGTGGTGGATTGCTCAGCATCCATTCGGCGGGCCGGGGCCCAGGCTTGGACCTTGAACCCGAAATGCCTGAGGCAGGACGATGATTGGTGCATCCCCGATGTCCGTCGATGATGCTAGAGCACAGTTACCATCTGGGCGCAGCCACCTGGGCCGCGCTAACAGCAGCTAACGAGACACCCCAGCCACGAGGGCGGGCGCGTGTAAGAGGCGCGCAAGTTGCAACCTTTTGGGACAGACAAGGCAACTAAAATAGTCACGTTACGATTTGCAATTGAGAAAACAGTGCTGGCTACTCGATACAACGTCTTAACAGGCAGCAGTGGGTCTATCAGACCTAATCTACATCCCGTCAGCCCCTTGCGACTGTGTCCCCGTATCATCCTCCTCGTCAGGCAGGTTTCTCTCCCTCTCCATAAGCAACCTCCTGAGACGCTTCCTGTTCTCCTTCTCGGTGAGGTAATCTTCCAGCTTCTGGTCTTTGATCGACGGCGTGACCTGGTAGCCGTCCTGATCCTTCAGATAACTCGGTATTTCCTCATCTGCCTCCTCATCCTCCTCCCCGTCACCAGACTGGTGGTCTTCCACGCCGTCCTCGCGTGCCTTGCCCTTCCTCTTGGGCATTTGTAACGTGTTCTTCGGTCCGTCACCCACATGCCAGCCAAAGGGTATCAAGTGGCGCTCCTCCATATGGGCAGGCAGTCTCGAACCATGATTCACCAGTGGGTCCATCCCGCTGCACTTGCCCCATCGGCAGAGACCATCGTCCACATGCTGTACATGCACCTTGTCCACGTGTCGTCGTAGGGTATCCAGATTCTGTAGCTCAGCTTTGCAGCCCTCCCACTCGCACCCGAACACCAGGAACTTCGGCGCGAGGCGTAGATACAAGACCCGTGGCGGCGGGCTGGCCTGCTTCGGCGGTCGGCCCCTCCGCTTCACGATGCCGTTCCCGCTACCCTGTGCTGAAGAGGCGCAAGAGGGTGCAGACGAGGGGGCGGCATGGCCGCGCATGGCTGCGTACGACATGCCGGGTTTCCATCCTTTGGGCCGACCAACTCTGTTGACAGTCGGTACTTGTGGTATCGGCACAGGGGTCTCCTTGACGACTGTACGGGGTGCAGGGGGGTGATGCGACGTGCTTGTGTGTGACCCTATGCTGCGCTTCGACGTGGGCTGACTACTTGGCCGGGTCGGCAGGGGAACAGGCGTCTGCTTTACGGAGGACGTGGGGGAGGACGCTGCTGCCGCTTCTCGTTTGAATTTCCTGGAGAGGTCTGACACTATGCGCTCATCGCCTGGCATTGCTGTGGTCTGGTAGTCCTGCGGTCGGCTCGGCGACTGCAAGACCACGGAAATGCGCGATTCGGAGGACGTATGTGACCCCCCGACCGTGGGACCAGGGCGTTGTTGACGCGCCTGTGGCAGGGAGAGGGGATCGGCGGCCTCATGCGATTGTCGTCGTTGGAGCGTGTTGTGAAGGTTCATCGCGCTGATTGCTTCGCGACGCGCAGGCGTACAGGCGTAGGGCGTGACTGAACGGATAGCTGCGAGTTTTGGACTCTCAAAATGGCACAGGCCATGCGGCTGAGTTTGTCAGGCAAGGTGAAATGATGTGAGGTGGGTTCAGTTGAGGTGATGGATGCAGGATGTTTCTAGTCTAGATTCATCAACAAGCAACCGTTCGTGCACTATCGTACCAAACTCCGGTCGCAGCCAGCAACAGCAGTTAGTCCAACAACACGATTCTCTTTTATCTAAGATAGTAATGATGCGCAGGCTAATGTAATAGTGCGTAACTGCAAATCTTTTCTGCCAAGATTCGAATTCGAAATACAACGGGCAAACACTACTGCGCAGTGAACGTGTTCTTGTAAATCTATTGCTGCAGTGCTTCCGATTGATGTGAGTAAAATTCAAGACACCATGATGATAAAATAAACCATGCTAACATTTAAACGTTGGCCGTTCACCAAAAAAAGACAAGACAGCCTCATTTTCCAGATTATACTTGCCCTACTGTCAGGTGCGAAACGTCAAACATATGAATCCGCCTCTTCGACTCACCGCCCCATCAATCACACTTCTGTCTCGACATCGGGTTTGCGACCGTCTAGCGATCCAATCGTCCTCACCTTGCGGAACGCATACTTGGCCTCGTCCTTGGCGAACTGCACGTTTCGCATTGGTCGCCACTGCATCAGCCCACGTTGCTTGCGGTGCAGGTCACGACTGCGGCTCTTGTAGTCCTTGTACGCGCTGAGGGGACCGTTTGACTTCTGCGACGAAGTCGTTGCGTCCGTCCGATCCGTCGCTGTGGATTGACGGGGTTCGGCCCCGGACGAGCCTTCGGAGCCCCTCGGTTCTTCTTGCTTGTCGGCGTCTTGGACACCCAGATCAGGCTCGCCATCTTCATCACCATCATCATCGTCGTCATCGTCATATTCGTACTGATCGTTCTCGTCACTCGTCTGGCTGGCATCTGGCTGGCGCCTGCTCATGAGCTCCGTGGGATCTTTCCCAAAAGCACCACTCCAGTCAGTGCCGTCCTTAGCCATCCACTTTTGCTTGTCCTTCTCATCAGCTTGGGCGAGGACATCTCGACCATGCGTCAAAGACTCATCGTGCAGCTTCTGGATGTGCTCCGGCAGCTTCGTGTCGACCTCCTGCCCGCGGACACCCTCCGCGTAGCAAGCCTCCCATGTCTCAATCGTCTCGCGCGAGTCGTTGTCGCTGACGAAACGGATATGGTCCCGATCCGTTCCCGGGGAGAAGCGACCCTTGAAGCGGACGCGTCCAATCTCCTCAATGTCAATGTCAGGAATGCTCTTGTAATTCTCCTGGGTGATGTAGCTCTGCGATAGACGAACACTGTTGTCGACCCTGAAGAGCGGGACCTCAAACTCCTTCTCCTCGCCGTCAACGAGCTCGAGCAGCCAGAGGGCTGCGAAAGCATCCGCATGCCTCTTGCCGCCAGGGGTGATCTCGAGGAAGATGGGCGACCTGTAGCGGTGCCGGACGGGGAGACGAATCGTTTCGTTCTGGTCGTCGGAACGCTGCAGGTTGAATGACATGCCGTCCTCTGTCTTCTTGCTTTGCGCCTTCTTGACCATGGCCGACGAGCCACCTGTCCTGAGCCTGAGCTTGGCGGCGTTGTGTGAGTAGCCCCCAGTCACGGTGATCTCGTTCGACAAGAACTCAAAGGTGCCAATGTCCCAGCCAAGTTGCTGAGGAGGCAGTCGGAGCTCCGTGGAGCGGAAGAGAAGGGAGATGCGGACGCGACCAAAACCAATGCCACCATCGAGTGGGTACCAGCGGCTCGATTGACTGGCGGTTTGAAGGATGTCGGAGATCTTGAGGGGGACGACGCCGATGAGAGGATCGTGCTGTCTGTTGCGCGAGTCGCGGACGCCAATGGTGACAATGGCGGAGCGCCAGTCGCGGATGAACTTCTCGGTGCCGGCATTGAAGATTGGCTGCGAGGAGACGACCTTGGTACGCGTCTTGTAAATCAAATCATCGTTCAGGAGGATGGTGCAGTAAGAGCTTGGGAGGTTTTTGCCGGTCTCCTCCTTAACCTCGCCGGCCTCGGGACGCGCCGGCTCGTACTCCTTGCCCTTGCGCTTGCCGTCGCTCCCCTTGATATTGGAAAGCTCAAGACCGACGATTTGGTGGACGATGACGGACAGGATGCCGGATGGCCACAGTGGGTCAGGGGGGGTGTGGATGACGTCGTCCTCCTCCTTGGTTTCGATGGCCCCCTTGTCCTCTTGGAACTCGGGCTTGTCCTGCAGTTCCTTGGGCAGGTTAGGATCAGTACCATCTGTGCGGAGAGCCTTGCGGAACTGCGTTTTTCCAAAGAAGCCAACCTCCCAATGAAGCTCGCCGGGCATTTCGCTCTCGGCCTGGACACCCTGCAGGCGGGATACCTGGGGAAACATCTGGCCAGGGTGCTGGATGAGCTTCTGGATGCTGAGCTCAACCTTGCCGACGACGTCGTCAGCCGATCCGCGATCGCTGTCCCAGAGCTCCATGGAGAGCTGCTCATCGGCCCTGATTAGGTCGCTCGTCACCAGCAGGCCACAACTCTCCTCGAAGACGGGGTTCAGGTTGTCCTGGATCACGCGGGTGCAGAACTGAGGCTTGCCAAACTTGCTCCAGCTGATGGTGATGTACGGGTCCGAGCCGCCACCACGGCTACCGCGCTGGTCCTGCTTGCTGAGCCCGACAGCCTTGTGGATGCGGATGAAGATGACACCGAGCGCCTCCGTCTCCTTCTTGACATCGTCTCCTTGCAGCATCTTGCTGAGGTCCATGGTCAAGCTCTTGGGCGCAACGTACATGGAGGCCGCAGCGCCAATGGCCCAGTTGACAAAGTTGGAGATGAGGGGCAAGTTCAGGATGTTGACGCCCTTTTCGATCATGGGCGTGCATCCAGCCTGCACCTTGGGAACGCCCATCAATGTGAAGGTCAGGACCTTGAGGAAAGGCGGTTCGGGCACCATCTGCAGACGGATGCGTGCGGTCGCCACGAGACCGAGAAGCTCTACCCAGATGGGCAGGGGAACGCCGAAAAGGCCCTTGACACCAAGATAGAAGACGAGCTGCATGCCCATGTTCTTGGCCTTGGAGGCTACATCGGCGCCCGATGGCTTGGCATGGTACGCAAGAGAGACCTCGAGATTGTAAAAGTCACCAGCCTGCTCGTTGGCAGCCAGCTCCTCCGGGTCAGTTTCATCCTTGGCCTTGTTGTACGCCTCGTCCTTGATGTCCTGGACATGGGAGTCTGGCAGGGCGCGCATGTTGAGAATGCGAATGGGGTTGTTGCCCTGCGAGATGTCGGCCACTCGAACATTTTCAATGATGCCAGGCACCGAGGCGGCCATGACGTCTTCCAGTGTATCCGCGACAGCCGCGAACATCTCGGGATTGATGAGCCCCCAGACGATGCCGATCATGGTGTTCATCCATTCCACTGACTCGGGGATCAGGTTCGCGGTGGCGGCCTCACCTCGGTCCTGCTCGGTGGCCCATTCGTTATCGCGACCCTGGCGAATGAGGTCTCTGATCCAGAGCCAGACGCCAGACGCCACGCAGGCCCCTAGGGGCAGCAAGCCCAGGAGACGGCCGCCAAAGAACTTTCCAACGAACACTATGGCGACGAAAATACCTCCGCAGAGGAAGTTGCCACGCTGCTCCAGGTGCTCGAACATGGGCTCGTAGCTGCGCGATGGGGTCTTGTAGAAGAGGACAGACGTCTTCTCGGAGCGGATGGGCATGTCACTGGCAATGTTGGTGTCCGCCTCTGGGGGCGCGGAGATGTCTTGGGCATGGCGGTACTCCTCGCCAGACATTGTCGATTCGACCTTTAGGGGCGTGTTCTTACCGACATTGGCGTTAGGGACAGACACCTGACCGTGTTAGCATCTCGATGATGGGACATCCTGCGCATAGGGAAGTACCTGGGGGTTGTCGACAACCTCCTCGAAATCGACCTTGGCATCGCGTACCCCCACATCCCGGCCAGTGACAGGGTCCTTGACCGTCCGCACGTCCTTCTCCTGGGGCTTGTCGGCAACGTGGGGTTTGATTTCGCCCGCCTTCTTGTTGTCCTTGAGTTGCTCGTCAATGGCGGCGTCGCGCTCCTTCTTCTCGGTGTCCAGCTGTGCCATAAACTCTTGGATGTTGGGGACCTTGTGGCGACCACTGTAGTGACCACCAGGCACCTTGGTGGTCTGCTCAGGTTGATCAGCCATGGTGGGTTGGTAGGTTCAGTGATCTTTGAGGGTGGCACTTGGAAGCTATCGCATCCCGGGCCTCGTTCACGAGGCAATGGCAAGTAGACGTGAAGCAGAAGAGTGGAAGATGTGCAGTCGAAGAGAAGAATGAAAAATTCAAGTCGGACCAGCTTGACGTGACTGTCATGGTCTAGCTGCTGGCAGCCAATGGTGGAGCTGGTTCAAGCTCCGTCGACGATGACGTCGTTGTGTCTGACCGCGGGGCTGCCGCGATCAGGATCAAGGTCAAGATCTGGGCTGTTGAAGCTAACAAAGTCGAGGCTGCTATCGGCGCTACATTGCGGGGGCCATTTTGTGAGTTCAAGCTAAGGTTCCTAATTGTTTCAAGCTTTTCCCAAACCTGGCTATTGCCATGTATGCTACCAGTCGAACTCAATTAAGAGACCGTTAGATACCTACACTCATGTGACCCGGCAGTGGAAAGTGAAAATGGAATCTGCCAAGACTGCCATTCACAGGCTCCGAACATGGGTGATGGAGCGATGGAGATCTCATCCCAGCAGATCGCCCCGGCGGGATCAGCATCGCCCGTCTGGACGGTCTGGTTGCGTCGATGGCTTGCACCGCCTAGACCTCCCCTCCCCTGCAAGTTGCCGCAACATCTTGCCCATGTGGGATGACGAAAGTTGCATAACTGGGGCCAGTATCTACGTAAGATTCAGATAAGTAGTGAAGATATGCTCTGCATAAATAAGGTATTTCACTTCCACTGAGCAAGAATCTGTCTCGAGCTGTGCAGCTCTATGAGTCCTTGCTACCATTGATTGAGTCCGTCGAGTTTTTGGTAGTTCAAGGTGTCCAAATCGATGCCGTAGAAAGTGCGGACCTGAAAAGATATGTTTAGAGCCAAAACCTGTCCGGAAACAAGCCATTTCTACAGCAGATTCCACTTACACTGATTCCGTATGCCTTCTTCCCCTTTGGATCTTCGGTCTTGGGTCTTCGAAAGTCGATGCCAATGCTTACGCCACATTTCGGACAAAACATCTGGTCCTTCTTCTTGGTGTTGAACTAGGCGGCCTAAGTATTCCAGTCTGCAATAAGTGAAGGATACGCTCACCTGGTAGTTCATGCACTTTGGCCTAGAATCATTGTGCCACTCGACCTCGTCTTTCTCCAGATCTACAAACTTGGATCAGTCGCCACTTTCCAATTGCGCAGAGATATTAGCAGTGCTCACACACGATGAGGTATCCAGCACTGCGACAGATGGAGCAGTTGCAATTGAACACCTGTTGCTCGGGCAGTGGAGGCGATAGAGTCACAGAAAACGTGATGTGGCCGCAGTGGCAGCCAGCATTGTACGTCGCGGACGATCCAGCTTCCGCAGTCATGACTGTGCTTCTGAAGACGAAGAACAAGTACACTGCAAGCAGAAGATGATTCCAATGCCAGGTGCTATTTATACTTGCCTCCCTTCCAGTCATCAGAATCTTGCTTATAAATGCTGCTCCTATCTCCATGCAAGTGACTCAAACGGGAGGGTTGGGCCAGGTTGGTGATCCTGCAGAGATCATCATCGCAATACCACGTCTTGAAAAGTTGCTGCTCAATTTGTAATATTGTCTGATTACTTGAATTATTTTTCTGTGATTAGTATATCGAGTAGCTGCAGCAAGCCACCGCGGCATTCGCACCAGCTAGACAGTCTCCTTTGTGTCATTGGCATCGCCTTCCCTCAGAGGGGCGTTTGCCCGGGCCGCCGCCTCCTCACCGTCCTTTTCGCCATGGGACACCTCTTCGTGCTCCTCGGCGGGCTCCTCAGCGGGGGCATTGAACGTCGGAGCGTAGGCACTCTTGGCGCGGATCTTGTGACCATACTTGTACAGGACAAACGGGATCGGCGCCAGGCAGGCGGCAACACAGCCTAGGAGGGTGCTGGCCCACTGGATGCCCATCCCTTCAAACATTTGGCGCGCAAACAAAGGGAAACCGGCACCGCAGAGGGAACGCATAAAGGTGTTTCCGGCGATGGCCGAGGCGGCAAACATGAGATAGGCATCGACGAGGTAGTTGAGGGCCTGGAGGAAGATGGACATGAGGCCGAAGCCGGTGAAGACGCCCGAGGCAGCCGGGACCGCCCAGTGGACGTTGGGATTGTATCCGGACCTGTTTCTCCGATTAGTGCTGGCGATCCACGACAAGGTGCGAGACAATGTTAAACGTACCATCCAAACCAAAAGATACCGATAGCAAAGGCGATGCCGCCGGCCATGATGCTGGGGAGACGCCACTCGGGCACAGGCAGGCCGTTGTTGGCTGTCAGCTTGCGCATGTACCACGGCTGCTGCGCCAGAACCGCCGCGCCGGCAATGACCTGACCGGCAATCATGCCAAAGAAGGTCAGACCACTCTGGCCGGAGCTGAAGCCGTGGACACCGACAAACACGAGTGGGTAGGCTGTCAAGAAGAGGTAAAGGATACCGTAGATGAAACTCATGTAGATAGAGAGGAAGAGGATGATGGGCTCGGTGAAGAGCAGACGCAGAGGTCGCGAAAAGTTCTTGGTGACGAGTTCGCGGAAGTCGACCTCGATTTCCTCCTGCTTGGCGTGGATGCCCCAGTTCTTGGTGCGACGACGGAGTTCCGCGGCCTTTTGAATTAGGATGACGGGAGGATACGTCTCCTCGAGGAAGATGAAGTCGAGGATCAGGGCCGTCCCACCCATGATGGTGGCCAGGTACTCCGTCCAGCGCCAGCCCAGGTAGCTCTCGACGATGAAGCCTCCTACAAAGGGAGCGAGGAGAGGACCAGTGAAGACGGCCATGCTGAAGAGGGTGACGGCGATACCACGGGTCTTGTTGTCGAACATGTCGGAGAAGACGGCGGCGACGACGGCGAGCGGGCAGGCACCAAAGAAACCCGAGAAGAAGCGGCAGATGAGGATGGTCTGGATGTCCTTGCCGGTAGCACAGCCGGCGGAGAAGACGGTGAAACCAAACATGGACAGGACCAGTGGTAGCCGACGACCGCGCAGCTCGGACAGCGGCGCCCACAGTGTCGGTCCAAAAGCGAAACCGAGCACATAGAATGTCGTCCCCAGAAGACCGACCTCTGTCCCCACGCCGTAAATCTGCGAAACCGTCATCGTCGCGGCGCTAAAGACGGAGGATGTGAACGCCGAGGTCATGGTCGTGTAGCCCAGCATGGCCGCCGTGAGGACCTTTTTGCGCAACGGCCAGTTCTGCGCGTGCAATGGATCTTGGGGCCCGTCAAACTCGACGACGTACTCCTCCTGCGCAGGCAATGGTGGCGGGTACGGCTTGCCTGCGCCAAATGGCGGCAGGGGCTTCTTCTCTGCCCGCGTGCTCGTCCGGCTGCGGATGCCACTGCCCACGGTGCTCTGGTGCTGGCTCCTCGCGGTGTGGATGCGACTGAGCTCGGTGGGGTGCCTCTCGAGGTCGTTTTGTGTGGAGATGCGGCTCATATTCCGTGTGAATTGGGGGTGGTCGGGGGCTGTCGATGTGGACGACGAGGACGACGCTGAAGAGGCGGAGAGCACACGCTCAATTTCGTGCGAGGCACGCCGGCGGAATCGTTCAGGAGAGGCATCGCGCTCGGCTGCCATGAGGCTAAGGTCGACGTTGTCTGGTGGCATGATGCCAGCTACGGTCGTTGTTTCGTTGTCCCTGGCGCGAAGGAGACTGGGTGCGCTGTGATGCAATTGGGAGGAGGGGATGCCAGGTTTTCAGGGCGCAGATAAGGTAATAGAGGAGAGGAGCGCCGCAGAATGGGACCGAGTAATGTCGTCAATTAGTCGAATCGCTAGCGCAGTGCTCGGGTGTGCTCTCGGTACGCGAGGTAGGCAAATGTGTAAGCGTCGTATCGGGAGTGTCGTCTGCCAAATAACGGATGTGACGTGCCGGATGCGGGACGTCTTCTTCAACAGAGTCGGAGGCTAATTGTAGGAGAGACAATGGCTTGCTTTCAGTTTCAATTCAAGACAGTGATGCCGTGCGCAGGCAATAATCATATGCGGGGAGAGCGTCATCATACAAAGCGAAGCGCCCATTGAGGACATATCGACTGTATATAAGCACTCGTCGCGAGTCAGCGCGAACTCAAAAGACGTCATGCATGCGACTAAAAATTAATTTACGATTGATTACGGACAGGCCAGAAAAACTTCGCCATGACCCCGGCAAGCCCCGGCGCCCGGCTCTTGGTATCGGCGCTGCAGTTCGCTAATTCCGCTCTGACAGCTGGCGCTGATTGGTGGTGGCATGTCTCCAAACGGGTTCTAGCGGCGCAAACCCCGTCTGTTGGCTTGGCTTTCGGTACCGGGTAGGGGGTTCCTCCACTGCACTGCAGAAGATCCTTACCAGCGATGACTCCTGCAACGAAACTGCTTACTACAAGCCTCCGCGTTAGGCGATGCCATTCGAAGGCCAGTGGGTGGATCTTTCTTTAATTCTGGCGACATGTGTCGGGTCTGGAAACAAATTAATAATGAGTCCTTACCACGTAGTCAGGGGTCTTATGAGCAGGCCTGGCACGCGGCGTTGCTTGATAAAGTCCATGTCGTTGTTAGAGCGGCTTTAGCCGGGTTAACAAAATTTGCACTGACCCATCCAGGCACTGCCGCGATGGACACCCGGAGACAAAATCAACGTCGGGCAGAGAACACCGAGAACTTGCCCCTTTCAACATGGCAGTTGTCAGTTGTGGCTTCTGGGTAGGTTGCTATACATAGCAATGCAGCATCGCCGGGGAAAATGGATTGTTCACGACAGTAGACAGGCTGGCTGGCGAATAAAAGACCATCTTCACCGATCAATAAAAGGGCTACGCTGATGTTGTCAACCTCGATCGCACTAACTAGCCAAACGATGTTATGTAGCAAACCTGTGTCATCAAGGTCTATCCCTACCTAGGGACACGCCCCAGCCGTGCTCCAGCAGGGCTGTCGCCTCTTCGAGATTGAGCCCTGCCGTCTCGGGGTATATCCCCCAAACCAAGATATATCCCACAACGCATATCGCAGCGTACAGTACAAATGTCCACGACGGACTGAGCAGGTCCATGAGCGGCAGAAACGTGAGCCCTATGATAAAGTTGCAGCCCCAGTTGGTGGCAGTCGACACACCGCTGCCCAAAGATCGGACCGCCAGAGGGAACAACTCAGATTGCATCCAGGGAACATTGCCCAGTCCTAGGGCAAAGGAAGCCACATAGAGCATGATGCTGACGAGAATGAGTGTCGCAGCACTCCCAGCCCCTGATCCATCTGCATCCTGAGCAGAAGCCTCCGCAGTATCGCCCAGTGAGATAAATGAGAAGCCCAGAGCAGAGAGGAGCAGACCCAAGATCATGAATGGCAGCGAATATAGTAGGATACGGCGCCGTCCAATGCGATCAATCAACGTCAAGGCAACCATAGTAAAGATAAAATTCGTGACGGCCACCGTGAGAGAGGTCAAGGTCGGGTTTTTGAAACCGACGAGGGTGAATATCGTCGCCGAAAAGTACATGAGTGAGTTCTGCCGTTGTTAACGTCCTTGCCGTGCAAGGGTAAAGAGGCCTCCGACTTACAAATCCGCAGAGCTGCTGCAGACCCTGCAACAGACAAGCAATGGCCAAAGCACGGCGATTCTGCCCTTCGCTAAGCAGCTCTTGCCAGGCACCAAGCCACCGCCACGGGCCGGCGCGCTCGTGCTCGCGGAACCTCCGTGCCTCCTGCTCTTCCCGGGCTTCCACTTCAATCTCCCGGATCACCGCATCAGCGTTGCGCGTCGATGCAGCCGCGCCGCCATTGACTCTTTGAATCACCGACTTGGCCGCCGTAGAGCGTCCGACCTTGACAAGCCATCTCGGTGTTTCCGGCATGAAGAAGACTAAACCAGCTTGAAAAACGGCGGGCAAGGCTCCCAGGCCCACCGTCCAGCGCCAGCCCGATGTTGGAGACCCAAACGTCGAAAATATCCATCCGACAATGTACGCGACAGCCTGTCCGAGGGTGATGAACAAAACGTTCATCGTCACGAGCCTTCCGCGATGGGAAGCGGGCGCCACTTCAGCGATGTAGAGCGGCACAACAAAGCTCGCGGCACCGACTGCTGCCCCCACAACGCATCGTCCGGCGACCATGCCCGTCACGGTGTCGCTGTAGGCCTGCACCAGGGCGCCGGCTACGAACAGCACGTCGGCGAAGAGGATGACTCGTTTGCGCCCGAATTTGTCGGCGAGTACGGACGAGAGTGGAGACAGGATAAGCGCAAAGAGTGATGTCGAGGATGTGATGATGGACTTGTCCATGGACGTAAGTTCTCGGTTCGACAGGGACGTGCCGATCGAAACCAGCGTGGACGAGATCACGCCTGTGTCATCTGTTGCACAACTACCGTCAGAAAGAGACCCCGGCTCAAGAAAGAATAGGACATACATCCGAACAAGAGACCGCTGATGCCGGCCGCGAATGTCAAGACCAGGACGAAAACGCCAGGGTTCGTGTTGGCCTTGCTCGCTATGCTTCCCGCATCGGTCTCCGCGTCGTCGCCGTCGGACTGGAGCTCGTGGTCGCGCTGATCTTCCGGTATCAAGGGGGCCTCAGGGCGGTCCATGGCTGGCGCATTGTAGCCAGACGAGTGTTGTAAGGAGAGTGTTGCTGTTGTTCGTTCTCAAACTACGGATGCGCGGATAATGACTCAGCAGCGCACGCGTGCTTTTAGGGTAAGTCAGAACCACACCAAGCCTACCTAGGCTACGGCTACGTACCTTACCAAGGTAGATCCATCCTCTGCTTTTGCACGCCTCACATATAGCGCAACTTTACAATGACCTGCTCGAGATTGTCTGGATCGAGTGGGAGACACATTCAAAAACTGCCATGCTTCCCTGCTGGAAACTAACAGGAGCCCGCTCCTGTCACTTTATGCGCGATTGCGTGCATCGCCGCCTTATCCAGGCATGCAGGACGGACCCCAGGCATGGCCACTTGCATCACCCCGCCAATGAATCCTTCTTAGGCACGGGCGAAGGCCTTTGTAGGATCGCAATCGGCGGGGAGGACTATGATATGCCTATATAGGGGTAGATCCTCTGTACTCTCGGATTCAGTGCACCTCCCTCGCACGCCCTTGGCGATAGTCACGACTTGAGGCTCACAATTGGTCTACAGCGTGGCCCATGAACCAGAACAACCGACGGAATCTGAAACGCTCAGCTCCCAAGACTCGCCATGCCTAGAATCGAGGAGATCGATCTCCATCCTTGGGGTTGGGAGACCGACCCCGAGGAGGAGCGGTTCAGGCTATCCACGCTTGACTACCTCACGACAAAGACCTTCACCACCGTGGCGGTGATATTCAAAATAGAAGCATCGCAGAAAGAGTATGTGGCTACCCTCCAAATCCTGTCTACGGTTCATCACATCTAATCCGCGGCACAAAGAATGGTCACGGAATTGTTCAAGGAGAGTATCGCACGAACCCTCAGTCAGGTCAGACACATGATCGGGACCATTGAGAAGGACGCAGATGGCCAGCACTCGATTGTCAGGAAGCGAGGCACGACCATCAAGTTTGTGGTGCAGCATCTGGACGGGCCCGAGGACACGTACCCGTCTTTTGCTGAGATGGAGAAAGCACACTTCACCTCGGATGTTCTGGGGGACGCCGACAAATTAAGCCACCCGCCTATGACATTTGGGCCAAAACCTGAAGCCGATCCCGACAACAGCCCTCCTGTCATGGCTTTCAAGCTCAACTACATCCCCGGCGGCATGATTTTGATGCTTCCCACACACCACTACGCCAATGGTCTCGTCGGCTTCACCTCCTTTATTCACCAGATAGCGGATTGGTGCTATGCTCTCGTCAACAAAACAGATCATCCCCTCTTTGACCCGAGGAATCTCGACCGTACCCTGTTCACCAACCTGGGCTTCGAGACAGCCGAGGCCTCTGAGGAACCAAGCACTGAGACGAGTGGTTCGGCGCCTGCGCCTGGCCGAGCGCTGCCCGTGAGTAGCCCGCCTCGACACAGACGATCTCACTCCTTGCTGTTTCATGTGCCCAAGAGCAAGGCTGCTCAACTCAAGAAACTTGCCACGCCAGCTGACGGGTCGTGGATCACAACTTACAATGCGATTTGCGCCATGATGTGGCGGGTCTTCTCCCGGATCCGCGAACCGCTCTACAACCCCGGCCGTGACTACACACCGATCTTTGGGACGGGTGTCACTCTCATCAAGAAAATCCCCAACATGCCAGAGCGTATGCAGGGCAACATGCAGTTCGACATCAACTCAACTACGTCGCACCTCCCGCAGTTCACGCTGGGCGAGATCATCTCCGATGTGCCCTTGTCCAAGCTCGCGAGCTACATTCGCGAGATGACGGAGAGTGTCACGCCCAAGATGCTGGCGGTCGAGCTGCAAAAGGTAGCACACAAGCGCGGCAAGGAGAACCTGTCCATCAGCGCGGATGCCTTCCCCTTGATGGCCCTGTACATCACAGACTGGCGCAGCTCCAACTTCTGCGACTTTGACTTTGGGTTTGCCAGCCCGACCGCGTATCGGCATGTGTTTGGCACTATCCCTCTGAGTCAATGTGTTGTCTATCCCGCACACCGCGGACCGGCGGGAGACGATGAGGGGATCGAGTTGCAGGTGACCTTTGAGGAAGAGTTGATGGCCGATCTCCTCAACGACCCCGAGTGGAACAGGTACTTTGAGTTTAGGGGTGTCGATACGATGGCGGAGGGCGGGATGAAGCCAAAGCTGTAGTCGACTACACCTGTACGCGATCTACTGACCATCGTTGCCGAACCTCATGCCGGACACCAATGCAACTGTGTTCTATTCAACCAGAGCGCCATCGGGATGCGATTCTGATGAGCGTTCAGAAGTCATCGACGCACCCCTAGCGGTGTATCAACCAGGAGGACCGCACTGCTGTCATCCTGCGGATCGTGCGGACGCTCCATTCTTGTCACCAAGTAGGGCTGCGCCTACGGATCAACTACCTTGCTGTGGGGGCGCAGCATGACATGTTATGACTATCTCGGGGCCTTTCTCGGAAGCAAAAGCGAGAGAGGGGATCGTCGATGCTTTGAATGTGGTAAACTTGGAGTGCACACACCTTTCCATTCCTCCAAAGGCCTATGTATGTCCTTGTAGTCATAGCATGGGGTGATGAGCTTACATGCCCACTGGCTGCAGGAGGGAGGCATCAGCTTGCAAAAAGCCCATGTTTTCATACAATCATGGTTCGATCGACTGTAGCCAGGAATAGCCAATCGCGTCAGCAGTTCGGAGATGCTAAGACCAGAGGGATTCGAAGGATCAGAGCCACGAAACCAAGCAGGATCAAGCAGGTTGGTGGCCTGTCGCTGCACGAATCCATGACAACCCGCATTGCATGTCTGTGCATGCCGATTGCGTCTTTATTGCAAGGCCACGTTAATGCCAAGTCTCCGATTTTTTCCCTCTACCATTCGGCAGTCCCTGGCCTGGTTAGAGCGGTACGGTCCGGCCGAAACCGAGGAGCAGATGAGATCAGTGGCGCCTTTGAAGTTTGGCGGGGTGTCTGCTGCTGGGCCGACTGTCCGATTGTGTACGCTGAGCCCCTGACTCCCAAGTCGGGCTTCATGTTGTTTGTTGAAGTATTCACCTCCAGTTCTGAATCCGCCTCTAACGCCGTTCATATCAGTATCTGAGGTTACAAGCTGCAACAGCCGAGAACGCGAAGGAATCGCAGATGTCATCTCCAAGTACAATCTGCACGCAGCACGCATACCCCACTCACGCTACAGGAACCCCTTATCACACACCAGTGATCAGATGCGCGTTGAGCGGCTAATGCACAACTAGGCAGGATTTCAAGAACTAAACGCATAGTGCAGACTGCAGCGGTGTGGCAGTAGTATAAACATGGAAAGCACGTTGCAAATCTTCTAGAGCGTGGTCTATGCCGCGCAACACGACAAGGAGCGTAAGCAAACAGATCCTAATTATTAGATCGCAGACAGTCGCGTCTCCTGACCCGCTGAGTGCCCACATAACCTGGTAGACCCAAAAAATTTCCTTATCTCCCTTCCTTCCTAGCAGGGCCCCGTCTGAGCATCAAATGTGGAAACAGAGGACGAAATGTATCCCCGCGCGCCTTGCTCACGAACCCCCAACCGATACCCCGCAACCCCTTCATCACTCTTCTTCATCCGAGCTGTTCTTGGACCCTGGACCATCATCTATCCACGGATACAAAGCCACTTCGCAGTACCCCGTGAGCGAGGCCCTCAAGGGAGAATGGCCGCGAGTCTTTCGCACGTACAACGAACGTGCAGATAACATCTCCGGCATTTTTCTCTCCTCTGCCGCTCCACTCAGACACAAAGCGCACCCACACCCCCCGAGAGCCGATCGCCTCTCACACATCTTGATGAACACTTCCAATGGCGCCGCATCCACGTCCCGTAGCGCTTCTGGTCCATCCAGTCTTCCGCCTCGGGGGTTAGCCGCATTTCGAACTTGAGCAGCAATCGACCGAGCATCAGACGCCCCTCGGCGTACGCCAGCTGCTTTTGCCTATGCAGTCGCGCGGACCCATGCTGAATGGCTGCATTACATGGTGTCGGTCGTCCGGGAAGCCGTCTCGTTTGAGGAAGCGCTCGGGAAGGAACTACCTGGTCGTCCAAAGTTGAGCGTCAAGTGGTACGCGGCGTAGTGGTTCACGACCACGAACATCTGGTCCACAAGTTAGCATACCGAAAGACTGAACCGGTAAAAGCAGTTGAAGTCGAGCGAGGGACACATACCCCACTCACAATGGACAGGGCGTTAAGGTTGCGGACGTAGAACTCGGGACCTTGACCATCTCCTAGTCGCGCGACTTGTGGGCGTAAATTTCCTCATATGCCAACTCGGTACGAAGTTTGCATGGCGGCTCGGTGTCACGGCCCCGGAAGTTTGAACTGGGAATGAATCCAGACATTGTAGATGGCGCGGGTTGCAAAGTAGACTACAGTCTGCTTATGTGAGTACCCTTTTGCACGAGGGTTTGCTCTCTCGAGCTCCGAGTAAACTCACATGTACGACGGCACTGATGGCTTTTCTCGGCTTGTGACTTCTAGGAGACTCGCGGCGGACACGAAGTCAACCGACTCCAAGTCGGCCCAGTCAGCAATTATAAGGAACGGCTGAGGGAACTTTAATGTGCTGTTTGGCGGGCCTTGGCTATGTTCACATGCTGTTGGTTCTCCTTGTACACAAGCCAGTCTAATGTATGTTGGTTGTGAAACAGGCCCCATTTTACTAAGCATGCGATGATCTGCCTATGATAAATCTCCGATTTCCTGCTCATGCACCTGCTAGTCAATGAAGTCCCAGTGCGTAGAACCAACACTCTGCCGTAGCCAACACTCTCCACACCAGCTCCTATCCCGCCGATACTAGTTAGAGATATATTTGACACTGTCAAACTCTGTAAACGAAGCAATACGCTGAACTTAGTTTGTTTTCTATTGCCCCCGCCTGGACATCGTGATGGCGTTGATCAAGCCAGTGCTGCCAAAACCGGGATGGATCCCCTCAGAACCGGCCGACACGTCAGAATCCTGATAAATACTTCCTCACATGGTTCCTAAGTCTTCACCAGTGAATTGACAAGACGCGTTGTTCTCGGCATTGATCCTCCTTCAAGTGCCCGCCTGCAAGTCGATCCTCCAGGAATACCTATTTGATGTGACCCCGCCCTTATCAGCAAGTGCCTCCTCCCATGAACTTGGCGAAGTCGTAAGTACTGTCGTAAGTACTTGGTACATGATACTGTGCAGAAGAATGAGGGGATACAAGAGAGCCACCTCTATGCCTATGCATAGAACACAAATAAAAGCATGGATTTCGTATTCTTTTGTCGCCCTTTCCCATTCGATGGTTGCATGGGGGTCCGGGGGAGGGGGGGATTTGCGTGAGCCGTAGGATTCTCATAAGCACACGGGTGCCCATGGGGTGACATTTATTTCTAGAATGCGCACACCATACCGGCACTCGTGTCGACGAAATGTATAGTGACACGTGCACATGACTTGACAATGACTGGAGTTCGTTCTGGCTGTATGCTCATTCGGCCAGACACGATATGGTGACTTCGATCGCACCCACCCAGGTATAGTTGACAGGAAGATGAATGCAATCTTGCCAATGTTTTATCCACCACTATACATGCCGTGTGTCTGTGCGTGCGCGTCGTATGGTAGCTCTCCCCTCTATCAAGGCAGCCACATGGGCACATGCAGTGGTGCTGTGGGGTGAAGATCCATCGTGTCCTCATACCCTGACACATGCCCGCTCATTTTTGGCCTGCGCGTAAAGACGACGAGCATGTCTCTCGTGGCCGGGTACGAGTCGTCTTGCTGGTGCACCGAAGTGACGCTGTGCTTGAACTCGTGATCGACAAAGATGAGCGTGTCGAGGAGGTGCTGGTGGTGCACGCGGCCCCTGATCAGGGTCGGGTTCGTCTCCCACGTCTGGACGCCCGTCTTCTCTTGGTTGTCATGCATAAAAGTGACGGCGCTGTCGGCGCGCATGTTGTGGCTGCCCAGGAAGACGGTCATGGTGTGGTCGGAACCGTCCGAGTGCACGCCCTCGAGGGCTGGCTCGCCGAATATGCCCTGGTTGCGCGCCGTGTGCGTCCGCGCGTTGAACATGATGGTCACCCAGCGCGAGGAGGAATAGTCGAGCCGATCTCGAGGCGGCACTTGGACCCCATGGAAAATGAGCGCCTTGAAGAGCAGAAGGGCCTGGACAACCGTGTTGCCTTGCATGTCTGAGGGCGCTTCGTCAAATGTCCTGGGTACGCCCGAGTCGTGGCGCTTATAGTCCTCCTGAACGGTGAGAGTATAAGGCTGAGACTCGAGGCGGCGTATACTGCGCGTCTCTGGGTCGATGCAGTATCGGCCATAGGTAACGGACCGGTAGTCGAGAGTTGGGTCGGGCCCTGTGAGGTCGCTGATCTGTTGGACCGACTCAAAGTCCTCCTGTCTGGCGCCCAGGCCGGAGAGAATGGGGACCATATCCTCGCCTTTGACAAAGATGTATCTGTTTCGAAGGTATGATGTGCGGAGCGTCATGATGGCCGTGATGGCCTCGTAGAATTTTGGATCATAACGTTGCTCAAGGACATTGAGGATGTGAGGCCCTCGGGAAGAGGATTTTGTGTGTCCGTTGACACCATTTATGCCCTTCATGCCGCGGCCGTTGATTCCGTGTCCATGTACACCGTTGATCCCGTTGACTCCCTTAATGCTATTCATGTTTGGCGTTGCGTGCTGGGCGGATCGCAAGTGTGAAGCGAGATCTGGCATGGAGAGAGGAGTTGGCGTGCGGGCGAGAGAGATCCTTGCAGTATCTGGATTTGTATAAGATGGCGATGCTTCGTTGCTGAGAATGATCAAGACGGAGCATACGTTTGTGCGCCACTTCCTTTGTCAGGTCCTCCCAAAAGGTACACCCACAAAGCACATAGGCTCGCCGAATCGCCGGCCTCAAACGACTGATCAGACCCCAATGACTTTGCTCGTCAGACTCGAAGTCTTGTCTTCTCGCGCTCAAGAGATTGCCCAACGCCCCCGCCCTCCATGACTGCTGCAGGACCCATCTATCAATCTTCGCCAATTCGTAGGAAATGACAGTAGCCTCGATTCCTTGCCGTCAACCCCAAGGAATCCGCCCCGAAAAGCTCGCAGGAGCCATCTCGAGCCATACAAAGTAGCGTACATGTAAAAATTCCTATCTGGGAAGGTCAGAATGAGCACTAGGGCCTGCAGGAGGAAGCATCAAGCTCCATCCCTCACCCCACATCTTGATGGCAAGGGGTTGATCTCGCACCATGACGAGGAGGATGGTGAGCACGGCCAATCGCCTTGCGCATGGAAAGGTCGAGAATCTGCGCGTTCGCGGCACCTGCCTATGCAATGCATGTACCCGACTCGAAGCCAAAAAAACACGCCCCCGTACGCAGGTCGGTATTCATGCGATGCAGCCAGGTGACAGGTCCCTGAGCGTTTGCAAGTGCTCTCATGAGAGAAATGAGAGGTCTCTGTACAAGATTCACTGACAGACAGCGCAGTCTACTCCCGGGTTGCGGCAAGCAGAGTGTTGCAGACGCGTCTTGTTTTACCTACCAGGCAGAGCACGGGGGTTCCACCCACTATAAGATCGAAGAAGCCAAGCTACAGAACCGCGCGTTCTTCGCTCAGAAGTCGCTCGAAGGATAGCTCCTTGTCTTTGTCTTGTATTCTTGACAACTCCATCCGTTGCCTTCCCATTCTTGACACGCAATGGTTGTCTCCAACTCACATCCATACCCCGTTGCGGTGGGCAACCCCAATGGCCATGGGCAACTGGCGCATCGCTCAGATCTGAAGCCTTCTGAATCGCCGAGGTTGTCCATCGCTGGTATGTGGGTTGTGCTGCTGCTGCGTCTCAAAGAGACGACAGCCACTATCAAGGAACGCTACGACAAACGTGCCATTATTGAGAAGGAGATCAATGCTCGCACCGACGACTGGTGCATTGGCATCTTCCAAGACACCTACACTCGCCTCGAGAGCTTGACAGCCGAATTTGAGATGCAGCTGGCGATCACCCAGAACCAGGAACAGGGCCAGAGCCAGACATTGGCGGCCTTCACGCTGAGTCCCTGGCAGATGGAGGAGCGCTACCGTGCTCTTGTCCAGATGCAGTCCTTTCTAGGTTCCTTCTTTGAGCGTGCCAGTCCCTCTTACGACCAAGCAAAGACGCTCTGGTGGTTTGATCCTTCGTACCACCTGTCAGATGGTCTCAACTACGACCGCTACGGCGCGCCGGACGTGCGAGCGCTAGAAGCCCGTCTGCTCAAAGCCCTCGGCCTGGGTAACGAGAAGCTGCCCCTCAAGCTGCTCCTGACATCCAGTGGCGTGGCCGCGTTCACGGTTTTGCAGCAGTTCCTGCTCAGCAACGTCCTACAGGCGGGCGATGTCATTGTCATCTCGCCATACCTATACTTTGAGTGCTTCGAGCTCGTGCGACAGGTCAATCACATCCAGTTCATCAACTCGGAGACTTTCGACGCGGAGGACATCATTGCCACGGCGGAGAGACATAACGCCAAGGCCGTCTACTTGGACCCCATGGCCAACACCATCGGCTTGGAGACGACGGACATCCGTAAGTTCTCGCAGCTCATCTCGGGCAGAGAGGGCTGGGCAGACCGCCACCTGCTGATAGACGGCACGCTCGTCTCGGGCGGCATGGCTGTATTCGACTGGTTCAGTGAGCCTAGCCACCCCAAGGTACTTTACTATGAGAGCGCCCACAAGTACATCCAGATGGGCATGGACATCGTCATGTGTGGATTCCTCGTCTATCCCGAGGAGTACCACGACACCCTGGGCCTGATCCGCCAGGTCACGGGTCTGACGCTCTACACGCGCCAGGCGAATGTCCTCCCGCAGATCGACTACGACATCCATCAGTCGCGGATGCACCATCTCACCTCTAACGCGGAGAAGCTATACCATTTCCTGGACAAGAGGGCTTCCACAATTGCCAGGTTCAATTACCCCCTTCAATGGCGCAAGATGGGCTGGAGTCACGGCGGAAACGTCGTTACCATCCGCCTCTTTGGCGACGACCAGATCAACAAGCGTCCAAGCTTGGACGCGTTCACGAGCCTAGTGTTGCGAGCCTGCGAGGAGGAAGGTGTGGCCATGACCAAGGGTGGCGGCCTGGGATTCTCCGTAACACGCATCTGGCCCTCGACACCGTTCATTCGCAACGAAGACCCATACATGCGAATCTCCGTGGGTGTGGACCCCGAAGAGATCGAGCCTGTCGGCAGGGCCATCATAAAGGGGCTTGAGAGGCACTACCACGCGACGCGGTCTGTTATGGCGCAGTGGAAGCTGAGGGAGAATGGCATCATCAAGGCACCAATTGGGGCTACCAATGGAGGCGCAAACGGTGCATCCCACAACGGCGCACGAAAGGGGTCGCATACCGGCGTGCCCAAGCCCATTCAGGCGTCAGACTCACACTGCAACGGTCTTCTCTCAAAGATCAAAGCGCTGGATGGCCCAGCAGATGGTGAACCGGACAATGGTCTTCTCAAATCGTACAGGTAGCCTCCATGTAGTCGATTTAATAATTCAGGGCTAGTCTTTTTTTTTTTCGAAAGGAGATGTTGCCAAAAGGAAACAGGGAACTGAAGACATTAGCAAGTACACGCAAGTTTCACTCCCGCCGAATCACCCACTTCACTTCAACCAACCATTGAACGAACTTGTGCCAAGCTTCGTACAGAACTGTGGAAATGTACCAAACATTGTGACCACACAGTTTCTGATGAGCCAGAAGCTATCGACCTTTGGCACAAACGGGCAACAATGCGCTCAAGCGACCAAAGCCTGCGGGTGCTTCTGCTCCGTGAACATAAAAATAACAAATCGCGACGCTTATTCATGAGCCACAGGTATACAGGGCTTTTGGTGCACATGATATGATCCGGTCTGGCGTGACATCCATAGCGACTAAGGCCATTGGGGATGGGAGAACCTTGAAGCAGACTTGGCTGTCGTCGTCCAAGTCCTCAGACATGCCCACATCCACCAAGCACCACTCCTCTGGGTTGATGAAGAGTCCTGGGATAGGGTTGAGAGACAACTCCGCGTAGGGTCCATAGGGTCATTCCGCTAGCCACCCCGAGGCGTGGCTGTGGGGGATGTTGGAGGGAAATTGAGGCTCTGGCGCACGTTGAGACACGCCATGATGTACTTTGTGACGTGGGCGTATGCAGGCAGCGCATGGCAACTGTGTTCTGAACTGCCTGCGGACAGTAATTTCCAAGTTGTTTCAGCGTCGGAAAGTTTCTCCGGTTATCCGCCCGACCATGGTCAGGCGCATAGTGACCCAAGTCGACGACAGATAGAACTGGCGACAAGTGTGCTCCAGGTGTGGAATTGGCCTGTCGCCAGACAATAGAAGTAAGATCGTAAGGGTTTCTTTCTGTACAGTACCAAGTAGCAAGGTACGCTCTGGCTTGGAAAGCAGCACATGCGATCCAGGGCGCATTCCGTACTCGTATACGGATATAGAAGCTGCAATACGGCCAATTCATGCAGTGTCTTGCGAGGTTCCGAACAGATGCCTGGTGTCTGTGCACGCAACGACTGGTAGAACATAATGGCCAAAGCTTCAGGTGTCAGAAACCACTACCACATCCAATCAATTGGCATTCATTGAAAGAAGGACGGCCCACGCCTTCGTTCCGTAGCTGATGAAGGGAGCGATAGCTCGGGCAGCCGTTGTGATCGCTCTGGATGCTTGGCTTCCATCTCCGTTTGAACTTATAGTTATCGACATATGAGGGCTGACGCTCTCGAAGCACGCGGGTTTCCTATCGTCCAAGCCGAATTGGCGATCTCGGTTCATCAAGTCTTCCGGCAGGTTCAGTACGGATCTTTCACGACGTGAGCAGTCGATGTCGAAACATCCTGTTCGAATGACCAGTTATCCCCACGGAGAGAGATTCGAGGACCTCGTCCCCGATGCCATGGTAATGCACCTGCAGAGGTAACCAGGCAGGATCAGCGTGACTTGGTACGTGATTGCGGCTACATCCGTGGACTGTAGATGCGTTGATGTACTTTCTCCATAGCACGCGTGCGGGACGGGGTGATGTCGGAGGATTCGTGACCCGTAATTAGCCGCGTTGAGCCCCAATCAGATGCGTTGAAGCTTGTTTCTCATCTTCGCGACAGAAAACTACCCCTGACGCGCCCAATCAAGGGCCGGAAGCGGCAGTCATCGGGCCAACAGCTGTAGGGTAGCGCACGCTGCACAGCCAGGCCAGGCCAGGCGGCAGGCAGGCAATCGACAAGCGAGCAACCT
The DNA here is from genome assembly GCF_022114955.1 of Emericellopsis cladophorae. Taxonomy (NCBI): domain Eukaryota; kingdom Fungi; phylum Ascomycota; class Sordariomycetes; order Hypocreales; family Bionectriaceae; genus Emericellopsis; species Emericellopsis cladophorae. The sequence goes on from NW_026250946.1 coordinate 276,444, forward strand.
CCCGACACTCCTATTGCTGTCGCATTCTGGCCACGTCCCTCGGCCATGTGCGTTTGCCTGTCTTCATCTTTCTCCCTTCGCGCACATTCTTGACCACGGGTCATGTCGGTCGTTCCCGAGCGCAAATAGCTGACCTAGCCCAAGCCAGTTGAGCGAATACTACCACCACCACCGAGCGGCCACGACGACCACAACCCTGGTCCCCAGTGCTAGGCTGGCCTGCCCCAGCCATCCCAGCCCAATCTGTCTAGACGAGATCAATTGTCGTCTGGATCGCATTTCGAAACCTGCCGCGTATTTTCGACAATCGCACCATAATATACACGACACATCGCTTCGGTCATGCAGTCGCAACCTGGGTCCCAGAGGGGGTTCCAGCGTCGGTCGCCAGGCGCGGAGCCTGGCCCACCGCCAAACGTCCCTGTGCGCTCGATCTCACCGGGCACGCAAGGACGACCGCAGCAAGGAAGCGTCTCACGATCGAGCCAAAGCAGTTCCAGGAGGGTCAACCGAGAGGTGAGTCGACGTGATGCGGATAGAGCAACAGAGCTAATACGGGGCATCAGAACTCGGGCAGCGGATCAAACATGCCGCTCTCGCAGATCGAAAAGAGCGTGACCCATCTCCTCGTCGCCACGAAGCAGCTTCTCGAGACGTTGACGCAATGGTCGAGGGGGCAGGCAACCGATACACAGGTATCCGACGTCTATGTACGTTTGGGTTACGAGTTCAACATGGCGTGCCGAGCCTTCTCAGCCATCAACGTTGACGTATCCGACCTCGGCAACGTGCCTGATTCCCTGCGACACATACTCGAAGCGACGCTCAGCCAAGAAGCGAGCTCAGAGAACCTGGAGAATTACTTGCCCAGGATACGGGACATTATCATCAACCTTCTCCATGGCCTCAAGCGCAAACAACACAAACTCCGCCAGAAGCAGTTCAGAGACCGGGACGGCAACCCGATACCCGAGAGAACCACGAGCGTGAGCACCGTGGGGAGCGGAAACAGTGGCCTGACGAACCTGTTGGAAGAGGGTATAGAAAATGGGTACAAGCCCGACGCACCGCGAAGTGATTCACTTGCCGCGCAAAGGAATCCCTCGCCTACGAGGCGCTTCCCCTCACAGCGAGAACAGTCTTTGAACTCCATTTCTTCCGAACAGTCCACACTGTCGAGCAACACGATGCAGAATATACCAGTGCTGCCACCATACCCTGGGGATGAGTCGATGCCATCCCTACCTTCAGCGGGGAAGAGCGAAGTCCACGTCGACTCGTTTCCCCCGCCACCGCCGCCACCACCTGACAACCAGTCCAGCGCGCTGGCGGCACTTCAAAAGGGTGGCGACCTCGAGCGCCGAGCATCTCGACGCTACTCGCAATACCAGATATCCAAGCATCTGGGCGGCTCGGTCAACGGCGTCCCCATCCTGGCGCAGAATGGTCCGGTACCCAATCGGGGCAAGAAGGAAGCACGAGAATCACTGCGAGCTGTGCAAAAGAGGGAATCTGTCCGCCACAGTAGGCATACTTCCACACAATCCCGAGCCGCGGCGCAAGATACTGCGCCCGCTCGTGTTCCCAGTCGTGTGTCCGAAGAGGCCGCGCAAGGAGAAGAAAGCACGTCTGTTTCGGAGAGTCCGGAGGTGCAAACACCAGAGGACAAATACGCCCCAAGCGCCACCCTGGCAGGTCCCTTGCCTGACGCACCAGAATTCGTCAGCCGACAAGATTCGCTGCCAGATGCCAATGCCACAGCGACGACCCCCAAGGCCGACGAACCGCCCAAGATCGAAGAGAAGTCCCTGCCACCACCGCCGCGCGAGTCCAAGCCAAGCGAGTCGTACTTCCAGGTCTCGCCGCCTCCGACGCCCACTCAAGACTTGACGCTATTCTTGCAGTACAAATCCAAGGTCAAAAAGTTTGTCCTGCCAGAGGGACGCGAGGAGCTCACCATTGGCCGGTTGCAGCTCGCATTCATTGAGAAGTTCTCGTGGAGCACACAACAGAATGGCACCGACCTCCCGGAAATCTATATCCAGGATCCAGTATCGGGGGTCAGGCATGAGCTCGAAGACCTGACAGACGTCAAAGACCGCACAGTCTTGGTGCTCAACGTGGAGCCTCTGGATGAAATCAAGCGCCATATCGACGAGGGCATGTCTTCTCTGGCCAAGATTGTGCAGGAAGTCAAGCAGAATGTGGACGACCAGGGCGCCACCCTCCAGCAGGTGTCAGACCGCCAGCAGGAAACATCCAAAGAGCTGGCGAACCTGGCAACCAACCCACCGGTCACGGCTAGCTCCCCCGGGCCATCCAGGCCTGCGTTCGGCAGCGGGCGCAAGCTCAACCATGGCCAGGCGGGCGAGTTGCAAAGCCTGCGACGCGATCTCGCTGTCCTCCGCCAGACGTACTCCAACTTCCAGTCCGATGTCCAGACTTCCATGTCCAGCCTTCGACAAAAGGCTGCCGATGTCAAGACTGTGGCTGCCAAGGCTGTCGTTCCGGATATAGATGGCGATGCTGGATACTCCTACGTCAAGGAGGGCCGTCAACACCTCAACACCGACTCGGACCATCTCGTCGGCAAGGTCGACGATCTTCAAGATCTTGTAGAGGACTTGCGCAAAGACGTCGTCCACCGTGGCGTGCGGCCCCTGCCTCGCCAGCTGGAGAACGTTTCCAAGGATATTTCTGGTCTGACCAAGGAACTCAAGAGGATGGAGGACTATCTCACGCAAGAGAAGCCCATCTGGACTAAGATCTGGGAGAAGGAACTCGAGGACGTTTGCCAAGGTCGCGACGAGCTTCGCGTTATGGAGGAACTGCTCGTCGATCTTCGCGACGACCTCGAAAAGGCTACCGAGACATTCGTCTTGGTCGAGCAAGCCACCAAGGAACAGATGAAAGATGCTGGCACGGGTGCCAGCGCCGGCACGGCGAGACAGTTCTCCAAGGGCCTGGAGAATCTGGGCAACAGTCTTGACCCGAACGCGGCCAAGGAGGGCGTTCTTGGCGAGGTACGCGCTCTCCAGCCTAATCACGAGAACCGTCTAGAAGCCATTGAACGTGCCGAGAAACTGCGACAAAAGGAACTCGCTGGCCGTCGAGGCAACAAGTTGCACCAGGAGATCCATGCCTTCGTCCAGGAAGGTCGTTTGAAGAAGAGCGGCGGATTCGAGGAGATTGAACGCGCAAGGCAGATCAAGGAAGACAAGATCCGAAGAGAGGTGTGGGATCGAATGAACGGTCTCCTTCCCGAGGAGGGCGAAGAGTTTGAAGAGGGTGAATATGAGGAATATGAGGAGGAGGATGAGCTGGAAGGTGGACAAGAGCGGGAGGAAGAGCACGAGCAGGGTCAAGATCGCGCATCTGGCGAGCAGACCGCAAGGCCAGCGAGCGGCGACAGCGGTAATGGTAAAGACGAGACGACAACGGCCAAGCAGGATGGATGAAACGAGGCTACGAAATGAGACAAGACACCCTTTCGGAAGGGCATACTATTCTTCGAATAGGGAGGCCTCGTTGAAGGGCGACGGCGGATATAGAAGGGTTCTGTACCTACTCACCCAACGAGACATATTTTACATAGCGATGATATCTGTATCTTTTGGCAATGGAAGGAATATATGTGGTGTTTCACTAGTCTACGATCCAAGAAGTTGCAGCCTCTTCATGCCCGTGACAAGGGGCGCGTCAGCTGTCTGCCGCCCTTCCACTACGAACTCCTGAAAGACACCACTGCCTCCTCCACCAGCAGCTTGGGCCTCCGCGTATTGCTGCGGCTCGACGCCGCCCTCGTTCCGCGGGGGGAAGACTTCGTGGACGGCCCGCTCGCATGCTGCCACGACATCCCCCATCAATGCCTCCGCAGCCCTGGCGCGTTCCGCCATGCCCCTCCTCACGAGAGCGAACACGAGCCTCTCCACCTCGCTCTTTGTCGCCATGACTCTCTCGATCAAGCGTCGGACTGAATTGCACAGGTACTCTTCCTCATACACAGTGCCCTTCCTACCCCGGGCGCGCTTCTTTTCCTCCCGCTTGCGGTTCTTGCTGCTCGCGCGACTCACGCCGGTCCCAAGCGTGCCGATGCTGCCCGCCTTGCCCGTGTAACGGGTAAACAGACTGGCGCTCGTGCTTATGCGCGAGCTCGCCGCGATGGAGACGTCGTCGGGGATGTCCATGCCGCCGGTGCGGTCGCCCTCGTAGAACGACAGCGGGTCCTCTGCGGCTTTCCGGCGCAGCTCGGCGATACGGGGCAGCTGCGAGGTGAGCTGGGCCTTGCAGTCGGCCAGGAACTCGGTGGTTGACCCGAGGGCTTCGGCGAGGCCGGCATCGACGGCGGTGGTCAGTAGTTCGGGTCGGCCGCGCTGGATGACGAGGCGGATGGCGGCGGGGAAGTGGTACCCCTTGCATAGACAGCGGATGGCTGCTTCGACGGAGGCGAGATAGTCGAGGTGGATGGTTGCTGCCGCCTCGTAGTCCTTGGACTCCCATAGGGCGTCAGCGAGGGTGTTGGCCAAGTCGGCCATGGCATCGGTGCCTAGGGGCTGTTGTTGCGCGCTGAAGAGGCATTCCTGCCAGCATAGTGCTCCGGCGGACTGGTAGCACGATGTGGCCTTTTTGTAGTTTTGGAGAGATTCGTAGGCCAAGCCCGCCTCGCGGTACTGCGAAATAGATTCGAGGTAGGCAGCGTACAGGTCGGTGAGAATGTTCAAACGGGCCGTGTCATAACGGTAGAGACGAAGCGCTTCATGGTAGAGAGCATGCTTGGCGGTGTAATCGCACAGCTCGTCAAAGACGTTCAAGCTCTGGAGGTGGGTAAGAGCTTTGGTGTGACGGGACAGGTGGTCATCGATGGCGAATTTACGTCGGAGCTCGGGCTTCTGGTGGAGATCTTGGATAAAGGGGACATACTCCCTCGGATCACGCTGGCTTTGCTGCGCGACGAGGAGAGCCAGGTCGAGGTTGTATAGACCCAGCGCGTGGTCGTACAGACGATGCACGTCGACAAGGAAGCAAATGTGCTCAACGGCACGTTCTGCCACGTTGTCGTCTTCTTGCATGAGGTCCGCGACGAGACGCAGACCATCGTCCAGTGCGGGGGGATCCTTGCAGACATGGGCTGTGATAATGTTTTGGAGGTTGCTTGCTTTGCGTGACTGGAGAGCTTTGAGAACTGAGTCGCAGATCGTGTTGATCTTAGAGCTGGCCGGCCTCGGCGCGAGATTGGGGGTGAAGGGCGCGCTGGGCTTCTGCTGTTTGGTATTCTCGTACATTGTCTGCGTGACGTCTTCGGCCCTGCATTTTGTCAGATACGGATCTCATGACCAGAGAAGCATGCAAAAGCACGTACCGAAGTGCTGAGAGGAAAAGGTCAATGTGTGCTACCTCCTTCAGCTGGTCGAGGAACAAGCCGACGTTGGCCATGAACTGCTCAGGCTGGTGATCATAGAGAATGTTCATGTCCACTCGCTGCGTCCTGCAATAGGAGAATGCACGGCCGTAGTTCTTTTCCTCGATCAGGTTCCGTATGCCAGCCACCACCATGGCGCGCGGGAAGATCGTCTCGAGATTGCCGCGAGGCATCTGCAAGACGATGCTCATGTTGGTAGGGATTGCAGTCACCAGACGAGAGCCGCGCTCAACGCTACGACATCGCTCATCCTTTTCCAGATCATCTGAGGGTACCTCCAGGTCTATACAGAATCAGTATTTACTGGCATGCAGGGTTGTGCGGTAATGACTTACTGTCCACATTTGAAGCAAGATGGACAAACTTAACAAAGTGGTTGTTGGTCGTGAAAATGAGATGGCTCGGGGTGACGACAAACGATGTACAGTTCTTTGCCAACGACCGTGAGTTAGCATACAGATGCCCACCCCTAGACAGGCCAAAGGCCAACGTAACCTCGTCGACTTTGGTGACCTCGAAGAATGGCAACTGTGTGGGGAATTGGGGGATGATCATAGAATCCTCCGTTTCCTCAAGGCGATAGAGTTTCCCACCTCGGTCTTGACCATAGCCTTGGACACCGCTCTCGTCCTCGTGGGTGGCAAAGGCAAGTAGTGTTGGCCGGTCCGCCAATACTCGCAAGCAGTTTCTTGCCAGCTCGAGCTCAAAAGTCTGCTGATAGCTTGAGATTCGGAACGTGGTTTCGGAAGCGCAGCATATCCTCAAGGGCATGTGGTCGCCAGGAATGTCCACAGCGCTGAACGGAGCTTCGAAGAGAAGTGAGGGCTTTGTTGGTCGCCCATTCTTGAGTGACCAGTCAAATACAGACACGCCTTTGTGGTGCAGCACGGCGAAAGACAAGTTTTGTCTGCCAAAAGCAACGTCAATGACTGAAGACTCGACTGGTACATCGTATAGAGCCATAGGGGGCGGCACATTCGCGGTAGCGAAAGGTGTCAGCTTGACAGCCGTGCCGTCTATGACTGCCACGGCACCATTGTCGTAGGGAGCATGGCAACTGCCCTTGGCGGTGTGAAAAGCGTATTCTGACGAGAGCAGACTATCAGACGAGGCCAGGGCCAGCCGTAGTGCCTTTTCTGAATGCCAGGAGAGACTTTTTGTGCGCACCGGAATCTCTTCTTTCAAGTACCAATGATAGTTGCCCATCGTCCACAGCTGCACACAGCTCTGCAACACAACCGCGAGGACAGTCGAGTCGGCGTTCCACTCGAGGCGAATGTTGTCCACGGTCTGGATAGGGCCTGAAACGGGCGAGACCAGTGTGAATTCTCCATGGCGCAGGCCATTGCGCTCGAAGAAGACAACGTCAACCCGGTCCTCCAGCCGCTGGATACTGGCCATGAGATTGCCAGCTGGACGCCAGCTCAGTGCGCTTTCCAGGCCATCGACGGCCTCACTCGCGCTGTCCAGCTCGCCTTCGCGGGAGTATGCCCGTATCACTCGGCGGCTGCCCTCTGCAACCGAATTGATGGCCACAAACGCTCCGTCTCCGCGCCAGCTGATTGTCGTCGCACCATCTTCGAATTTGCTTGGAACACCAGAATCGACTTTCAGAGGGATTGTAGGATCGCGCAGTGCCTTGGCTCCACGACCCTCAAACTGCGTCTCGCGTTTGCCCCAACCAACAGACACCTGTTTGGACAGCTTGAGGTCCTCCTCCAACATTGGGACTTCGGCCACGGGGTCGAAGGAGCTCCCCAAGAACAGTACATTCTGCTCCTTTGTCACGATAATGAGTAGCTCCTCATCCGGAGACCACCGTGCGGCCGCGATGCCGGAGTCTATCGAGCCCATGATCTCTACCTGACCATCTGCGCTGACGGAAACAATGTCTCCGCCTTCGAGGACGATGCATATCGACCCCGTGCCATTCTGGTACTGGAGACTGAGGATTGTATCCGCCAGAAGATCGGGACTGGGGCTGGGCGAGTCCCAGCTCGTGAGCAGTTCGTGTGCTAGATTTTCGCCCTTCTCTGATACCCTGAGCAACTCGATGCGAGCGCTCGTCTCTGTCGGCCCAACGGCACAAATAGTCTCGTCATACTCAGGATCCCAGCATGTAGCCGTGATATTGGCTTGGCTCCACCGGCCGAAGCGCACATTGCGTAGGTTGCGCATGGCTGCTGAGAGGGGGGCAATGGGATATGGGTGGCTTTCTTTCACATGAAGTACGAGCGCCACAGACTGGGCTCTGTCCGAGATCCGCGTCTAGCCAGGCATACGCTGCAACGTCGGAAATTGTAGGGTGGCGGGTAGATGAGGTTGTCGGTGATTCTTCGTGAATTTTTTTCCCCTTCCATTTGGGTGATGGGGGATACTTGGAATTGCCCCTCGGCGGGGCATTGTAGGAGGTTTGCCTAAGTACCCCTTAACAGCATGCAGCTCGTTCGGAGCGCGCGATGCAGCCACCACGCCACACTCACCCAGAAATGAGGCCATTGTGAGTCCACAATCCCCTGTTGGATCCTTTCAAGAGAGGTGCGTTCCGTGCCTATTCGTAGTTTTCCAGCATTATCACAAGCAATACGGTCACCTCGGCTAGCGGTTCACGCATCCGCTAAGGCAGGCGATCCAGGGTGGGGCCCAGCAACAGTGAAATGAGTATCCGTAACCGTCAAGTAACCGCCCTCCGATTCATTCCTCCTTCAAGCATGAGCCGAACCCCGTCTTTCAAATAGTTTCGTCAACCCCTACATCAATTACTACTGGTTCATTGTCTTTGGACTCTACATTCCCTTCCATCGCATCGCGAATAGGAGCGACTGGCGCAACGATGGATCTCGCCTACAACCCTCATGCGGAGCGCGCTCGCCGGAAGAACCGAAGCAACACGAACCTGCACCATCTGTCCCTCGCTCCGCTCACCACCAAGATCCCCATCCACGACGTCGACGCGTCGGCATTCCACGATGCCTCGTCCCTAGCCCCTCAGCGCAGCACATCCTACCTGCAGGGAAAGTCCGCCCCGACGACTCCTCGACTTCTCTCTCACTCGCCGGCTGGGCCGCGGTCGCGCTCCCGTCACAGGCGGACACCCTCGGCCCCTGGGGCCCACGTCCCCAACGTCTCCAAGAGCAAATCCACGACGCATCTTCTCGGTGCACATGGACACAAAAATGGCCCAATGGCATCTAGGCACCGCGGAAAGGATGATCTCGAGTTGCGCGACCGCTCGGACAGCGATTGGCTTCTACGGACGGGCGCGTTGATGAGTACGGAGGCTAGAGAATACAAGGGTCAGTCGTGGCTTGTGTCGCGTCAGAGCTCAACGAGCCTCGCGGCCATGCGCGACGAGGATGATGAGGTGCTCGAGGAGGAGCTAGTCGCGGAGCGTGAGAGGGCGAGCAGACTGGCCAGCCGACGGGGCAGCTCGGCTGCGTTGGATGAGGATGCTGGCTCTAGGATGGGAAGCCGCTATGTCAGTCGTCATGCCAGTCGCGCCCAGAGCCGAAGCCATAGCCTGGCTGGCCTGCGGAGCGCAGCGATGACGCCAGGGGACCGTGATGGGGAATCATACTTCCCCGCCGAGCAGGAGGGCCCCGACTTTGTCGACTTGGACGAGCGGTTGGAAGAATTAGAGCAGGACACATCTGCTGCGGACGATGCTGCGGTGAGGAGATTGGTGCAATACGGAACCTCGGGTGGTGCCTCATGGATCAGCAACATGATTGGATGGCGTCTCTTCTCGGTCGAGGAGAACGACGGGGATTCCGACGAAGAGGTCGAGTCGTCGACAGATGCGGCCTCGCAGACCACAGGTCGCAGCGGTCTGTCTTCCAGGCACTTGGAGGGTATGACGAACTATTCTGGCGAAAACATCCAGCCGCCTAGGAAGGATGAAACTGCTTGGGGCGATGCTGCATGGCTGCTCGGCGTGGCGACCAAGGTCATCTTCTGAACGCGGCTCCTACTTGCTGTACCAACAGTTTCAAGGCCCGCTGGCGTGGAAGTTTCTGTTATGACTCTACGATATAATGCTTAATACACCACACTTTCACCGAGACTCACGCCGGACAAGTCACCTGCGAGGAAAGACGCAACACCGCGTGTTTGTCAACTTGCCCGTCCAGCCTCGTGTCTCTGTGCTACCACACGATCGGACACGCTTCAGTGCAAGATTCGGTGCCTGCAAAAGGCCAGCGCGTGTCGATAAGACGGTGCTGCGCACAATGACGTCCCCTACGTGGAGACATCACCAGCAGCCATTAGGGTCCACTATAGTCTTAGTGCTCTTGAAGGACATCCGTTCAATAGCAGTGGCCGAATACGAAACGACGATGGACATATGACATATTCGTCGGACAAGATCCTCCTGATTCAGATGCAGTCAGCTCTGTTGCTCTGAGCCCGCGAAGATCTTGCCCACTCCGAGAAGCACTCGAGAGATTGCTGTGGGACGGTAAGCGCATGGAGGCGGTGGCTAGCAACGATGCCCACGGTGATGGAGGCATGAAGCCAAGATGCTCCGGCTATTTTCACCTTTGGATTGTGAAATACTGTCCTTGTCCCGTGATCGTGGAGATGTGATGCCGTCGACGCTGATCGTTCTTAGCCGGATTGGATGAGGGACTAGTCTTCATTCCATGCTATTTACATACCTTACATGGCTAGGTTGAGAATCAGCAGGACGGGTGCCGCGACCCAGACCTCAATGTTACGGTACGAAAAGACTCGGGACAACAACCCTGTAGCGAGAACGATCTGATCGTGAAATTCTGGCTCATAGTACTACGTCGTGTCAATAGTGTTGGAGTCCTCAACGCCAGCGAAAGCATCAGGTGATGGCGGGGGTCTCGGGTAGTTACGTGGGATAGACGTGGAGGGCCCAACCAGCACAAATTCACAATTTTAAACCCCCGATGATGCAACCAACGACGTAATCATGGCCCAGGTCGTCGGGAGCTTCATTCTTAAATAACTCACTTCCTAGTGTTGCTGTCACGGTGCCACCCGAATTGAACGACCTTTCCCTAGCATCATGTACTCACGCCAGTCAAAGTTGCAGCAGTGTCACTTCAAATCGGCATTAACACTCGCAACTGCGTGTTTTACGCATTCAATGTGCTTTTGAACAGCCCAAGAATCCTTGCTTCAGAGACTAAGCGGTCATTCCTCGGCCTGAGACGAAGAAAGCAAGTCGCATCGCTTCAACGAGGTACGCGGAGGTACTCGGCCGCGGTTATTCATCAAAGCCTACGTACTCCAGAACCTCGACCTCCTGCCGCCCCCGCGCGACCATCTTGTGACAAACCTGCAGCACTGAACAGGTCGAGCTTGGCGGCCAGCGCTTATCACGTCTGGTCTTGGTTGTTCAGCCTCAAGACAATGCATGTATTCTCTGGTGTTGCAGACCCCCTCACTGTCACAATGCAACCTTTCTTGCTTTTTCCTGTGGTCATCTGCGCGCCCTGAGCTGAATCCCGATTCGACATGTCTTGTCGTCCGAAACCCTCCAGAAAGCTTCGAAGACCACGCAGCACTGCAGCCGCCGTCAGGCCCGCCCTCCACCCGAAGCCACCTTGCCAGCGCCAAGAGCGACGTGTAGCTTCAGTCCACTCACCGGCCAAGGGCGAGCCCTATCAGCTCAAAGGGACTGACTCCGCACGACTCCGTACGCTCACGTTGGTTACATCGCGCTTGTCGCGACGTGAGGCTGCCCCTCACCAGTAGGTTCCGCCCGCGCTATTTTACTAGACTAGTCTGGGACTTTTTTTTTGGATAGTCGAAGGGCCCTATTACGCACTCTCGTGGCCTCTGGTCACTGACTCGCCTGATGGCAGGAAATGCTCTGGAACGCTCGCACGGGCATTCTAGAATGGTCGATAGGTGAGGAGAACCTGTGAGCATTTCAAGTTTCAACCAACCTTGGGTGAAGGCTCCATCATGTCCTGAGGATCGTCGGCTGCACAAACATCGCGCCAAGAACTGTTACAATCTCAGACGCTTGTCCAACTCCACGCGACCCAAAACGGTACCGCTGTCCACATCGAGACCCTAGGCTCATTCGTGCCCTCCCCCCACCAAGCCAGGCCTGCCTGGGACGACTACACGTATTAAGCTACCTTGCCTTACGTAGAAGCACAGTCAGCATCATCATCATCATCATCAAACCACACCAACAAGCATTGCCGTCTCTGACTACTTATCTGCGTAGCAAATTGTCAGTGACTTATTTCTGTTTCGCTGGGATAAGTAGCCAGACATCGTCTCCCTTGGCCAGCCCCCTCTTATTACCGCCCACGAGTCGCTGCTGGCAATAAACTACTCACGGACTTCTTCATTACCTCATTGCCCACAGCTGCCATCCACTACCGGTTCACACTACCACCTACCAGACCTACGTAAGGCGTGGCTATCGGGTCGGTCCCCTGCAACCCTCCAACCACTTCCGAACCGCCGCATCCCATCATCCACCACTCACTCCACCAGTCAGTCAGTCCTCCCTCATTGTGTGGGCCGGCCGGTCGGTCACCGTTGTCTCGTCTGTCGTTGCAGACCATCTTGCCGACTTGCCTTTTTTCTCACCTCCTCCGCCTGCGTGCTGCAGCCCTCTCCACGCTCCTGACACCGTTGTCGCCGTCGAGTCGCATCGGATCCTGTCGAGGCGCGCGCGCATACGACGTACGACTGACTGTCTTCTTCCTATCTTCGCGAACCCTCCCGCCAACCCCGCGGAGAGAGTCATTGGGAATAATTGCCCGCCATGGCACCGGCCCAAGAGAAGGTTGGTCAAACGCCCATTCCATGGCGCCGTGCACGACGGCCATGAAGGAAGGTCCTGGCTGACACTTCTTTGCTACAGGTCAAAAGCGACGACGAGTTGCCCGAACTCGAGAGCGTCGTCGACATGACTACATTCAACCAGATTCTGGAGATGGACGACCCGGACGACCACAGCTTTAGCTCATCCATCGTCTTTGATTTCTTTGACCAGGCCGACCAAACATTCACAGAGATGGACGATGCGCTGTACGTGGCACTGCCTGCTGCCAACAACACATGGCCCGGTTACTGACACACTGCCAGGGACGCCAAGGATCTGTTCGAGCTGTCCGCAAAGGGTCACTTCCTCAAGGGCTCCTCAGCAACACTGGGTCTGGTCAAGGTCCGCGACGGCTGCGAGAAGATTCAGCGCTACGGGAAAAAGGAAAACGTGGATGGCACTCCGGAGCCCGACGAGGCCCTGTGCCTGAGTCGCATTGAGGACGTCATCAAGGTCGTCAAGGACGACATATCCGACGCGCGTCGAGTTCTCACCAACTACTACGACAAGAAGGAGAAGGAAGACGCATAGAGCGCGTCAGATCATTGGTCCCCCGCTGAGGGGGGCCTCTGAATGTTCTCGTCCATCGGCAAGGCGACGGTCCGAGCTGTGCAGCAGGAGAAACAATGGTTGCACGCGCTATGCCGGCCAGCTGAGGGTACGTGGCGAGAACAATCTCGAGCCTACACCATTTCCCCCCTTTTTGACGACGACGACGACGACGACGACGACCACACGATTGCATTCAACCACGATCATTCCATTTTCCTTGACGTAACTGTTAGAACGAAGACGAGGCCATAGAGCTGGAGGGGCCCGACGATGCACACGCCACTCGCTATGCTTCACGACGTGTCGGGGGACGCGGAAGATTTTCCCCTCACTTATTGTTGTTGGGGGGTTCTCCCTGATTGGAAGATCAGCGTCAAACTCCAGGGCGAACGGCAGGTCGCGGTTTGTCGAGGGGGTCCGGGTGCTCCTTTATATGGAGGAGGCGCCGAAGTCTGTGCAGAGCAGGGCAGATCGCTTGCTTGCCACGGTTTTTGGTTGTTCGTATACATGACAGTCGGTCATAGCTCCGGTCAGAGAACGACCATAATGGCAGCTGGTATATGATATGTGTGTTCTATTTATTCCCCCACATAAAATGCAGGGCGTCACGTCCGTGTCGCAGAAAATGCCAACACTAAGGGTCTCGCCGGGACGAGCCGAGACGAGGACGCTGTGCGCCGCTGGCCGGATCGGGCTGGGTGTTCAATCTTCAGAGTTTGAGGCCAGATCATCATGTCATCCGAGACGGAGTTCGGGCTCATAGTGGAACGGAATAAGTCCACGTGCCACACAATGAAGATTCGCGGCGTCAGAAGACAAAGAATGTGTCAAGTGTCGAGAGACAGCCGGTCCAGTGATTTGAATTGCAGTGCTAATTGCCCGCTCAGGATTCGTCGCAGGGGGGGAAGATCCCGACTTTGCCCATGGCATGGTTCGATGTTTCTGCACGTGCAGACCGGGGGCCCACCCGGTGCGTGGCCTACATCATGCCAGGCTGTTGGGACGGCCAGCCTCAGCGTCGGATCTCGCCGCAATGTTCTTGGACCTTATTTTGGGCCTTTCCATGTCATCAACAAGTGGCGTGATGTTTGATATGTGATGACTGATAGCCCAGGATCTGCCGCAAAGGAAAGGCGTAGCGACAATTCGCCGGATGCAGGAGGACGCGCCTTGCGGAATCGTCTCGCGCGAGAGTGGTGTCATCTGCCTCAAAGGCATGATAATGGCAGATGGATGGATTTTGTATATAGCCACAGCATGTTTCTCTGTTACACAGGTCTTGATTGTTCAATCAGTATCAATCGATCAAGCACACAATCAAGACCATCTCTACTCTTTCGAACATCACCACTCACTTCTTGGAGTACGGAAACATTATCAGAAAACCACAACTACTCGCCAACATGATAGCTACACGCATCAACCTCCGTCCTCTGCAAAAACGCAGCTTCTCCATCATCTCGACGCTGCGTAATGCAGGCCGGGCCATGGAGGCACATCCATTCGAGAGACTTTCCTCGTCAAAAGCGAAAGCGCCTGCGGACTGGGGGCGCCAGATCAGACGTATTGCAGGGCAAAGTGCAGTGTAAGTCATCAAGACCATTCGTTGCGGAGACTGGACATGGGCTAACGGCACTGGGTAGCTTCTTTCCCTTCTACGCTGTGATGATGGGCTGGCCATTGGCCATTGCCTGGGTCAGCGAAAGCCGGATAGGCTATGTGATTCCGGAGGAGTCAAGACGACTTGGATATGAGTATTGATACTAGGTGCTCATATCAAAGGAATGCTGTTGTCGTCATGTTTGAAGTGTAAAGGAGTTTGGGGTCCCGGGTAACGCGAACCACTGGTGCCGGGATTGAATTCGGCCTGCTTTGTTTGGAATTGTGGACATCGTCAGCATCGTCAAATTCGGTTTGCGTTGTACATACAATTACATCTTTTCTAGGTATACAGGGAATTTGTTGCATTGCCACCACTCGTTGGCTCCATTTCATAACGACTTTCGTCGAAAGACACAAACAAGAAATTCCATCTTTGTCTAGTCGTATTCGACCAACAGCAACAGCCGCCATGCCTCCACGACCAGTGCCGACGCATTTCCTTTGTATACCGCTATCAAGCCCACAGCTCACGCGCTCGCTTGCCTCCTTCAAGGCCGACATCACGGCGCCCCACAGCTCTGCCGTACCCGAGTCCGCAGTCCGGCCGCCGGGGACCTTGCATCTCACACTTGGGGTCATGACACTCAAGGATGAGGTGCTCCACCAAGCCGTCAGCACCCTCAGAGGGCTCAGTCTGAAGGCTGTGCTTGAGGAAGCACGCGCACCCACCGCGACTGAAGCCGCCGTCGTGCTGGGCTCACCAAACCCATCCCTCGATCAAAATCTCCAAGTCACTCTCAAGGGTATACAGCCGTTGCAGCCACCCGCACAGTGTAGGGTAATCTACGCTCCACCGGTAGATCCCTCGGGGCTGTTGCGGCGGTTTGGCGAGTTAGTCAGGGGGAAATTTGCATCATTCATGTCAAAGGAGGAGCTCGCGAGACCACTGTTGTTGCATGCTACGATTGTGAACACTATATATGTCAAGGGGAGAGGCAAGTCAAAGGGACGAATGACAATTGATGCAACGGATATTGTAGGGCGATATGAGGACGAGGTGTGGATGGATAGTATGGACGTCAATCGTGTGGCTTTGTGCAGAATGGGTGCTAAGGCTGTCGAGGGCAGTGATGGCGACATGGTGTATGAAGTAGAAGCTGAGGTCCGTTTTGAGGATTGAGGCTTTGACCGGGAGTCCGGGCGTAGTGCAAGGTGACCACGGCAAGTTGTTGATCTGACTACCCTGTGCAGAGCATTTGACTTCAGTCCACGGAGATGGCGCTGAACCCCCTTCGGCTAAAGATGACTAGATGCAGCAGATTATAGTATCAATGTGAAGTATTCAGGAGGAAAAGTCTATGAGGCTATGGTTGTTAGTCTTGTTTGCGCCCGCTCTACGACAGGCGCTTCTAATGTGTGAAATACCTTGGCCTCATCCAAACAAACTGTCAAGGCTAGGGAAACCTTATCCAAACCCACAACCGAACACCGGAATGATTTCACTGATCACTGGCATCTGCGATTAGGCAACACCCCATCAACGATTTAGTCAAACCTTTATCAGTCTGCTGCAGCACTGATCATCCTTCTGCTACCCAGCAGTCTCTCCCTAAAAGTGCCGACAGACATATCTAGGCAGCAGCGAAATCGCCGTATCCGCTTCCTTGCATCAAGATTCTGGCGTGCGCGTTCGAACCCCTCCTCCCTCTGACAGCACGACCGAGCTATACATCGACCGCATATTGGAGACAGCGCAAACAAAAAGAAGACACGAGTTAGACACCGTTCCTTACGCGATCCGCATTGCGCAAGGTCGATCTGCCGGCGCATGGTAGCTAGCCACCATGCCGCCCCGCCGTCATCAATCCACATCCAGCCCCCGGTCATAGCGCACGCTCCCTAAGAACAATGAGGACCTCAACTGAGAACGAACGTCGCAGTATAGGCGGCGTGCATGGGCACCGCACATCACCCTCCTCCACGGGCTCCTCGTCACGGAGCAAAAACAGCCTGCCCGCTCTGCCGCCGCGCGCCGTGACCTCTTCGATGGAAGAGCCTCACACAGGCGGCAGCAGCAGCGGATCCCTCAAAGAGCAGGATCTCAAAGAGAGAGAGACCGGGAAAGCGTCATCCAAAGAGATCAGGGAGCGAGATGACAGGATTGAAAGGCTGGAGCGCGAGCTGCAAGTCATGGAGAGGGAGTTCACAAGGGAGCTGGATCGGTTGTCCCAGAACGAATCAGAGACAGCAACTTTTTGGCAGTCAAAACACAGTGCGCTGAACCAACAATATCTACGGACGGACACGGAGCTGCGACTGCTACGATCCGAGGTCGAGGTACGAGAGGCAGAAAGGGACGAGCTTCGACAGGGCTGGGAGGTGCTCCGAAGAGAGCTTAAGGAAAGGGACGAGGAGATTCGCGGTTTACGAAGCCAGGTCCGGGGCCTCAAACAGTTTGTGAGCACAAGCACGCGGACGGATGGCTCGACGAGCGACGAGGTCTTTGGCAACGGCATGGCGCGGTTGGGCAACGGCCTGCAAAACTGGATCATGAACAACTTTCGCAGGAGCCAGCTCGTTTTCGGCAAGGCGGACGAAAGAACCCTCGCAGAAATTGCCGGGCTCGTGCCCATGTATGAGGAGCTGACCAAGGTGTACTTTTTGCAGTCTCTGGTTTCCAGTATACTGGTGGAGATGGTCTTCGAGGCGTACTACGTTGGCCTCTCCCATGAGCAAACCGAACAGTTCCGCAAGATGGAGGACATGCTGCGGTCTTTCAGTAAGCGACCTCTGTTTCCAGCCCCAAGAAACGACGTTATCTGACCAAGCAGCTGGCGCTGATGAAGCCGTCAACCAGTGGCGCTCTGCGACGTTGACATTGATCCAACGGGAAGCACCCCAACAGCACGCCGCGGCTACCACGTCCTCTGTTCTAGACCGCATCAATCGCATACTGGACGCCATCACGACCGCGACGCCCAGCGAGACGCGAGACTCGAAACTGCGTGTTCTCATCAACAACTCGATAGAACTTGCGCAGCTGCTCGCCGTGCAGAAAGCTGTATTACGCGTCACCTTTCCTCATATATTGCCTCATCAGCGCGTGCTCTTTGACGCGGACACAATGGAGGACATTGGCGGCGAGGACGAGGAGAGCCTGGCGAGCGGAAGCAGGGAAATCGCCTGCGTGGCCTTTCCCGGCGTGGTCAAGCATGGCGATGAGAGCGGAGGGCAGCTCCAGTTCCGCAATGTCATTACCAAGGCAAGAGTGCTTTGTAGACCGGAGGACTAACTTGGGACCTTGCAGGGCGAATACCCCTGCGGTCT
The DNA here is from genome assembly GCF_022114955.1 of Emericellopsis cladophorae. Taxonomy (NCBI): domain Eukaryota; kingdom Fungi; phylum Ascomycota; class Sordariomycetes; order Hypocreales; family Bionectriaceae; genus Emericellopsis; species Emericellopsis cladophorae. Next base: position 294,167 of record NW_026250946.1, read on the forward strand.
AATATACACTTGTGTATCCGGCATAAGACAAGACATTAGAGACGATCAAGAATAAGACATGATGCTTCACAAAATCTCCCCCACTTATCGGGGCAGCTCTATTTGGTCTTGTCGCTTGGTGTGTGGTCGTGTGATTCTGCAGAACGCCAGATCCGTCGACAGTCCGGGACGATGCGTTGATCCCGGCATGCGCCAAGCGCTACGCAGCACCCTCTCTCATAAGGCTCTACACACCATGATCAAGCTGCGTTGGCGACACATCGTCGGCGACTAGCGTTGGGCTCACCATTTCACCAATAGCCCTCGACGCAGTCCGGTCCTAATTCAATTGTCTATCGGTCATGCAAGACGGTGATCTGGGGATGAAACCCTCCACCTGCTGTTCTCAGCTCTGCGAGCTTCGTGGGCGACCATGGTAGTGTCTATCCCTGACTCCTGAGCCATCATGGAGGGGGTGGTGGCGGGGGTTGCGTAGAGTTGCATGGGTTTAAATGGGAGCGATTCCCAAACGCCAGCGGTTAGGGGATTGTCCTAGACGAAGACTGGACTCGACCAGTGGACACATCGTCTGCCTTGCATGTCCATGTTGTGTCACACGAGACAGCATGCCGTACCGATGAACGGCGCCGGCGATGCACAACCAAGACACGCGTGAAAGGTGACTTGAGGAAATCATGTACTGCAGCAGCGCCAACAACATCCGTGCGTGCAATTCGGCGGACTGCATCACGTACATTCTGCGAGTTGCTGCCAGTGCTGAATGCAGATATAGACCCCGTGGGCCGCTGTTGCCATGCATGAGGCGCACCTAGCCTTGCCTCCATATACAACAACTGGACGTTGTAGGTAGTCGAAACGGCTCGTCGGACGCCCTGGCTTCTGCTCCCCAAAGACCCAAAATCCCATTCTGCCAGTCGAATTTGGGCATCACGCTCATTCGCACAAGAAATCTTCGGCTGTTGCGACCCGCCAGAGTGGCAAAGAACTTGTCTCCCTGAGCCTAGTTTGACAAGGATATTGCTTCGACCATCTGAGCCACGACTCGGACACTCGATTCTTGTCGTCGATCAACGAAAACCCCTCCCACTCAATTGATGCCTGCTGCCCGAAAGTGAGCATCCCTCCACAGCGTCTATCACGACCGCCACCCACCATGGATCGCCAATTCGCGGACGGCCACACTCCATACGTGCACGACCGCTGTCGAACCATGGCGAGTCTGATGTCGTCCGCTTCCAGCAGCTACGCCGACTCGGACGTGACCTCGACATATACGGGGATGGACTCGACCTCGTCGGTTTCCACGGCGCCCCACGATCCCAACGGTGACAATCTCATCTATCCCTGCTACATGCGTGAGTACCTGGGGTGCGAGGAAGGCTTCCCCTCGGGGCAGGAAGAGGCATGGTTCGAGCATGTGTGCGACCACATGAACCATCTCTTCCCCGTGAAGACGGGTTGCATCTTCTGCGACGCGACCTTTCCCGCATCGTCAATGACCCCGGAGGATCGAAAGGAGGCGTTCCACCGGCGCATGATGCACATTGCACGACACTTTCGACGCTGGCTCGAGGAGCAGCTCGATACCTGGAACCTGGACAGACTCATGCTGAATCATCTCCTACATCATCAGATCGTCGGTCAGTGGGTCGCGGACATGGCTGAGTTCGTCGATACACCAGAGCCGGCAGAGGAGCCACTCGAGTCCGGACCTGTGGTGAGGCAGGGGGCGGCGAGTGCCTGGAGAGCGAGAGGACTCGAAGATCCCGAGATCACGCAGACATGCGAGTTTGCGCGTGGCCCCCATTCGCGCAGGAAAAGACGCTCGAAACAAGGTTCTGCTCAGGAATACTTCGTGTGAGAGCGCTCGAGGCAACTCTGGTACCGCGACTCCAAGAGTGTCCAGTCAAGGCAGCAAGAAAGGAAATGTGCGCAGTGTCAAAGTATGTGTTGATATTGGTGGTAAAAGGAAAGGTAGGCTGACGGCACAGCTGACAGCACCGTGAATCTTGTTGGTCAGGCATGATGACTCGGACACGTGTGTTGTGCCTCAGGCCAACGGCGGAGGTCAGTCTTCGGGAGCAGGTTGCACAGGCGATTTTCAAGGCAGGCAGACATGTGCCACATATCCTGCTGGATTTGAGGATGAAGCGACTTGAAGTGTCTATTGGTTTTGGAGGGATGTTCAAACCTCCAGCGCGTTGAATCGGAGGGCGCACCGCGAAGCTGGTGTAACTTGTTGGTCGTTCATTTTCCACTTTTTCCTCACGTTAAGTGATTCCAAACGCTTAAACAACACACGGATTAACTCCACATTTTCCTACAGTGTAATTATATTTCATTGACGGGATTTCTCATATTATTGAAGCCCCGCTAGATCGTATTCGGCAGCGGAGTGACTCGACTCCCTTTTCCCGAGCCACTTCGGGTTCAACGTGATAGAGAATGGGTATAAGTCGAACTGATAACTCTGATCAAAGATGCGAAGGCGACGCAGAAGACGTATTCAAGTCACCCTGAGCTTCCATTTCCCCAGCGTTCTCACAATGATGTTTCGGTCCACCTCCGAATTCGTCCAGGTGCAGCCGGACATGACGCTTCACGTTGACCGCTCGTACCCTGCCATCCCCGTCCGTTTCGAAGCGACGGACGCCGATAAAAAGATCACTCTTATTTTAATTCACTTTTGGGGAGGCTCATCCGGCAGGTGGGACGTCCTATGTGAGCTCATTGCGCGCCAATTCCCAATTCTGTCCCTGGATTTCCGCGACTGGGGTCGATCCGCGGGACCAGACGATAGGGGCGCGTTCTCCATTGCCCATCTCGCCGATGACGTCGAGGCCATTATAAATCACTGTAAGATTGAACGTTGCATCATCGTCGGCCACTCCATGGGAGCCAAGGTCGCCTCAGCAGTGGCAGGCCGGCGTACCGTCTCTGGTCTGCTCGGTGTGGCGTTCGTTGCCCCGGCGCCGCCTACACCACTTGCTCTTCCGGAGGCCATGCGAGAGCAGCAAATTCATGCGTACGATACGGCGCAGAGCGCAGAGTTTGTCGTACGCAACGTTCTCTCTGCCGGCGGTCTGTCCAACGCCACTGTCAAGGCCGTCGTGGCGGATGCCTTACAGGGCAGTGAGATGGCCAAGGCGGGCTGGCTGGACTACACCATGGCGGAGGACGTCGTCAGCCTTGCCAGAGACATCAGTGTGCCCGTTGCGGTATATGCAGGTTGGAAGGATGTGGTCGAGCCATTGGCACGTGTTAAGCAGGACGTCTGCGGGCATACTAGGGGGGCTATCTTAACGGTCCTCGAGGACTCCGGCCATCCCATGCCCCTGGAATGCCCGGAAGAGCTCGGAAGGCACATTCTCAACTTTTCGAGGAGTGTGACATGAGTGTTGGACCATGTCGCCCAGTTACAACTGGACCTGTGGGATCTAGTACATGCAGTATACGAGTGTGCAACTCCCACTTGTCTCATTGCTTTCCTGGAATCTGAAAGTCGAGAGCATATCAACAGGAAAGAGACTTTTAGTGAAGGTCTTGGTGAGCACATGCATTACGCTCGAAGTCGGTGGGGAGACAAAGGCGTCGAGGCAGTTGATGTACGTCCGACGCTGCTTTGCCTAATCATTCTGATGACCGAGACGCCTCTTAATGCAGCACAATCTCGCGCTGTGTTAACTATGCGCTCCGGTTTCTGCGTCCGAGCTCCTCGTTTGCCGCCAGCTAGAGATTACCCCAGCCAGGCTTCCACGAGTCTCCGTCCGCCTTCTGGCGCGCAATACCGCCCTTGGTGGCACGAGCATGGCCAAATGTAATAGAAACTCTTCATTTTTAGAGAAATGGTTTATGATTTTCTGTAAGAATTTCGATCAGAGCCTATCAGCATCAGCCTCCCCGTCGGCCGTTTCTTATGGCAGAAACACTACCGTTATCTTGACAGGTGACTGATTGCTGGCTGCCGGCATGGCAAATGATGACTTCGTCCCAATTGCTCAGACATGTCGACCGTGGAAGATCTGTGTCGATATTGCTAGCGCATTGTCCCCCATTCTGCGTGGTCTCTGTACCATTAACAAAGCCCTAGCTATCAATTTGGTACGAAGGGGCTCCGTGTCCGATATTTACCTGACCAGACCCGAATCCAGCTCCGGTAGTGAAGATGAAATTTGAGCAACTGTTGGTTGGACTTGAGCTGAAAGCTCTATCAAGGTCTGTTATTACCCAATTTGGAAGTATTGTACATGTAGGTAGGAACCAGCGCCGACTTGCCGTTTGTATAGCGTTTTGCCTTTGACCAACACATAGATAATCCCATCTAGAGAAGCTTTACATGTGCTTCAAGTTGTATCTTCCGGCTGGTGGTCTTCTCGGTTTCCCCTACCAGATCCTCCAACTCCTTTGCCTCCATTTCGCCCACTTTCGTAGGTGTGATGTCTAGAATGCGTTGAATACGACAATTCTCGACGGCAAGATTAATGAAATTGTCCGTGAAGATGCGATGGCACGTCTACTAACGGCCATTCTGTTCTTCACTTTCAATTGTTTGCGTATGTAGGCTGGCTGAGATCCGAACTTGAATGCACCAGTCCACTACCTTTGTCGTGCCGAACTTATCATGCTCTATGCTCTGTGTATTGTTGATGGCTTCTTAGATCAATGTCTTGTCAATGGCTTCCGATGACTTTGTTTTATTTCTGTTGGGGTCGTTCTCTTCCAAAATAGCCCATAGCCTGGCAGCAAGCCGTGCTTTTGACCTGTCGTTGAATGATTGACGCAGGGAGACGTCCAGTGGAAGAGACACGCCTTCAGAATAAGGGCAAAGGAGCTCATTCAGTTTCATTCTAAGGGCTTCCTACGTCTCTACGAGAAATGGATCCGCGTATTCTTTAAGAATATTTTCCGTGGTCTCGTTCTCCTCAACCTTTCTGATGATATGTTCAAGGTTGGCCTCGACAAATCGCTTTGTGACTTGGATGATGTGCTCGATCTGAGATTCGGTAATGATTTTCCATGGCGAGGCTTACTTTCTCAAGAGCTGGGCTATGAGATCATACTAGGACTGTGAGATCATACTTTGTCAGCCCTGGAAACTCTTGTCAGAGCGAAGATGCTCATACACGATTTTGCTGAGCTTCGTCCGAAGGTTGGAAACGCCAACTAGATTTTCCAGAACAGATTTCCAAATACCCATTTCGAAGAAGGTACGCTCAAAATCATCGCGCTTTGAGCTCGCTTCGCTCGGCCACAGATTTCGGAGGACATGCCCCCCAACTTCAACTTACTGGCAGGCTCCTCGTTCCTGGCAAGACGCACGACTCCGGCTTCCGCCTTGTAACCTGCATCAAGCTTGTCCGGCTTCGTGGTGATCTTTGATATCCACTCACACGATACGTCAACCTTGTTTACCCGTTGAAGGATATGCGTTGGTTGGTGACTTCTCCAGCGACGATGATCACGAGAATGATGCTGTTCCGTTGTTGGATGTAGCTGTCCACCAGCTCATCTACCATCTTCTTGTCATCCGAGTTTTGCAGTTCTGTCGTATTAGAAAAGATGCCGGGAAAGTCAATAATCGTGAGAGGATACATCTCGGGACCTTCGAGCTCAAGGCACAGAACGTTGTTGGAGAAGCCGCGTCCGGGGAGAAGGAGCCCCATTTGTTCTTTCGCCTGTTGAATGATTTCTCGCAAGGCACCTTCGCTGAAATCCGTTCTATCGAGCGTGACTGTAGACTTCAAAATGCTGGCGATTCTGACTCTGGCCTGTATGCGCTGCTCCTCGGCACGACAGAAGACCAGTTCGGTGGCGAAACGAGTACAAGCCAAATCTTCAACGTGGAACCGAATTCGAGATATGGCTTCGCGTACAGACGACTTCCTGGCAGACGTTTCGCCGACAACGATAGACTGAGGGCGGCCTATAATCTTTCCGACGCAACAGGTGTTTTGTTCAATCACTTCTCAAGTCGTGGAGAGCATTGGTTTTGTTACCATTGAGCTAGTTGACGGCAAAGGGGTCGGTAACATCCATGGTAACTAGAAGAATGAATTGAATTGAATAATAGCACGCTTAGGGTTTTCTTTATTTAGAGAATGAAGAGATTGCTCTGGTGTTTCAAAATATCGTGTACCAGATGATCAATGTTCTCCGTGGCCAGTGTGCCCTGGGCTTTTGTTCTTTGAGCCCCTGGGCCCTTCTGCGCGGGCCTGGCCAGCAAGCACGAATTGCTTCCCGCTATCATCATGAACCTTTTCGCAACCCATTAGTGGGCGGTTCTGTGTCGCCTGTCCACGTTGCATCTACAGTTACTAGGGGTCGGATCCGCCAATGATACATCAGCATGCGTTGCGTTGTTGGTTCAACGTGCATGCGCACGCCCACGGCGCAGCGCAGTCCACCCTGTTTCAGTACAAAGTCCTCCATCTCAGAAGAAGCTCTAGAGGCCTGCGGAATTGCACTGTCGAAAATATGAATAACGCCTTCCCCGGAATGTGTGACAGGTGTGCGTCATGGTCTCATAGAGCTCAAAGTGATTCTCGTTGTATTGCAGGAGGCTGTGATTCGGGTCATAGTACATGAGGCTGTGCTTCTGCTGCATGCAGGCCAAAAGTAGCAACAAATACGACTTATCATATCTTTATAGCGAGTCGATGGTTTATTAAGGACAGGGAGTCCCCCCCCTCAAGGAGTTTGGTCCGGATCCTTAATCCTAAACGCCAACTTCGACAGCTAAAATCACTGCCCTCATCCTCTCAAGATGTCACGTCCTGACGAGCGAAACGTATCGAGAGAGATACTACAAGAAAATCACATCTTTTTCTGTATAGACGACCAGACAAAACTTCCACCACATGTTGAATCGCTGCGAGCGACCCTTTCTGACGCACGTTGGGCCGCTGGGGGAACGTCGTCCTTTTTGAAGGGCTACGGCCACGATCCTCCAGAGCGCCTTCAACCGACAGGCGGCTTTTATACCAGTGGGGGAAATTGGTACGAACGCCAAGAAGAGTTTGATACGCTGGATTTTGAAAGACACATGACGATCTCTCATGCAGCCGTAAAGGTCCGCCGCGACCAAGAATGGGCGGCATTCTATAATGAATACTTTTTCACTCCTCTATCTGCAGAAACAGAGATTGCTTATGAAGATTTACGGCGGTATGTTTATTAATCTAGGAGGGAGCCACTTTGAAGGGACTTGCTTACTCAAATACTTAGTGCTTCGAAAGCAAAGTACTATTACGAGCAATTTAACTAGTAAGTATAACATGATTAGCAGACAGCGAAACCGTCACTGTGTGGCTTACCTCTCATTAAAGCGCTAAGGAACGACCATGGACGCTGTTCACAGATGACTTTCGCCAGGAGCATAACCAAAGTGGCCTACCTCAGCCAAAACCTGATCTCGTTGCTTACTTCCCGACATACCACTTTGATAGAAGCAGCGAGCACGTTGGGAATGAATTGGGAAGAAGCTGGAGCTGGTGTTCATTCAATGATTTTGCCAAGAGCTTCTTCTCACGCCAAGTTCTGCAGAATCTGGTTGCGCATGGCCTGCGTCCCAGCGTCACGGATGACACGCCAATGTGGCAGAGCGGGCCTAAGGAATATACATGTTACCCCTGGCTCATCGTCGAGCACAAGAAGTCGAGCGAGTCTGAGACTGAGTGTTGCTGTCGAGCAGCAAATTCGGCAGCAGCTTGCCTTCTGCTGTCTCGCATCCTTGTGAAGCATGCGAACAATAGGCTTGTTCTTCCTGTGGTAACAATGACCACCGCGGGCAAGCATGTTCGCATCTGGATCGCCTACTTCGAAACGACCTCTGAACAATATGTAAGAGTTTTCTAATATCTATAATGACCAAATGTACTGATCATTAACTTTTGAAAGCGCATGGTATGTATATGGAGAGGCAACATGTTGCACTCTCGAGACACAAAGGCGCTAGAAAGCATTCTAGAGAACCTGCATACATGGGCGACGCGCACCTTGCGCCCATGTATTTCACATTATATCGATCAGTGGAAGCAAGTCATCCTTGAAGGGCAACGAAAAAGCGATAACCAACCTTCTTCTCATGGTCAACGTGAAGAAGCTACAGAACGCCGGACCATTAGCGACGCCGACCGACTCGCCCAATTATTCAAGAACGAGATCGGAATTATATCCGAGAAGATGGACTCTTTGCTTTCTTTGAGGCATGCGGCCCCTTCCCCATCTCCATCTAGGTCCGCTCACCCCATGTCTCCCATGGCATTAGGGACAGGGAGGACATGGATGTTTGAGCATCTACACCTACAGAGCCAGCCACTCAACAGGATGAAACATGCGTCAGACAACTTTCAAGACCTGCAAAACAAGCAATCAAGTCTTCAGCAGCTGGTCTCAGAGGATTCGACCACTCCAACCAGCGTCGCTGAGCACATGCAGAGTCCGTCGTATGCCAAGTTGGACTTGCGAGGAAACGAACAGAGAAACTGTCTTGTTCCTGACTCAGCTACTGGAATTTCAACCTTAAACCATTCCATTCACACTACACGGAGCCCTGGCACGCATGACTGGTTGAAACCAAATGGAAAGGAGACTAAGCCACCTAGCTCGCCTCAACAGATCTCGTCGAGCATCTTCCAGGAAGGTAAATATGTCAAATATAAGAACGGGACACGTATCAGGATAAAGCTGCCGAATCCTGGGACATTCAGTTTCCCCCGGTGTCAGGGCCCGGATGACAACCCCAAGACGAGAGATTCTACCTTCAGTATCGGTCACAGGCCAGCAGAAATTCCGTCAATTTCTAAGGAAGCGACAGCTACGCCATTTGAGTCCCATCCGACTCTCGCTCAACTGTTCCCTGAGGCATCGTTCCATGAGAAGCTGGAGAGTCCTCAGACGACCGCTGCATCCAAGTTTGGCAATTCCAGGTATCTGCCACTAAGTTCAAGGAGGCTAGCAAATTTTCGAGCGTCTCGTGATGGAGATAAAGAACCTTACATCTTTGGCAGCGGCGTCGATGATAGTAAACATGATTTTTTCGGCGTCTCCTGTGGGCAAACGTCTACGGGTACAGATCAAAGCCAAAGGTGTATCTGTCAACCCCAGCTACAGAATGTCTCGCTGGATGAAGAGAATGATAGAGGAACGAACAAGAAGCACGGCGATCTGACCCTGAAGGAGATTGATGCCATTTTGGAGGAGATGGATCACAACGCTAGGCTTGAAGTCTACGCAAATGAACATAGTACATAAGTCATGCTTTACAGTGTCATTTCCTATTTCGAATCAAGAGCCTAGATCAATGTTGCATCTAGCATATGTTTGAAGAAGCACAGATCTGGCCTTCAAATTCGTGAGTGCTCCTCGAGATTCTTTTCCTCAACAGGATGTCCCTTTGTCTATGTAGCTTATCGATAGCCTTCTTCTTGATCTCGGCATTGACCAGGATACCCGACTTGCCAGTGAAAGGTCCTAAGGTAGCACCCAAGGAGAGGCGAGTTCCTGTGAAGTAGCACTCTGCAGGGTAGCAGTCGCCGTCAGCCATATTAAAGGAGCGTCCGTAGCTAGTAGTGCCGGCGGAAATCTTATTAGACGGAAGACCAGCCTTGGTGATGATGAACAAGGCATCATGCATCTCGATGACGTTACCTGGCTGCGCAAGCAGCGTCCATTCTCACAGCCTGACTGAGAGTTCGAGTTGCCAGAATCCCACTGACCGTGGAGATCGTACGTCATGAAGACAATGAAGTCGACAACCGCTGCAATGCGGCCAATGGCTACTTCTCGAGGGACCAGAAGGAAGAGGGCGCTGCGATGGGTACCTCCCTGTCTGGCAGCAAAATTTTGAAGACGACAAGGAACTTGGGGTAGTTGACGGCTTTCGTCTTCGGCTCCAAGGGGCATGCACCCATTCGTTCCCTCCTTGACTGTACCGGGCGCGCCCGTGCTGGTATCCGTGCAGCACTCTTCTGTGATACCGCAGGAGTCCCAAGCTGAAGTCAGGAAGATCTCCTGAAGTGCAACAGACATGTTGCCCACGTTGCAGGGTTGAACACAGATCGTCGTCGTAGTCATTGTACTTGGTGAAGTCGTCGCCGGAAATACCGCACCGGGGAGCCAGCTCAGGGCAGCCGTTTCCCTGGTCAACTTCGATCGTCTCGCACTCGGCGCGTGCCGCAAGTCTCCTAGGCTCGGATCGCTTGAAGGAGGTGCCCGAGGTTGCGTTCCTCACGGGCTCTCCAAGCAGCGGCGTCACCATATAGGCTTTGCCAGGAATCGCCTCGGCATCTGGGATATCCAGGCAGGAAGCGTTGTACCATGTCTTGATGGCGTCCCTCACGGGGGCGAATGTGCGGTTAGTAGTGGCCATCACGCCAAAGGCATGAGTCCCATCCTTATCGGGGCTACACCATTGGAGGGCAATGCTCGATGCCATCATCTCAGAGGACAACGAAGATTCGAAGGCAGCGAGGACGGCTGAGCCACTGCATTCCCTCTGGAGTCCAGAGCCAAGTTAGAAACCCAAAGAAGTCTGGCCTGACTGAGCAAAGAGAATGCCGGTTTCGTTAGCAGGGCCAAAGCCACTCTCAAGATAATGACGCATCTACTTCGAAAGGGACCGAATGCCCGCTGCATCCAACGCAGACACACTCTTGTCGAGCTGGCCAACCTTGTACTCGACGTCGATGGACTCGGCCTGCGCTGCGTTCAAAGTCGAGTTCTGTAGACCGGTCCAGTCAGGGCCATAGGAGGTGCATGCAAACATTCGATGAGGTGCGTCGGGGTCATCAACATTGTCGAGAAGGGAAAAGTCATATAAGATAGTGTCGGGGCAGTCACTGAGCTGGTTATACCCTGGGTAGACGGGCCAGTTGGCCGAGTCCGCGCCAGCATCGATACAGCGCGTCGGGCAGACGTCGCTTGCCGGGCGATACCCTGGACTAGCCGCATGTCGAAAGTGCGAGGCATGCGCTGGCTGAATGCTGGAGGCAGCGAGCAAGAGACCAGCGATTTTCAGCATCGCTATGCGAATGGAGGAGCCCATCGAGGCTTTATGGCACGAATATGACTGGACTCTTTGGGCTGAGCAAAAGGAGGGCGGGAAAAGGGGTAAGGAACGGACATGTGAATGATTGCCTGGCCTGATGAGCGTTAGCAAAACTAGAGTAGGTGGATCTTCTGTTCATGATCGCCGTTTCTGGGGCATGCCTGGACTCTTGGTACCATCGGGCAGCCCTATGTGTAGGCAGGGGAACCTTCTTGGTTTCGCGCAGATCCCAGGGTCTTTAAAGTGGATGACCACAGACTTGACCGTAACTTGGCCCACCGAGTCCCGCCTCGATGATTGCAGCGGTACTTGCGACCTTGCCAAGATACCTATGCGTGGTGTACCCAGAGTTTACGCCGTATGCTGCTTACTATGGAGCACACGAAATTACCAGTCCTTGAGCACACGGCCCACGCCGTACGCCACTGGAAAGCGTCTTTCGAGCAATTATCTTGTTGTCAGCGAGACAACGCCCATCTAGAAGGTCGAAAGGGATCTTCCAATCTAGCCGAACTATGCTGAAAAAAAAAACTCCGAGATTTGGCAAAAGCTTGTGTGGGGGAGGTAGATATACAGGTCTTGAGTCTTGAATCGGTATCACGGTCAATGGGCATGGCGAGCATCTACTGGGGATATCGAATGTATATATTGATGATATGGGCGAGCAAGGGGTCGTCGAAAATTTTGTGACCATACCGTCTGGAGTGGTAGTTCACGCCAAAAACAAATTCCCATTCCGCCCACAAAGGAGGCAACGCATGCTGTCCAAACAGCAGGGAAGCTCCCGCGCCTGGCTGCGCCGCCGTCTTCTTCCTCGTCCTCGGGGCACTCGAGCCCGTCCATTCTGCCGCAATACGCTTCTGTAGCCGAGGAGAAGATGCTCTCCATAGTATCGGACTTGACTTGCGCTTCGCACGGGCGTGCTTCGGGCGTTGAAGAGGAAAACCAAGCACAGTACACGTCAGTGCCACTGCGACTCGTGGCAACCTCGGTAATATTCCACGTAAGGCACTCGGAGTCTGAACATGAGCCCTCTGTAAAGTCATGAGGATCCCGTGTCCCTTCCTTTGTCGTGAAACATACGCCGCCCGTCGTGCCATTAGGGGTATGCTCCACCGGGCGATCCTCCTCTTGTGCACAGCTACCCCAACAGACGCTCCACGAGCCACTCCGGTAAGCCTCGGTATCGGAAACCCCTCCAAAGGCATAGTGGGCAACGAAGGTCTCGTCGTCCGGAGTATCGGGCAGCCCCTCCCCTATCGTATACATAGGTTGCTTACCGGCGACGTCCCAGGAACTTGTGCTCTCATTCCACCTGAACAAAGATGAGGTAGTCCCAGGCACCAGTGACCGAGCGACGGCCGGGATTTGGAAAGCAAAGACACAAGGCAAGACCAAAGAGGGCGCATATGTCTCGTTGCGGAGGACGACGGGGGCAAGCTCTGCGATGCCCGTGTCGAAGTTGGTGACGGCCCCCACGGTCTCCTGCGCGAACGCCAAAAGAGAAGTCCAGCTGATAAGTTGCAGCCAGCAATGGATAGCAGTCGTGTTGCTGAAGGGTAAGGTAGTTGCCAAATCAGGGGGGAAATGTGAAGAGAGAAGGGATAAGAGAGTGTGAAGTTGTGAACGGGGAAACTTCAAACAACACAGGACCAATAGCAGCATGTACGTACTACGTACTTAGTCAAAGGAGGTCCCCACAGGGAGTTCAACCTGAGGCTCTATGCACTGTGGATTTTGAGGACAAGCCACTAGGGCCCACCACTGCAGCTGGCCAAGCCGCCAAGGCACTACGAACTAGTAGTGCCGCGCCCCACCTCCTCTATGGTGGTGCAGCACAATCAATCCTTTTGTAATATAATGTTCCCAATCACATTAACAAAGGTAGCCAAGCTTCCGCTCGAGCGAGAGTTATTTTTGTCTCGAGCCTCATATCATTAAGCAAGTCTGGCTCAAAAAGGGCCTGGTGTCGCGGAGGCGGGGGCCCGGCGCCGGGGAGTCCCAAGTCGGGCGGCGCGGGGCGGTGCGGCGGCGTGCCAATTCGGGAGGTGGGTACGCTAGCGCGGGATCCTAGCAGGGCTGCAGGGGTGCAACGCGTCGGGTCGAATGTCCGGGGCTTTTGAACTTTTAAAGTTTTAGGTTTTGGAGGGGGGAGAGGGCTGGGGTACGGTGGGACGGATATATCGCATTACATAGATGATAGATCAACAACTGCCAACTTGCGGTGTGCAATTGGTGGTTGACACAGTTGGCAGTTGCTGATCTAATTAAACTACCATAATGTACAGGTGTTTCCCCGGCCACAGGGGCACTATGTTATTCAGGGGCGGAACCGACATGGCCATATGAGGGTACTAATAGGATCGGCAGAATTTGCAAAGGGTCTTCCGGTTTGTCGCCGCCGGCTTCGATGAGAAAGACAGAGTGTCTGCTCACGGTCAAGGTTGCTCTGGTACGTCCTGTCAGTCACATGCTCATGAGGCGCATCAATACGGGTGGAAGAACATACGCAAGGGAGCCACCGCCCGGGCCCAAGCCCACGATGACATGGTCGTACTCGTCTTTGGACTGCGAGCTCACCGCGGTGAGGGAGTTGGCGGCCAAGATCGCCCCGAGGAGCTTTGCAACGACAGCCATGGTGAAGGGGTTTTTTTTTTTTTTTTTTGGTCCGCGATTCTAGGTTGGTGTGAGTTGTGAACTTGTTTGAGATTCTAACTTCAAATCTCCAGAGAGCGAACATGGAGCCTACTTTATGCAATTACTCCCTCGAAGCACAGCCTCTGCTTTGCTGACGACGTCGAAATCTGAACATAATGACGTGTCCGGCAAAAGGGACTTGCTAGGGACTCCAATTTCCACCATGTTCACGATACGCCGTTTTGAGCGGGAAAAAAGCTGCGTCAACGCGAGGGGCGCAGCCGGCCTCAGTATCTGAAGCGCGCGGGGGATGAGGAGGTCTCTTGTCGTCTCTTTCGCTCAAAGTACTATGCCTCATTCGAATACATCTATAATAAACTCAATGGCCTCACCGTCGAGCCCCAGAGTCCGAGACTCCAAGACAGCCACTCGAGCAGGCGACCACAATACGCAGACATAGCGACATGGTGGTAAAGTCGAATGACGCTAGGAGACGGAAGGGTCCCTAATTCCTTTTTGATTGAGGCTCAGACATTGAGGGAAGTATCTAGAACAGAAAGTTCAGGTACTGAAGTACTAATCATTTACGCTGATAAGAATAGTCTCTTTGAGCTACTCTAGAGTAATAATCAGCTTTTGTGTAAGCTAGTCAATCGCAGTATAGGAACAACATAACTATATAAAGATATTCGAGTTGGGCGTGAACTAACTCGAGGGAAGACGGGCAACCAGCCCAGAATGGTCTGTCAAATTGTAGCACTTCGTATTGCACTCTGACTCGGATCAAGAGGGCGGGTGACTCGTGGCGGCGCCCTCCGGCAGCCGAAGATGCTGTACGTTGTCTACATTAGCATTGAACATAACGTATAATCGGGCAGATGGAAGAAGCTGCACCGCACATGAAGAAGGCCAGAAGGAAGAGCCCAAAGATTCCTGAGCCCACGCCCGCGCCGATTCGCTGCGCGGTCTCGAGGTCTGCTCGCGTCAGACATGGCTGTGTCGCAGAGCAAGAAGGGGAATCCTGCCCATCTCGGATTTGAAATTTCCGTTGCCTGGACTGTTGTCATCGTCGTCGTCTATATCGGGCAGTGTCGGCCTTGGTATTTCCAATGTTATATCCGTCGTGCGTCCCTGTCGCGCTCGTGTCGCCGCTGGTCTCGGGGAACTCGACCGTCACGGTGGTACGAGACGTGGCGCACCCATACCCGATGGCGACGGCATCGGGCCATTCGTAGGTGACACATGCAGAGCTGATGCCCGCGCTATGAAAAGGTTTGTTATCATTGCCATCATTATATTCAGGCGCTGTCGCTGATCGCAACGTGACCGCCGACGGTGCGGTGCCTTACCATGCCAGGGCGCCAGACCCTGCCGTCTCCATGTTACCCTCCACGCATGTCGTGGGAATGGCGCAGCCGTCTTGGTCACAGCATCCAGAGAAGTAGAAATCGAAGCCATCGACAAGGAGAAAGCCACAGCGTTCAGGGCAAACGACAGGCGAGTCCAGACCTCCTATCTCGGGTCAGTCCGCGCGGTCGTAGTAAATTGATTTGGTGTAAATGGTGATACATGCCAACAATCAATCCACAGGTTGCTTGGGGCTGAGTTTCCTCGGGGTTTGTGGAAGTAGCTGGTGGTGGCCAGCTGGACATTGCGGCGCGCGATGAGCCGTGACCTACACGTAACACGCGCCTTGATTTGGACTAAGCGTAGGAATGAATCCTAGGTTCTTGTAAGAACCTAACTGGGCTAGTTAACATGTAATGAACGTGCATTCATATTGTCAAGTGGTGAAGCGCGAGGCCGGGCTCATATACATATAGTCGAGGCGCTGACATGAATGGCCCCCTCAGAGTCACCCCTGGTGACTGGTCACTTAACACCAGACTGATGCTGTGCGGCTGTGCGGCTGTGCGTTGTGGCTTCGTGGGCCGTATGCACTGCGGCTGACTAGTATACTTCTCTAGCTGTCTATTCGAGCGTCCGGGATTGTGTTGGTGTTTAGCTGCATCATGTCGCGTCTCAGCTGCCTTCATGTTGCGCCCGGTCTTGGCAGTTGCAAAGACTGGACACAGGCCGACGCTCCGCGGTGTCCGGTCGCCAGTCAAATACGCGCGATCATCCTTCATCTGGCGGCTCAAATGGCTTGGTTCCTTGCTCAATGCATGTGTTGTTTGATCGCCTGCGCAGTCGTTTGCGAATCCAGCACATAACCTCCATGTCGCAACAGCGAGATGGCGGATTGCTCCAGGCTCTCAAGCATGGGCGATTTCAGTCGCTACGTCGACGGTATCACGCGAGAAACCGGGTGGGAGAGGGAAAGGCTGTGGCCTTGCAGGGTTGAGATTTGCAGTGCTATATACGGCACTGGGAACCCCGATATTTCGGGAATAGGGGTATGATGCAAAATTTCTTGAGTGCTCCCATGTACATGTATGTTTTTTTCATGCTGTTTTCGAGTCGCTGATGTTCAAGTCCATAGGTCGCCATCGGATATGTCCTCATGGCAGGGCTGAGCCTCTCGCTGTCGGCGCTCACAGTCCTCCTAGTCAGGAGACACAGGACGCATCCAAAACGGCTCTCCGTAGTGACGGCTGGGCTGCAGTCCTTCTTTGACGCGGCAGCCTACTTCGCCATTGCGGCGCAGCTCGCCACCATTATCTTCCTCTCTATGAAGGACTTTGGCATTAGCACATCCAACTTTGAGACCATCGAGGCACAGATTGCCCAGATTGTGTCGGTCGTCTGCATGTTGCCCCTGTTGTACCCTATTGTCCTGCTCGACGCTACCGACGAGCCTGCCAAGCACAACATGCGCGTATTCTTGCTCAACGTGGCCGCCTCCTTGTCGTTTTACACTTTTGTCTCGCGTTGCATCCACTGGTTCAGTAACACACCCATGCGGACCAGCGACGGCGACGTGATTGATATGGACGACTGGGGCGAAGTGGAAGGTATTTGCTTCAGCGACGGTCTCCTGGGTCTGGAAAAGAACCGTGTCTATGGGTCGATCGGAGCCTTGGGGATATCTTCTATGATCCTCGTCTATATCTTTACATTTTGGCAAAATCTTGGTCTCCTTGGCTTCCGCCACCTCGCGGGGCGCAGCCGGTGGCAGGACTTGATCTTCCAGCACTACGTCTGGAGGGAATGCCTCAGCAGGCACCCATACTACGCAACGGTCTTCCTTCTAGTCCCGGTCGGGCTCTCCTTGCCCCTTCTCTGGGCAGTCTTTTACCTACGGCACCTTCAGCGCGAACTGTCACACGTACTATCTATGGAGTACGAGGGGGACAGCTGGGGATTCGGCCAGATTGTCTCCATTGTCATTTTTGCGCCTGTGCCCATCAGCATGGCGTACCATGCTAGGTTTGGCTAAAGGCAGCAGGTGCTTCATTGCCTTTTTGTTCATGGTGACCGTCAGCCAGGGCACATACGGTCGTCGGACACATCCCCGTCTTGTTGTTGTCTAGTTGTAGCTTGGATAATGGATGGACCAGGGCGAAATTAAAATTATCAGTCAGTGGCAAGCCTGACAATTTCTTATGCTTAAATTACGTTTATACGAATTCGAGTAGCCTTTGATCGCACAAAAACGGAAAACTATGGAATATATGTAGAATATTTCGATCGCTTTACGAACCCTCGTATAAAGTTTTACTAAAACAGCGTCAAACTGGCAGACTCCTCCTTCAAGTAAGCCGCCACTGGACTGTGCTCTCGGGGGAAGCCAACTTGAAAGACGACGAGTCCGCAGGCTCCGTCTTCGCAGCAGTGTAGCGTTTCCGAGGATTGGCAATCAATGACCTTGACGACGCCTGACGATGTGCCGACGATAGCATGTCGTCCTTGGACTTGCATGGAGGTGACCGCGCCACCATCTCGATCCGTCCTGGACAGTTCACGCGGGCTGTCATCTACATGTACTGGATGGTTATACAAGGCCCATGGTTTGACGGATCCGTCTGCCTCGCCGGAGATAAGAGCATATCTCTCTAGGCGGATACGGGATACGGGATACGGGATACGTAACTGGCGTTAGATCCATGGCCTTTGAATGTAGCTCTGCACGTTCTATGAAATCCATGGACTTAAAACATGCGCAAACCAAGTGACTTCAGGTGCATTTAGGTGACCTACCCAGTTTCTGGGTCCCAAACTCGAAGATCGCCAACTGTGCCGCTCGTGGCAACCTTCTTGCCATCATATGCCAGCCCATGAAGTCGGCCTTGATAACCGTGAAGAACGTGCAGGCACTCTTCTGTCAGGGCACTCCAGATTCTTACGTCAATATTGTAGCTGGCGGACACGATCGTGTCGCCACGGGGTTAAATGTTCCGCACATCGCCGGTATGGCCACGGAGGGGAGCTTTTGGCTGGAGTTGTCCGGGTTCGAGGGTCCAGATTCAGATTGGACCATCTCGTGAGTCAGAGAAAATGGTGCTACGGTCAAGGAAGGTGAGACACCGAACAAGTGACTCATGAGCTCGGATCGTGTGCGAGGCTGCCCTGATGTTGCTTGTCAGTCGTTGTCCGTGGTTGATGCTCGCTGGCCTCAACTTACCGAGTACTCCTGTTAAGAACATGTATTTTACTGTGTGAAGTGCCAAAAATGACCGTCTTACCCCGGAAAGCAAGGCTCCATACGCTGTGCACCTCTGCCAGCACCTCGACAGATTCCAACGCCAGATCAAATTTGTAGACGCACCATTTCGCAGAGGCGATGAGCAGAAAGTCATCACCGATATGCAATGACGTGATGATGGTGTTTTCTTCACACAACACCTTTTTGAGGGGTTTTTCTCTGAGTAGAATCCTGTTTACAGGATCCATGATGTTGAACTTTGCGTTGTGACTCGTTCGATGTGAACATCGAGGAAGCTTAGAGATGGAGAAGGGAAACGTGATAATGTCTGTGACTGGGAGTCTGAGGCTTGTGGAATCACGTTGACAGCATGAAGAATAGGCTGAATAGGATGAATAAACGTGATGGACAATGTGCAGTGCTTATATGCATCAATCAGGCAGAAGTTTCTTGGACGTCTGTCTGCTTGCAACCTCCTGCGCTTCAATACAGTTGTATGAATTCTACCAGCCTGTTATTAGAGTTCATCATATCCTCTCAACGCCGTTGGTACAAGAAATTACATCCGCTCACATATCATCATAAATCTGTCCTTGCCGAAGGGGGGGCGCCGTTTCTGCGGGATTGTCCTCCTTCTTGATCACGGTTTACGATGACTTGGGTAGTTTTCACCACGCCTTTCGACTCCAACCCGTCGGGAAGGATATGCGTCTCACTGTTGGCATCGCTGCCGCCTCCTCCCCCCCTGATGGTGGTTGTGTGATACTGTCCGTCGTCGTACTTGGCGAGCTCGAAGGCGTGGTCGCCGTCCTCGCGGACGTAGCCCGCGGGGTTGGGCCTTTGCCTGCTCCTGCTGCTGGCGTAGACGGGCGCCGTGGAGACGGCGGACGAGGACTGGATTCCGAGTGTTTTCGCGACAAGTGGTTTGATCATCGGGGCGCACGCGGTGAGGATGCCGACGTTGAGTTGGAGACTGTATCAGTCAGGAGTTAGCACACAATGAAAAGGGCCACCAGAAGCGGAAGACAACGCTTACAGTCCATAGAATTGGACCCTGTTGTTGAACGTCTTGTCTGGGTCGTCACGACCTGTAAGCTGGTAGAACATCTTGACCAAGCCGACGGCGACGGTGCTGCCATGGAATCAGTGTGGATCCCCGAACGCACATACGCAGAGAAAAATGGTGAAGTGTGTGAAAGCATCAATGGCAGACATACAGATAACCCAAGCTGAAAATACCGATCAAGTACAGGCGCACTTTGAGCTTGGTCTGAAGAGTCCACAGCATGGGGACTGGCACGCTGGCGAACATGACGTCGGTAAAAACATTGAACGCGGTGTTCATGGTGCCAAAAGTGTTGCGCAGGTCCTCCGAGTAGCATTTTGCCGTCTCCCTCACCTTGGGGTCCCAATGCGCCTCGAGCGAATCGCAGTACGACATGACGGTGGCGATGCCCTCGATCAAGTAGCAAATCACAAAGACTGCGGGCCCCATTATCAGAGACAAGCGCCAAGAAGGAAGAGGGTGAGAGCTCCAGCAGATGGTGGATTCACGTACGGATGAGGCCCCAAACAATCCGTCTATACCATTTGTTGGAGTTGAGACGTAAGAGGGACATGCCGATGGACAGCTTCAGCAAGCAGTTGGCCGTCACTGTCACGCAGATGCCTTGGACGAAAGACATCTTGCCGTACACTTCCATCAAGGAAGGATCTGTGGCCATGACCGCGTCTTTGTGGCGGCCGAGAGCCCCGTTATATCCGGCGTAGATCTGTGCTACCATACCGCCGCAGAAGAGGAAGGCCTGCGATCCCAAGTTGTCGTCAGTCTCTTCTCCCTGATGGCGGGAGGCAAGGGGCGTCAAGGGACGCGGAACATACCCAGGCGAGGATCATCATCGCATCGTCGTAGCCAAACGATTTGATCATGAAGCCGCGCGTGTAGATTCGAAGGATGAAAACAAGCATGGCGATACCGCTGCCGCGTGGAAGGAATACCAAGTTAGTCAAGATGAGATTGCCATCCCACGGCTGGGCTTGGGAACAGAACTTACTGCACGACGCCATTTACGGCCATCATGTCGCCAAAGTTGGATTCCTTGATGTAGTCAGGGTCCATGTCCTCCAGCCGACGCGGCGGCGACGATGGCCCAGAATTCGACATGATGCACAAAGACAAAGAACAAACTCGAAGCGTGAGCAGACGAGGAGGACAAACAACCAGGTAGTTCAGTCAGGCGGCAGTCGCGCACGGTCCTTGGGCAGGATTATATGCACACCGAACTCCTTTTCTTGAGACTACTAATATGAAGGTGCTCGCCTAAATGGTCTGGATCTCATTGCCTGGCACTACATGTAACCCTCTGTCCGCTGTTCTCTGTACATACGTGGCTGGAACCTGTTCCCGTCTTGCCTCCTGGTGCCGATCGTTGTTCTTTGGGGGAAGAGACACGACGTTCAGCATGGCTTTCCGTTCGCGTAGGAACCTGATGGTCAACGTACCCTGAACAGTCATACGGGGGGGGGGGGGGGGGGGGGGGGGGGGGGGGGGGGGGGGGGGGGGGGGGGGGGGGGGGGGGG